>NW_024499462.1:7039431-7419578 GCF_017590055.1 Onychostruthus taczanowskii | reverse complement strand
ACCGCCGGCCGCGGCGCCCGGCCGCCGCCCGCCGCCCCCAGCACCCCGCCGCTGCCCGCCTGGCCCACTGCGGCACACGCTACCTCCTCCTACAAGATCTACGTCCACGACTCGGCGCCGTCCTGGACCTTGTCTCCCTTCCAGGAGTCGACCACCACCACGCCGGAGGCCAGCACGACCCCCAAAACCCGTAAGTGTCGCCCGCCGCCCCGCGCCCTCGGGCCGCTCGCTGCGCGCCTCGCCCCGTCCAGAGCCGGCGTTGGCCGAGCGCCCGCGGGGTCGGGCCGGGGCGATGCGCCCGTCGGAGGTGGCCGCCGTGTCGTTCCCGTGCGGTTGCTTCCATGAGGGAAGCCGGAGGGCTCCGAAGTTTGCGCTTCTTTATCCCTTTCCTGCTTGCGCCCCCTTTTTTACCCCCGGCAAGTTCCCTGCTTGTGTGATGGATGTTGAGGCAGGAACAGCCATTTGAGGAGACTGCTTTTCATTGTGGTTTTAGGAAGGCTGCAGATCCCCTTTCCCCTTCTAGGCTGCTCTGTGAAAGGTGCTTAGGAGATGCTAGGGAGGGTGTCTGAGCGAGAGGGACCAGTGATGCCCCCACCCCCGAAGGGGCAGTGTAGAGAGAGTGGTCTTCAGCAGGTGCGAGCTGGACTGTGCATGTGCTTCTCTGCTGCTGACGGAGTTTGTCTTCCCGCACACTCGTCTCCCTTGGAACGAGGGCGGGCTCCGCAGGGATGCTCTCTCGGTCCCAGTGCCCGGCTCCTGAAGGAGCTGCGGCCAGCTCCGCCGGGAAGGAGCTCGGGGCACCCCGCGGATATGCAGACCCATCCCAGCGCTTTGCCGGCTCCCGTGTGTAGCCACAGCACCGTGTTGCCGTAACTGACTATTTTTTTTTAAGCAGAGGAGGGGGCTAGTTCTCCGATTGATGCCTGGTGGCTGGTTCTTCCCACCCTACCAAGCACAAACCTGAGGATTCGGGCTAAAGCTGAAAATTCATTTGGTCTGGGTGCATCAACTTTCAGCCTCTCATAAAGGTTACTTAGGACAAATGCAATCCTTGCCAAAAGAACTTCTGTGTGAAGCTATTTAGCGAAATGCTCAATTATACTGTATTATAGTATTCTGCGCTTCCTTGGATGCAGTAGAGGAAGTGAAAAGCCGGGTGTCCTCCATTAACTCTTAGTTGGTGCTGCTGGGAACATCAGTTCAATTGAATCCCTTTTACAGCCAAAGGGTCCCCCTTTTGTATGCTGATGTAGGGGTGTTCTGCTGGAGGATTCATTGGAAAGCAATATGAACTTTATTTTGTCGATTAAATCTGTTGATAAGCACTAGGGCAGAGAGGATAGGCACTGCAAGTGATCTTGTGAATTGACAAAATTGGGAGAGGAACAGCAAATTGGATGTGTATGTGTGGGTGGGTGGGTGTGCAGGTGGTGGATGGCTGGGAATGATTGCGAATGAAACTATCACTAAATCAGAAGAGCTAATGAGGCAATAGCTCGTTTTGCCTGTGTGAGTACCACAGTAATTGAGGGAGAAGCAGCCCTTACAGGTGTGTCCAAGCCTGCACGTTCTGTAGGTAGAACCCAAGGTAGTTGGAAGTTACCAGAAGGAGAGTTTTTTGCAGCTCAATGCAAAAAACTCCCCACACACTCAGGTGTGGGGAGCTGCATAGGGCACTTCTTAAAAACAAAACAGCAAATGAAGCCAGATTTTCAACCCATATGTCTATTCTCAATCCTCTCAACTAGATACGCTCCATGGTTCTCCAAACTGCTGTGATGTGCGTGTGTGTATCTGCCTGGGCTTGCCAGGTGGGATCTGTTGGGGTCTAAATGCTCCCTTGCAATCTATTCCTTTCTTCCCTTTTTGTCTCGTTGGATATGTAAGAGAAATCCACAGCAATTTCCGCCCCTTTAGGCTGTCTCCTTACAAGGCACAGAAGGCAGGAATGTCCTGATTAATAAATAATGTTCGGCTGGCAGGACTCTCATCTATGCAAGACACACAAAGGAAGAAGAAAAACCACTATCTTGAGACATTCCTGGCAGTTGCAGAGCTTCCTAACTATTTTTTTTTTTTTTTGTTTTAGGGAGGCTGCTAATACATTTTACAGCAGGGTGTTTCCCTTCATTAAATGTAGCTTGGTTATAGGATGGAAATGCAAGAAGTGCAAATCCAGCAGAAATTGACCCTGTTTGGGCACATTGATAGCAGAGATTATCATTAATGGAAGATTAAATAGATTACATAAAAAAGGATTTGAATTTGTAGGGCATATGAACATTTTTTTAAAGCCTACAGCTGCACTCTCCTGATACATACGAGCATCTCTAAGGATGCATGTAAAATTCTTTGAGGCTGCAGTATCCACTGAGGGGAGAGAAAGGAGAAATGCAGTCTTTGTGCTGTGAACTGCTGACACGGTGTGACCCCAAAGCAAGTATCTGTGTCTGCCACTAACAGCTTTCAGTAAGAAAGGGATTTTTTTTTTTTTTAAAAAAACAAATTCATCCTAATTTCCCAGGTTGAGCTGCGTGTTCCTTCTGTGCCCGTTGTTCCAGCTGCTATTGAAATGAAAATCATGGATCCTGTTGTACTTTGTGAATACAAATCTCACACAATAAATCTCATGCCCCAGCCTTCAAAATAGTGCATGCCCTTGTGTCATCCTCTGGCTTGGCAAGGCACATATGTGGGTGGGAGTCATAGGTTATTTAACATTTCACAGCTTTTAAGAAAAGAAGCAGCTGTCTTTATTTATGCTGGTTTGTTTTGTAGTTTATTTAATTGTTTTAACATGTTAAAATGGGCTCAAAGCAGGGCTTAGGAAAATGGAAGGCAAATCGGGAGTTATTTCTCCAGAGAGCCAGATGATTGCCCACCTGAATAAGTATTGGTAAAGCCTTTTCTCTGTGTGTGTATTCATTTGAGGAGATGTTGTGAAATCTCTCTTTTTTTGTGGGTGTGCATAATGACAATAATTCTTGGTTGTGTTTCACTCAAAGTCAAGCTATCTGTTAGCTGTTTTGAAAGTTCTTGATGAAGATCCTTCAGGTTCTGACTAAGCAAAAGCCACTTACTCATCAAATCTCCCTCTCTGTATCTTGTGCCTGCGTGTGTTTTCTATGATCACGTATGAACCATGCCTCTTCAGCCTAAGCCTCTTCATCCACTGCTCAGTGTAAAAGTCAATCACTAATTTAGAAGGATAGTCCAGCCTGAACATCAAAAAAATCAACCAACAGGCTGGAACATGCTAGTGAGGTTTTATTTTTATCAAGCCATTGGTTTCATTTCAAAGGAGTCGTGCCCTGATTTTTCCAATATGCATTTTTCATGGTATTCTGGGTTCTTCAGTAATGTTATTATCCTCGAATTGAGATACTGTACTTAAAAGAATTCCTGTGTGAATTCAGCTATGAAATAGCAATGTGGTTTCTCTTGTGTTCATATGACCAAAGGCTAATGCAGAGAACTGAGGTCAGGCAGGTGGGGCTCAACTAATGCATAGTAACCAAGAAAAGAGATGTTACAGAACACTTAATCAATATATCTTGTGAAGTCCAATTGCAACCTTTTTTTTTTTTTTTTTTGGGTAGTCTGAGTATACTTTGATTTCCTGCTAAAGATTTTCTGGTCCAGTCGTTTATCCTCGTCATATCTCTGACTGATTGTTGTGCACAGCATGGGTTCAAGTAACAAGCATCTGGCAGATGCACTGCTACCAGCACTGACATTTTGGTAAAAGCTGTTTGTTTTATTTTGCACTGACTCAAATATCTTTTTCGCATTAAGGATGACACTTAGATGGAACTGCGGGGTTTTCACCAACTGGAGGGTGTTGTGGGAGGTGCCAAACCGTAGTAAAACCAAACCTACTCTTCCCAGAGCTCTGAAGCTTTCTGCCAGCAAATGACATGGATTGTGAACACTTGGCATGATGAGTGTGAGCTGTCATTGAATCGAGGGAAGCACACGTGACTGCAGAGCACGTGCCCTTGGCATTAACTGAGATTAATGTGCCAGTTACCTACCAATTTTAAGTGATTCAGAAGCTGTTGAATTGAAAAAATAATACTGAGACAAACAACTGGGAGTTTGAAGAGCATTTGCTTCTTCTTCATTCTCCCTTATTTGCTATTCACATACCTTCGGTCAGTACCACAGACATGATTAGACTTTTGTTTCCTGTCTTAGATACTTGTTGACAGGAAGGCTACCATCAGGCTAAAAATAACAAACACAGATGTGCAACCACTAAAGTAAAAGTTATCGTAATTTATTTTATTTCTCATATTTTACAGCTATAACTTGTTTCATCTGTTTCAATTAAGTTCGAGGACACCGGACTTAATTCCATTTTCCATTTTTAATCTTCTTTATAGTTAGGGACTAGAGCAGCTATCACTGAATTCGTAAATAAGTGGAATATTTAAATAAGACCCACTCAGATATGTACATTGATTCTATTCAGATAGATTTCTTCTCTCTTCCCTTCATTAAAGTGATTGTTGGAATCCTGTGACCTAGAAGAGCTTGCACAGCACTGGCAGGATGAGTGGGAGGGATATGGCTGAAATTATTCCATGCTGATTTTTAACCCTGAAGGAAATTCTTCTGGGCACTGTAGAGTTTGTCATTACATTGATCTAACCTGTGATCACTGGTGAAAGCAAAGCCTTGAATTTTATTTGGCTTTTTTTTTTTTTTGCCTCTATACAAGGACATAATGTGATATATTATATGTTGACAACAGAATACCATTATTAAATTAGTCTATTGATTCATTGCAAAGGATTATGCTAAAGTAATGTTCATGGTTTATCTAAACCCACAGAAAATGGAAATTAAAAATTAAAGCAAAAGACCTGTCTCTACAGAATTGTGTCTAATGTTGCACAGTGCATTTATCATATGACTCATTGCTTTGAAGGCAAAGCCCAGTAAACACATGGATTGCTGTGGATTTGGCCTTGACTTTCAGTTTTGTAGCCCATATGGTTTTCAGGAAGTACCTGAAACTACCAGTGTTTGGTTTTGTTGATTTCTCCTGTGATTGTTTTGTAAACATGCTGCACAAGGAAAAGTGCCTAGTAAAATCATGTGGGATGACTTGGTCACAAGCACATATAAATAAATTTGTTAAAAGCAGAGGCTTGTTTGTCTCTGTGCCTGGTGGTTTCTTTTTGAGCTTCTTGGTGTTTGAACAACTTTGCAATACTGTGCATGTGTGTGTGCAAACACAAAATACGAGCATGGATTTGTGCATTTGCGCAGTGCCAGTTTTTGAGGAGGACCAGGATCTGACAGCCTGTAGTAACCCCAGGAGCAGTCGTTGGCTGCCTTGGTTCTGCTGCTTGTCACAAAAGAAACTCAGAGGTTTCATTGGAGCTAGTTGGACTGAGTGCCAGGATGAAGTGCATCTGTTTTAATTTGGAAGTCTCTTTCAGGTTCTGCTGTGTGAAAGGGGTTTGTGATCACTGTTACTATTAAGCACAAGTACTTTTTTATTATTATTTTGCATTACAAGAGAAGAAAAACCACGGGAGGAACAATGAAATACTTTGTGTTATGGAGATGTTTTCTTTCTCCTAGGGACTGAGTTCCCTCAATATGGTGAGGGTTGAAGTGTCATTTAATGAGACAGCTGTGCTTCATATCAAAACTGTGGCTGGGTTTTTTAATGAAATTCATAACTGAATTTCTAAGGTGGACAGCTCATAAACCTGCTTTCTTACTTTTACCTTCCCCCTGCTGTCTAATCTCAAGGCACTGCACTGAGTAAAGTGCATCTTCACTGGAGAGGGCATTCCTAACCTGGACAAGACAGAAGATGAACGTTCAGGTGCCCTCTCAGCAGCACGGAGAAGGTAAATGCACGCAAGTGAGCAAGTGCTTTCTGAATGGGTTTCTACTCTCTGTCACACAGGTTTCTGGGGTCCCTTGGTAGAATGCCTTCAAGAGGAAAAGATAGAATAAAGCAGCCACGAGGAAAATTAAGATAGCAACTGCACTTACAAATTTCCATGTCCTTTTCATGGAAGAAATGCCTAATTGGATAACTCTTCCTGGTGAAATTTGGAGGTAGTGAGGAAAAATATATTAACTAAATGCTTATTGCTAACTGTTTAAATGGTTGTTTCTGTCTTTCAATGTACTCAATATTACCCTAGTAATGTTTAAAAATATATATAAAATAATTATCTCAGTATTCTGTCTTTTCTATCCTCTAAGACCAGTACTTTGGATTTCCAAAGCTGTGTTTCTCCTGTAGCATTTAAATAGGAGGATTCCATGACTTTCAGCTCTTTTTTTACAACGCATTACTCCTGATTCCTTTCTTTTTTTTTTTTTTTTTTGTGTGGATATGTTGACTGCTGACTGTAGGAGATAAACTATTGAGCTTCAAAGATAATTCACTTCCCATCATGTTGAGCAACCAAGTTTTAGGTCCACATTGATTTATTTTTTTTCCTGAGCCTGATTTTATTTATTTTTTTTATTTTTGCAGAAGTTAAACATCTGGGGAAAGCTCAGATAGTATGGAAAAGGCTCAGTGTCCAATAAAAATATAACTGGGTAAAAAGATAAACTGAAGCTTTGGTTTGGAATATCTGAATTCTGCTTTGGCCCCTGTAAAATCAACCCAGAATCCTACAAAGTCTCTTTTTACTTTAACGTCTTTTTGTTTGTTGGTCTTTGGGTTTATGACTTTTCTTTTTCTTTTAAAATTTGAATTAATCTCTTGGCAATTCTAAGGGCCCTACAGCTGTGTCCATCCCCTCCTGCCACTTTTATTTTCCTCTCATAGGAAAGATGCACGTTAGCACTGCAGCGTGGCAGGTGCTCTTCATAGAAATTTTATTTTAGCTTGTATGACAGTTCTTTCACAGAGTCATTTTGTAACTTTTATGGTAAAGCATCGAGGAAAAAATATCCTGATAGTATTCTGTGTAGATGTTGTGCTGAACAAAGTAGTTTATAGTCTTTCATTTTTTATGAGGAGATTGCTGTGTGGCAAGTTTTGCAAACATTATAGGCCCAGTTTAGGGTGTGCTAGGGATGCGTTTGGTGTTTTGTGGAATTGTGGATCTGCAGAATCAGGGCCAATTTATGTGAACATCTGTGTGATTAAATGTGTTCGTCTGTCTTAGATTGCAGTGTGAGTGCTTGCAAAACATGCCTGTGTGAGTAAACGTGCATCAGCTTTTTAAAAGCTGCCAACGTCATTTAAATGTGCTTATTAGAACTAAGTTTCCATTAGAAGATTTTCTTTGTGTGTGTGTGTGTATTCTTAGCACTGCCTTGAAAAATATATCATTATCCTGTTTATCCTTTGCCTGAAATGAATTCTGTAGTAAAATCTTTGTTTTCTGGAGTACTGTAGTTGCTTAGCTCTAGACTGTGACAAGACACATGGATCATGAATCTTTTTATACATCACTTTTAAACTATTTATTTTCCTGACTTTTGGTTTTCGTTATTCTTGAAAAAAATCTCTGTTATTGTAGTTTTTCTCTGTATTATGTTCTCAGCTACATATATGCCAAAATTGACTTTTTCATGAAGCTCATAGATAGAAAATGCTTTCTAAAACATTAGGGATGGGAAGATGTATTTTAAGATCTATTATTTTCTGAAGCCAAAGTACAAAATAAACTTTACATTGTTCTTTTCACAGTGCCATTCCTGTAAAAGTTCAAGATTCTAGTTCGGCAAGAACTGAACCTTGATTGCTGGCTGTTACCAGATAGAGGGGCTATAGCACTGTGCAACAGCAAACCAATAAATTAGTATTAATAGCAAATAGCCTCTCTTCCAGAGCTGAGTATTCTCACTGATGTCAGAACTTGTGAGGCAGGGATGGAGATAAGGTGTGTTATTCTCCTGGAAGGGTGCTGCTGGTGTACTTCTACTGCAGTGACAAATGGTTGACAAGGGAGCTTGAAAATGTTCAGCCTGAATTTGCTGTGCTGCTTCTGAATGTAATCAAGATTTTAACAAAACCAAGAAAGTTGCGCTGAAAGGTGTTGCTAACCTGGAAAACTGTGCTGTGTTGTGCAAGGCTAATGGTTACTTCTATCTCCCAGTTCAATGCATAGGAAAACAGCATTTCCAGTGGAGTGCTCAGGGTGCCTCAGGGCTGTAGCTAACTGCCCTTCTCAGTGGCTGAGTAATACCACAGAATATTAAAAAAAAAATGTGGGGAATCTTTGTTTCCTCTCCCCGGTGAATTACAGTACAAGTGCTGAGTGGGTTATCATTAGAGTAGTACTAAGCTATCTCAGAAGCTTTGACTAGGAACTGATTGTATAATACTTGCTAGAAAGAATCCAGTAATTGTCCTCCAAAGGCGTTGCTTGGTTAGTTAGTTAGTTGTTTGGTTTTTTTTTTTTTGTTTTTTTTTTTTTTTAAGCATAATGTTGTGTGGAAAGAAAATTAATTTTCTTGTTCAATCTGTGAGTGAATTCACAAAAGAGAAGCGGGGGTTTTGTTGGAAACCCAGAGATAAGCTGCACTGAACTGGTATGGTGCTTTTTCTGCCAGGGTTCAGTGGGCAGTGGGTTCAGGAACTTTACTGAGGAGATTATTCTGATGAGTGTCAGTTCTCCTGATTTAGAAGGGTAGAGGTACTTCTATAATTATTTCATAAGTAGCTAAACCACATTAGTCTTTAGCCTGAATTCTGGCCCAGATACATAATGGTCATAGTGGTAAAAGTTCAATCCCCTCAGGGTATTTTTTTTTTGTTTTTTTTTTAGTTTTTTTTGTGTAATAACTAGGAAGCTTAAAGTAATGCATAAATACATACAGAAATTACTTTTTCCTTAAGCAGATTGTGTTTCTTTTGCTTTTAGATTTCAATCTTTATTTTATTATTTGTTATAATAGAGCATACCACACACTTCACAGGGTCAGCTGCTTATTTATAAGCAGCTATATTTATAAGCAGCTATAAGCATATCTCAGTGTAATAAAGTTTGTTGCAATTAGTTTTCATCCTTAAAAAATTGTTACTCAGAAAAATACAGATTGGAATTCAGAACAATTTATAACTGTCTTAACAGGTGGAAGTAATCATTGGTGCTGTTTCTGAGTTATAATATACACACTTTTAAATTCACTGATTACCTCAAGGCAGTGCTGTTGAAATGCAGTTTGCTGCTGGCTGAGGCCATGCTTCTGCAGCAGATTTTCAGAGTGCACGTGGGCTCTCTTTCTACCCGCTCTGTTAGAAGGCTGTACTTTTGCCTCTACTGATTACCTTATCAGCTTTGAGGAGCTTGATGCCCATCATCATAAAACCAGCAGAGAAATGCAGCATCCACAGGATATCTGAGTCCCATTTTTACCGGGGAGGGTGCACATTTGCCGTCACCCTGCCTTACAGAGCAAGGGGGGGTGGGTGAGGTGACAGGGTGAGCTGTGTCCAGGCTGGCCTGGGGACACACAACCTCTGCCTTGTCTCTGTCAGCTTGAGCCACCCTGCCTTGTTCCCTGCAAACACGCCAAGGGAAAGAAGTGCTTCTAATACCTTTTCATATCGGGAGCACGTTCTTTACTGAGCCCTACTTAGTCGTAAATGAAAAGCATGAATAGTAACTTAATATTTTAAATTTGCTTTAGAAGTGTCTGTCTGCAATAGGAAATTCTCTCAGGTTTTAGTTCTTGGATGGCTGGATTTAATCTGGATATTTGAAGCTGAAATGCTAGTGTGTGATCTGTTTAAGAGGAGAAGAGTTTGATACCATAATAGTTATTTTATAGGTGGCTGAAAAGATCACTTGCACTTACTGGGTTTCACTATTTGGGTACACTACAAGGCTTGACTGCACCTTGTGTTTGCATACATTTGGAAAGCTGTCCTCTGTCACCTTGGCACATGTAGGGGATTTGTAGCCAGCCACAGCTTTGCTGCTGTAAGGTGGATCTATAAATATGAGCTGAACACACACAGATTGAGGAGCTGCTGAGCTCCTCATTTCTCGTTTGTTTACAGTGCATAATTTGAAGCCAGGAACACATATTTATTTAATTTTTACAATAATTATAATACATTTAGCTCTGATTTTAACAGAACACTTGACTGGTCAGTGATTTATCTATAGAATATAAAGCATATTGGACAGGCATAGTGATTAAAATGCCTTACTAAAGAGATTATGGTGGGTAGAGTCCTACAGTGAGGATGAGGTATGTTAGGTGATCAAAAGATTGATAATTCTTGTAAGATGTTTTATTTGCACACTCTGAGAATGCTGGCTGCTTAAAAGCAGTGTAGGTTTATTAGGGAGCTTATTTTTTTAAATGCTTTTAAGAAGATGCTGTAAGATTATATCTAATTAATTAGACACATTACATTTGTATTACTTAATTGGAGATTATTTCAGTCACCCCTTAAAATTGTAACACTCTCCTAATATTTTTTTCACATTTTTAATCCTGTTTATGAATGCAGTCTATATGAAAGCATAGACTCTAGGACTTTTTTTCCTAGCAAATACTACTTAACAACAAATTTCCTATATTTCTTGTGTCGTGGAATAGAATTAGAATCTGAGGAACTCATGTAACTGAGCATTCAGCGGGAGCTGTAGCTCAGCTCTTCTGTAAGAATCACAGCAAGAAGCAGGGTATCCCACAGACAGGCACTAGATTGAGTGTTTTACATCAGAACTCTTCACTGGGAGGCGTTTAGAGTCCAAACATAATGAATTCCTTCTGAAGTTCAGTTCAACCCTGCCTAAACAGAGGTTGGGATAATCAAAACACAAATAAAGGAAATCAGGAGGACATTAAATTAAGTATATGCGACATGCAATTTCAGTAGTTGTTACGGAAAGTAAGCTGCCGTAAAAAAACCCAAATCCCAAACGGAACAGCAGAGATCCACCAGCCTGTCACCTTTTTGCTGGGTACTTTGTATAGTGACTTTTCATGCATTGCACAGCGCAGTAAGTTTCCCCACGGGCTGCAGCAGCAGCAATCCCGTAGCGCGTGGGTGGGGATCCTTCTCTGGAGGCAGCGCCAGGCGTGAACAAACCGCGCGCTGGGGCTCTGCCCTTTGCTGCTGCAGCTCCCCTAAAAAACACCCTCAGCTTCCCCTCCCACCAGGAGAAAAAGTGGCTTTAGCAGGGATGACTTCTTCTCACTAGTTTAGCTTGCTTATTGGTCTGCTGTTCGTCCCAAAAAGTTGTTAGAACCTCGGTGACAGTAAAAGGTCTGAGACTGTTGGTTACTGGAAGGGCAGGAGACAGGGAGTGGTCCCTTCCTTTTCCTCAAGCTCAGGTTTTCTTGTTTGTGAAATAAAGACATGGTGAAGAGGTACACATGGGAAGTAAGGTGTGTCTTAATGAATATTCAAAAAATAAGAAGGAAATATAAGTCTTGCTTCAAATTTCAGAAGGTACCCAATGTCCTTGGTTGTTCTGTTGCTTGAGTGTCTGATAATTTCCAATATTTCTCTGACAGTGAAATCTATTGGACTTAAGTACTAAAGAGGAAGGGACAGAAGCATCTATTTTTTTTTTTTTTTTTTTTTTTTTTTTTTTGGGTAATGTAAAAATATATCTCCAAATATAGCCAGGATCTGTCCCCAGATGGCAGGGCTGTATCTGACAGGAGGGCAGGGCTGTCTGTGAGACACCCTAGCAAGCCACTTACTCCAGTTAGTAATTCTTAATTTTTGTCCTGCAATGAGTGGAATCAGGTTTGAATATGGGACTCTTATTAGGCTGAAGCCTGCCATTATGACAACCCCATTTAAATCTTTTTAGCTTAACTTTATAATCACTTGTCACTGGGAATTTTAGTAACTACTATGTTTTATATTACTGCCTTGTTATATTTTAGGACGAAAGTGTTATTGTTGCCATATCTCACATCAAAAGGAAGAAACACTTTCAGTATGGTGTAGTCTTCTATAGATAGAGTCAAAATGCTCTCTGAGTAGGTGGGATCCTAATCCAAATCCAAACCCAATGAGATAAGTGAGAATAAGTGGGCTCTAGCTAACATTTAAAATAAACAGTTACAAAGGAGTGACTTGCTTAGCCTAGTCTGTTGTTCTGCATTTGCTCATAGTTGACTTTTATGAAGTGTAACTATGCTGAACTCTAAAAAAAAAATCTGACAATAAAAATGCATTTATTAGAGGGAATCTCAGGTAGAGAATGAGACAAGTTTTATGGGAGAGGTATTGTAATAAATCAACCAACACATCTGGAGAAAAATTGGCAAATGGTTTTTTACTGTGTCTGTTTTGACCTCCTTCGAATAGTGAGATACCAGTGTCAACAAAATTTGAGTTGTTTGTTGTTTCTTCAATTAGTTGAAATGTTTTTCATAACTTGCTTGGGTTTCAAGGGTAAATATGTAAGCTTGCTCAGTGTTTTGTTTGGTTATTTTTCCTGCTGGGAGGTTTGGGGATTAAAACCAATGTCTGTAGCAGAGAAACTTACTAGTGGTGGGCAAGAAACTGGTTAACATCTTAAAATGTTCACATTCTCAATATTTTAGAGAAAGGTTTCATATCACTAGTTATTGCTGAGGATAAATATTGTATTAACACCTCGATGTACAACCCCAACACGCATGTTCTCATTGAAGACTCACTCATTATGAATTTGAAAGCCTGTATGAAATGATTTACAGTGGTGCTTGAAAAACATGTTTTGATAATAGCCTTTTTAATGCCTTGAGGGCATTTAATTGCCATTAAGTGCCACAATCTGCTGTTTGGAATGGAGAGCTGGGAATATTTCAGTTGCAAATAGGATAATGAAATGGATTGGGAACAAGGAGGTATAAAAACGGAATATTAACTGTGATATTAACAATGAGGTTGGCATCCTGTTTATGCCAGAGTGTGCAGTGTGTGTCCCGCAAGGTGGGATATCTGTTCCCAGGCAGTCATGGAGTTTCCTGCAGGGAGCTGACTCCTGAAGCCTGGAAATGGCTGAGGAGGGACACACTGAAACTCTGCCAGTCTGGAGCAGTGGTGCCTGGCCCCTTTTACTGAATGGTGGGTGGAACTTATCTAGAAGGGTTTTGTCAATGTTTTTATATTTTATATTTTGCATAACTCTCAGTGGTTCTGTCAGTCTTGTTTTGCAAAAAAAAAAAAAAAAAAAAATTTAAAAAAAAAATTACAGTTCTCCAGAGTTCCAGGTACTCTTTCTGTAAATCATGGGCAACTTCACCAAATGCCTGACTTCTCACAGAGCTAAGCAGCTGATTGTGGGACTAGTGTGGATAGTCACTGGGGAGGGGATCACAGAAAGGGTAATTTGCAGATCTTTAGACAGTTTTGTAAAACAAACAACACATGGTATATTTGGAGCTTTTATGTGAAATCAGGATGTGATCAAAGGAGGATTTCATACTGCACATCTTAAAAATTAAGTGTAGGGTTGGGCTTCAACTTGCAACTTGAAATCTAAAATATTCTGCTATATTTGCTTTTCAAATCTTAGCTTCTCAACGCATAGGCCTTTATAACTATTAGGAAGTTTCATTGATGGGTTCTGTAGAACCTTTTAAATAGGGACATGTAGCAGCTATTCCCAAGTGATGTATTATTCAGAGGGTATGTACATAATAAACCTAGCAGGAGCTGTCTTTCATAATTTCATTTTTTTAATGTATGCTATGCTACTGATGCAGTGAAGTTGTGAATGCCCTTTTCACTGTTCTGGGCTGATTCTTCCATTGCTGCTGTTCAGTTAAGCTCTTCCAGAAAAACCCAGAGAGCAGGACAGTAGAGGTAGGAACAGAGGTCTTATGCTGAGAGGAAATGAGAGAGACAGATTTGGAAGCTCAGGAGATTGGAAAAGCCAGTGGAACTGTTTGTATTGTGAATATTTAGTGTGCTTTCTCTTAGGCCCAATTTATTATGATAAGGCTCCTGCCAGCAAGTGAATTATTAAAGAGCTAAAAAGGAAATTGCCCCACGATGATGTGCTGTGCCCATCATCAGGTGATACAGTCTGGGAACACTTCCTGTTGTGCTCTTTGGATCCTGTGGTATTCTCCCAGGGATTCTCCTGGAATGGGTGGTACTGCCAAAGAGAAAGAATTCCACGTGTGGTGGGATATTTCAGCACATCTTTTCAGTTTCCCAAACAGAAAGATTTCCTGGCCAGTTGAGTCTGTTGTTTAGTCCATGCTGCCTCTGCAGTCTGTGTTGAATGAACATTTTACTGTCATCATCCTCATCACCCGAGTGTGCTGTGTCCCTCCACTCTGGAACCTTGCTGAAAGGCTGTCATGTGTCTCAATGGACAGGGAATTGTCCCCAAAAGGTTGTGTGCACCTTAAGGGTGCTCACATCATTCTTATATCCTTTTAGTATTATTTAATCAAAAATGGTGTTTTTTAAAAAGAAGTTATCATGAAGGCAGCCTTGTCTTTTAAAATTTTACGTAATAAGAAAATAATTCTGAATTCAGAATGTCTTTTGAAGTTACTACGGAAGTCCAATGATGGCATTGTGTTTTGTTTGTTTCTTGACAAGTTCCAGGTGTCTCTCCTCAGTTTTCATTTCTCTGCCACTTGCTGATTAGGATGAAAAAAAATGATGTAGGCAACTGCAAAACATAAATTTGATACTTGTTTTCTATTAAGCAGATAACTCAGTTGTATTCAAAACTTGCTTAATTCTTAATGTATCTTTTCTACTATAAGAAAATCTTACTAAACTCTTTAGAGAGATAAATATTTGGGATATTTTGGCCCACCTTTGTGAGAGTCAGAGGCATAGTTTCACATCTTTTTCTGATTATTCATTTGTTATGGTTTTGGATTTTTTTATCAGATTGTATTTTACTTTTTGGCAAGTGACCTGGAATTTTCAATGAGCTTTAGAAAGTAATCTTCTAGAATCTTTCCATGATGCTTCTTTTATATAAGTACTTTGTTTTCTCTGTAAGTGGTTCCTACTGGAAATAAAAAGTTTGTAGGAGATGTTTCTCCATCATATTCTGCAGTAAAGATCAATGCATTGAAGTGATTTATCTGCAGTATCCATAATTGATGCCTGATCTTTTAGTAGAACATCTGATTCTTTCCTAACCTTCCTGTTACTGATACACTTAAATACTTTATTTATTGCCTTTACCTAATAGCTTTTAAAATTCTCTTGGTTTTCTGAATCATTTGCTCAGGATAGATTTTATTTTAGAAAGGATGCATTGTCATTTCATTTGCTGTATTCCCCCGTTGTGTTCTCTTGCTTTCAGGGAGAGGAAGAACTCCATTCCCTCCTGGGTTATATTGCAAATTTATTTGAAATGTCTATATTTTATGTTCTTAGACTTTCCCCCTTCCATTTAATTTCCTTCCTTTTTCTTTTTTTTCCAACTTCCCAAATCTTTTGAAAAGCTTTACCTGTTGTTTGAAGTGGCTGTGATTTTTCTTGTCTTCCCCCCTTTTCTGTCATAACTGAACTGCATCATACTCTCATGTTTTGAATTAGCTTCTGTTTTTCTGTGAGAACTGAGTCAAAACTGATTGCTTGATATCCTTTTCCTGCTGTTCCAAGAAGCAGCTGTTGCTGCTAGAAACAACAAAACAACAAGAATACAATCACATTTTCCCATTTACTGTGTTCTCTGATCTTTTAAGTGGCCACAGTGGAGTAGAATTTTCTGTATTTGCTTGCATCAATCAGGTAGAAAGTTGTCAAGTTATCCACTCTCTTGTGAGTCTTTCCTGACTTTGTGAGGAAGAGTTTGAAAACTTGTTTCACCTTCAGCAATGTTCAAGTTCTGATAGCGTTTTCCCATGGTCACTGCATTTAAGTGACTAATTTTTAAATAACCCCACACAATAAGAGTGCATTTTCTGTTACACATGGGGATAAAATATTTGAAAATCATCCCTAGAAATCTGTATTTTCTTATAGCAATACAGAGCTATCTTCCTAATTCTATCTTGCAATTCCTTAATTTGCATTCTTGGCATGGCCATTCTGCCTAAACATGGCATTTTCCTAAGCACTGCAGGGTGCTCAATGAGATCAATTTGTGTAGTCAGCCCTTCCAATGAGCGAATTCTCCTTTGTGGTTCTTGCCAGTTCTCTTGTGCCTGACCATGACCACAGGAGAGCTGTAGCTCCAAATAAACAACAAATTGCTGGCTGAGGAGCAGTCAGAACAGTCTGATGAAGAATCAGTTTCCTGATGTTTTTTTCCTTCAAGATCTTCATTTGAAAAGAATGCCAGCAATGCTCTGATGTGATTTCCCGTGTTTTGCCACTTTTGTGCTTCCTTTTCTTTACAATTCAGGGGGTTTGCAGCTGCTGGATTTGTCTTATGTGTGCCCCAGGGACAGGAGGCTAAGCCATGCTGTCCTCTCCTCAACATATGGATCCTTGATTCTCTCTAATTCACCTGCTCCTTGGTTATGTGTAACTTCATTGGGACATGCACACTGCTACGCTCTCACTTTGGAAATTTGTGTTTGTGGGTACAGGTCTCTATTTTCAATCAAGAAAAAGATTGTATTTGTAACAGTTTTTATGCAGCTGGTTTTTTAAATTACCTCTCTTTACTTTAGATCATTACATGGCACTTTGAAATTTGAACAAATTAGAATTTTGTTAGATTCTACAATTATAATAAATAATAAATTTGGGTGGAGGAAACATGTATTCTGAATGACAGATGTCTTCACTGTTCTGTGATTTTAAAAGAGATCAATTTTTCAGTTAAAAATATGTGGTCTGGGCTTTATGAGTCTCTTCTGCTTCCTCAAGAATAATTTAAATTTCCCGGAGTATTTCTTTTTATGATTTCGCACCTTTTTGACACTTTCTGCCTCTGAATTTGATGTTCTTGCAAATTTCCAGAAATTATTATTCAAATAAATATTTAAATGCACTGTGAAAGAACTTTAAGAAATACAGTAGGTTGCCTTTGTTCCCTAGATAACTAAGCTTTATTTTGATCAGTTAATTTGTAGTGGCTTTATTCCCCTGAGCAGGTAATTAAATGAAGAATAAAGCCATTTGAAAGAAAAAGCCTTCTGCATTTTCTTACTATTTCTCAACATCTAGGAGAAGATAGAACAATATTGTACTTAAAAGGAGAATACAGCTATTTCTGTTTAAAAAATAGAACATCTTATTGTATATTAGGCAGCACCATACTCTGTTCATGATGATACTGGGATCCTTTTTAATTTGCAGCTATAGAGCATATTCCTTTATGGATGAGTGCATTTGTTTTTCCAGAGGTCACATGCAGTAAAGCTCCTGCTGTACATCTATGAGAGAATTCAGTGATTTCTGTTGCAGCTATCCAGAGCCCTGTTCAGTCATCGCTGCCAAAAAATGTGATCTGGATTTAGTCTCCATTCCTTTTCTGTATTAGAAACACTTGCCTATCTTTATCACCAAAGAGTAGGCACAACTTGAATAAAAGTTCTTTTCAGATTTGTGAAGAATTCTGTGACATTTTAACCTTTAGTATACTCCTTTCCAAACTTCCTTAACAAAGGAATCACATTTCAGAACTTCCTTAATTTGCCAAAATGGTCTCTGAAAATGCAGAATGCTGGTAAAATGTTAATTTGGTAAGCTTGGGTCTATAATGTTGTGTGTTGAAAAATTAATTTTTGCCAACCAATCTGTATGTCCACTTACGTATTTTTTCTGTGTAACCTTCATCAATTGACTTTTATAGGCAAAAAAATGTTATTTTCATAGCTGGTGTGACTTAAGATTGCCCTTCACACAGAAGTGTATGCCTTCCAACTTCCCTTTACTTCCACGAAAACCATTCTGTTCTAGTTTTTTGAAGTCCTCAACGAATTAAAAGTTTGGAAGTTTTCCTGAGGTCTAATATGACTCTCCTTCTGTTCTTTGAGAGGTGCACAGGTAGAATAGATGTTCCATTTCATCAATTTGCTTTTTTAATTTTTATTTTGGGTTGTCTTGCTGTTTTTGTGTCTGCCAGCCATTTGTTTTCTGTTGCTGTGATAATTTCTGTTTACACATCATCACTTGTGCCTGTCCCAGTGGAAGAACTTGGAGTTTTTTGCATTACTATCTGCAATCAGTAATTTTTATCTCTCTGCTCTCTCCAGAACTCTAATCCAAAATCTTCGAGTGAATGACTTCTGTGGCACTGGGAAGCAGAATTATTTGCTTCCTTTAACCTACATATGAGAGAGATTTTAATAATTTTGCAGTTACGTAATGAAATCAATATCCTTAATCTCTACTTTTCCAGGCTCCATCACTGTTTTCTGCTTCCCTAAAATGCTGTTAGTCTTAGAACCTGTTAATTTAAATCACCTTCATACTGGTGTAGTTGTACCCATTTTAGTGGTTGTACCTTATAATTCTCGATGAGACAACCAAGATTTTAATAAGGTGAGAAAAAAGAATGTGTTTCTATTTAGTGTTTATTTGGAATTATATGAACACTAAAATTTTAATGAATCAGTCTCTACCACTTGATAAGTGTTGTATACACTTTTATAATAGGAGATTGTATTGTGAAGCAGATTTGAAACAAAAGCAGTGTCTTCATTTGTATGAATGCTAGGATGTTTTATTTTATTATTCTAATGGTGAATTTTCCTGTTTTGTTTCTGTTCCACAGCTCACAAAAGTGCAGGAGGGTGTAGACGTTGACAATGCCCATCCGATTTATTTCTTTTATCTGCTTTTGAACATTTTAGTACTTTGTATGATCTCTTAAGGGTTACAGGTTGAGTAAGCCTTAAGAAGCATTAAAAACCTGGTTTGATGACCAGTTTAATGCTTCTTCCAAGAACAATTTGCAGAGATTAGGATTTAGTGAGGTATCACTGGAGGATTAGCAATTGCTTCCTAAGGCATTCTGAGTTGACAGCTAATGGATAACTTTCCCCGATAGCTCTTTTATAGTCCACGGCAGCTGGATAAAAATCAATGAGCAAGTGAACTTAAGTTTGTGTATCCATTAATTTTGGTTTTAACAGATGAGTATGACTGCCACAGTGACTTGCTTAGTGTGTTCTCCCATCTGTCATTATCTAGATAATCTCAATTAACACACTGATTAATCCTCAAATTCTTCTTCAGTAGTTCCTTTCTGGACTGCTCATTGTGAAGGAAAATGTTCCCAGCATGTCTGAGCAGACAGAACACATGCTAATCAATACTCAGATAAACAGAGCCTGAAGAAAAGGAGCCCACTTTTCCTCATGTTTCCTGCCTTCCCTAGGTGCTAAATAAAACTGTGCTTATATTAATTTTTTTCATTTCTTTTTCCTTAATCTGTTCTACATTTTGCTATTATTTGAACTTAAAGAAAATAGTTGCCTTGAATTTTACTGTTAGCTGAGAATTGCAAAGCACATTTCCATTCTCATTTCCAAAGAAACAGCAGTTATGGTATAAAATGGCTTTATTTTTACAGATAAACAGAGTTAAAAGAACTGTGCAGCTGACACTTGAGCAGGATTGTTTGTGAGGGAGCCTCAGCCCTCATTTTGAATCTAGTGGTGTTCCCATAGTTATAATCTAACTTTGCTTTTAAACTGTAAAAAGCACTTTGCTTCCTAACTGTAGCTGTTGTATCTGTTGAGTATTGACTGGGCGACAGTTCTTCCCTTAAAAAGTTAATGGAATGAAATAAATGTGATCCAATATTTCAGTTCCAATATTTTCACCACTTGTGTAGAAGCAAACATTTATTTGTTTACTTTAAGCCGTGCTTTTTAAAGGTGGAAAATATACCCAAAACTGTGAAGAGTACAACAAAACTGTCTCCTGTTTTCCATCCCCCTTAGTAAGATCTAGCTGTGGAAGCTGTTTCTCTGCAGTAGGCAGGATTAAGTAAAAAAGGTTTTAGTAAGAAACTTAAGAAGAAACTAAATGTGTGTGTTGAGTGAGTAATGTTTAAAAGAAAGCTACAGGAAAAATTACCTAGACACCATTTTTATCGATTCAAGAAATTAATGCATGGGTGAGCTATTACAGGAAACTACCAAGTAAGCCATTTTATACTACAAAAATAATCCATTATACACTTCTAAAGTTTTTATCTAAGTAATAATGCTCAAGAGCTTTACTTTATAACCAAACAAAAGCTGTAGACTGCTCTTGTTAAAAGAAATGTTTGTTGTGTTGCCATGCCTTTAGGAGGATGCAGCAGTGACAGTGTTAGCAGTGCTGAACCCAACAAATTGTTGTACAAATAGAGTTGGAATTTGCAATGATTTTTGTAGGTTTTATGACATCATTTCATTTGCACTTTCATTTGTTTCCTGGTACTGATGGTGGGTCCTCTTTGAAATACAGCATGAACTAGATAGTAAACCTAAATTCCTAAGACCCGGGTGAATGTTACAATGTGTATCTTGTATAGAAAAAATAGTCCAGTTCTCCTTGGTGGACTTAGTTTAGTTTATAGGTTTATGTTCTTATGCTTGCTTGAAATTTTAAAACAAATTGCAATATATAATCTTCTTAAGCAAACTGGTTATACCCAAGTGGTAGCTCTAAGTGTCTTTAACCTTTGTTTTCCACAAAAGCAAGTAGTAATCCTTATTGCTGAGGCAGAGAGCAAATCTAAACACTGGTTATGCCTGTCTTTGGTGGTATTTGTGTCAGTGGCTTTTTCCCTGTGTCGCTGTGACTTCTTACAGTCCCGAATTTCAAAAGCTCTTGCTCAGTTTCTGATGCAGAAAGGCTGTCAGCCATGCCTGCCTTTTGACCCCCACAACCTGGGGGATGCTCCAGGTGCTTCTCATGCCTATGGACGTGCCTTGGGCTTCTTGCAGCACGAGCCTGAACAGAGCATCAGGCTGAAAGCACAGGCTGAAATCTTCTGTTTCATCTGTACATCCCTCTGTATTGTCATTTCAGCTGTGCCTCTGCTGATGGTAGGCACCTTTTATAGCATTTTAATGCTAGAAATAGCATTTTTTAAAAAGCAGTTCAATGATTAATCTGCTGTACTAGTAATAGTACAAGTATATTTGGCCTTAAGCACTAACTAGGCATCGTTGCTGTCTCAGTTAAAATGAAATAAGAGTTGGGGAAGTGTTCCTTTATCTCTAGGAGCAGAGAAACGTGTCTGGAGGTTCTTTACAGAAGTGTTCTTTAAATTTAGTGCACTCGGAGCATCTCGGAGCCCTGCTGCTGAGGAGCATGTGATTTAAATAGGACATGGAAGTCCAGGTTCTCAGCAGGAGAGGGTGGTGCGTCAGTGATACCACAGCTCAAATGCTTTGACATATTTTTGTCTTCTGGATTACTGACACTGAATTCAGGCTGTGTATAACTTCCCTTGCAGATTTTCTATAACGCGTCTGTTGAGAATATTTGTTAGCCTCAATCTGCTGCACTGGAAATACTTTTTAATAAGCACACCCCTGTTTCAATTGAAGTGTAGTTATTCAATTACCTTAATGCTGACCTAGCAATATTGAAAGAAAACCTGTTAAATCTTTTGAGTGTAGCAACAAGATGAGAAACCTGCAGAGTGCAGGGAATGAGAACAAAGAAGTTTATCTTGGGAACAGTTCCAGTGTAGCCAGGCAGAATCCCCACGGTGCTCTGTGCCTGGAGGGCTGCGGGAGCTGGGCTGCAGCCTGCAGGCTGGAGGAGCTCCTTCCTTGCTGCAGAGCCTCTGTGGTGGTGTGCTGGTCATTACCCAGAGATTAGTTTCAGCTCATTAGCCCAGAGACAGACAACCATCCCATGCCTTCAGGTTTTCCATCACTTCAGTCATTTGCTAGGTTCTCTGAGAAATACCAGGCTGTGGGTTTTGTTATTTTCCTTATTTCCCTACTAAATGTTAGTAATATCACAATTTAATCTCTCTTCTTTTAGCACTTGTCAGCCCTACACTGATCATTTTTAAGATTATCTAATTGTATATGCAAAACATCCCACTTATTACAGGGCTTAATTTCATTATATCCACATGCAAGTCCGTCATGACTACTACCATTATAACACTTTAATTTGGATTTTTAATAAGAGCTTTGATCCTGAAAATAATTACAAGCATTCAATTATAATTGTGTATTATCAGTGTATATTACGTGTGTATATTATTATGCAGAGAGCTGACTCACATACAAGTTACTGATGTACAAGAACCTGCATAATTAAATCCGTATTTTTCAACTTTGGGGAGAAATATTATTACTGTATACACAATAACATTTTTCTAGGTTACCAAATTTTCAGCAGTGATTGGAACACTTAAAAGCCTTATTCATAGAAAGGTGAATAAGTGTGTGTAAATTATTTTGGAGTTATGGCATTAATAATCCCTTTCAACATAACGTTTGTAAAATTGACTCATTGACTGCTGGTGTACATCCCTGCACACACATTTTACTTTCCTTACCACTGAGGTGCAGCCTCTGCCCACAGAACATGCAATTAGATTTTAAATACCCGCAAAGCAAGATCTAGCAGCTGAGGAACACAGAACCTAAAATAAACCTTCAGGAAACTTAGTTCAGTAACAATGTGCTTTTCCTGGCTGCAGATTAAAAGAGGTCCCTTGCAGTGACCCCAGGATTGGCCCAGCTGGTCAGCATGATGCCAATAACACCAAGGTTGTGGGTTCCATCCCTCTGTGGGCCATTCACCTGAAAGTTGGACTTGGTGATCCTTCTGGGTCCCTTTCACCTCAGGAAATCCTGTGAAATATATTAGCACACCTGTGCCTCTATGAAAACATGAAGAACAATTACCTCAGTAAAACTTCTCTGTCTAGTTGCTTTTGTTTATTTTTCCAGGTTTTTTTCAATATTTTTTTCATAATTGAAAACAAAAGGCTGAGAGAATTCTTTGCTAAGAATTCAAACTTTGCACACAAGGCATGCATAGAGGGAGTTTCCATGAAACATATTTATGTTATTTTATCTCAGCTCTCAAAACATGAAAAGCTGTTTCTAGTTCAGCTCAGCAGTTTGTTTCTGGGGAGCCCTTTTCCTCAACCCACCTTTCAAGTTGGGTGTTATTTCTTGTGGACCACATGATTTTCTTCTCCCCCACATCCTGACATGGAAGATGAGCAGAATAAACGTAGCACACTACCTGAGGTATTGAGTCTTCTCTTTCTCCTCCTCTTGGGAATGAGGAAAGAAGAGAAGATGTCACAGGTATTAAGATTGTGTAAAGTCTTTAGTTAGTGTTTTATGAAAAACAGCTTCCTTAGCTTCCATAGACCCTCATTCTGCTGTGCCACTGTTACTTTAAGCCACTGATGACTGAACTAAAAGTGATTATGATAGTTTTGTTTGATATGCAAAAACACAGTGTCGTCAATGTCACAGAGTAAACACAGCATGTTTCTCAGTTTAATATATAAATATATGTATGGGAATTTGAAAGCGGTTAGGGGAGAATGGAGTGGGAGGAAATGCTGAAACAAGAATGCCAGTGATAATTGGAACTGTGCAAGTCTGATTCATTAGATGCCAAAGAATACAACTCATTAATCGTGAAAGAGAGCTACTTTGGATTAAAAAAATATGATTAAAAAGGGAAGTTACTCAACAAGGGAGTAATGAGGATGAACAGAAATAGATAAAAATGCAAAAGCTGAAAGCACTGCATGTTAGGCAGTGGACAAGTGCTAAATGATATCAGAGTGTAACTAAAAGGAACAAATATGAATTGCTGTAGTTTTTGTCACAAACTATTTGGCAGCAGTGAAATTCTAAAAAAGGCATAGGTCTAATCATAGCTTTATCATAGCTCAATTTGGCAGAGCGTGCTGGAAGGAAGGATAAAGATATATTTTTTTAAAAAAATTGAGATGAAAACCCGTGTGTTCTCCAAAAAAAAAAATGAAATTTTCTTGATCTTGACAAATAAATAACTAATGTGTTGAATAACTTGGTATAAAGTAACAAAATTTTGAATTGCAGGTCTAGGCATCTTGCACCAAAAAAGAGCATTCTGTCTCTGGAAAAGGAGCTTTCTGAATCAGTAGTGTGGATTTTTAATCAAGGTATTGTGCGTGGGTTCAAAAGTCTTCTGAATGATTGCTAGTATTAAGACCCCAAAAATGTGATGATGAGGGTAAGGAAAGGTCAGAGAAAGTGGCAGCTGTTCTGGACAAAATCATGGTTAGGCTGATGTGGGAAAGTTAACTCCTGGTAATCTGACTGTAGTACTGGACAGGAAGTCTTGTTTTATTTGGAATATTCTGAGAGATTCTCCAGTCCAGCTCATTTAGGGCTTTGCCTTTGCATGATTCACTTGGTGCCATCACACAGCATTGCAGAAAAAGGGAGAGTGCTTTAGAGTGAACAAACGGTGTACAAAGTCAATGCATGTATGTATCATGTAAAATCATGTTTAATAGACCAAAAAATAAAAACCAAATTGATTTCTTGAAGTCTTCAATTGATTTCTTGACATGTAAAATCATGTTTAATAGACCAAAAAATAAAAACCAAAACAATTGATTTCTAGAAGTCTTGGGGGAACAGTCTCAGCATGGTGCTTGCCCTGGTGTAGGAAAGAAAGTGCAGGTTCTCGTATCTAATGAGAGGATTAGAGATGTGCAGATAAATGTTCTATTTGCATGCTAAGATTCTTCTCACGTACAAATATCCTCCAGGTTTGAATCTTGACTCTTTGCACATTTTCAGTCCTGATCCCACACAGACCTACTCAGCTAATGAGGTTTAAGATCATTGCCTGAGGTGGAAAGACTATAGCACATCAGAATTCACAGTAATCTTGTTTTACACTTGAGTGGAAGTAGCAGTGAAAGAGTTGCCAAATATGCTGTGCTTTGTAATTAATATTTTAAATGTGTGCTGAAGGTGCACGTGTCTCTTGCTGTTCTTCACTATCACTGTATGATGTATCAAAAAAAGGGGAATCTTTTTTTTCAGACATAATGAAAAATCTGTTATTCTGCATGTTGCAATTCACTATTTTGTCTGTAAATGTAACAGCTAAAGATTGTTAGCTGTGCTTGAAGTTGAATTTTTTAATGAGAACCCTCACTCAATATTTTTATGCCATTTTTCCCTTGTCTTGAGGCAGTGCGTGTGACAAATTGTATTAAAAGAATCTACAGGATACCTTCTAGACTAAATGCTGTACTGATATCTGGTACAGTTATTTTGAATTGTGTCAGTACTTTGAAAAATGAATTTTTTGCGTATAAAGTAACGTCCACTAGGAAGGAATTAGCTCTGTTGTATGTACTTTTGTTGGTTTTTATCATTGGAACATGCATCTTGCTACTGATATTGCTGGCTATATTAAATTTTGATATTTGTCAAGGAATGGCATGAACCAAATCAAGTCCATGCCCTTTACAGTGAAAGGGAATACATATGTGCAATATCCATCCATCCATCCCTTGGTTTTTTATCTCTCAAAGTGGTCAAAGAAGAGATGTGTCATCCCCCGCGAAAGGGAATACATATGTGCAATATCCATCCATCCATCCCTTGGTTTTTTATTATCTCTCAAAGTGGTCTAAGCAGAACATTTTTCCTTGTGTAGATAATTTTAACCATGATGAATCGGTACCAGCAGCAGCAGCAGCGTGGTGCTTCAGCTGGAAGTGTCATCTGTGTGCAGGTGAAATGTCAGTTCCCTTCAGCTGTGCGCAGGCAGGAATACAGGACAGGAGCAGGGTTCTCTTCTATCGAACAGAGCTTCCTGCAAAGCCCTGCTGCAGCCAAGAGCTTGGCTCCCCTTGTGGCAGTATGGGGCACGCTCCTGGTTCGGTTACAAGGCAGTTGAAATATAAGGACTTGTAATTCTAAATTGCATTATATGTGCCCAGAACATGATGACACAAATCAGTAATAATTCAAACAGCAGTGCAGTTGGTGTAGAATATTTAAGAGGAAACACAGATAGCTAAACTTCTCATTGTATGACTTAATTACAGTGTTGAGTGTGCATCTGGAGTTGCCACTTGCCACAGTGGTTGAATTATATGGGGCTTGTGCATTGGTGTTAATGCTGAGCTTGCCAAGTTGGAACGAACAATTGACATGTTTTACCTAACCAGAATGATTTATTTATTAGATAGCACCTAAAAATTACCAGTCTTAGGGGAAATGTTAAAGAATAATTAATCATTTTCATGTAATTAACAGAAAATGCTACAAACCTGGTCACTTTCTGGTTGCCGAGGCAAGTCAAGTGGGATGTGCTGCTGTCGAACACTGCAGCTGTGAGTAACTGGGGTTAATAGTAGATTACTGATTTAAACTTGATTTTTAAGTGCCCTTTTGGATTGGATTGACTCCCTAGAACTCCTGCTTTAAAGAGCAGTGCTGGTGCTCAGGGTGCAGCCCCCTGTCCCGCTGTGTCAAGAGCACTTCCTCCGTAGGAGGTTCCTCTCGCCTCTTCCAGCCTCCCTAACTGCAGTGAGTGCTGCTGGACAAGAGCAGTGAGCCATGGCCATCTGGCCCAACACGTTGATGACTTGGTCCCCCTGCTCTTAGTTTGGTTTTTCCCCAGTTATTTTAAACTCTTGGAGCTGGGTTCCCAACAGAGTATGGTGCTTTTGCACATGAATTATTTAAACATTTCTCTATTAGATCATGAATTTCTCTGAAATCTTAGCCTAAGAGCAGTTCTCAGATAAAATTCACGATGAAGTCACAGCCAAGTGCTGTGTTTGTTACCTGGGTCTGGAAGTCAGGAAGTGCTGGGAACTCTGAAAAAGTAACAGGTTTGGTGTCACTGGGAAGTCCTTTAAACTGAGCAAGGAAGGTCAGCAAGCTCTAGCAAGAGTCTTGTCTTCTGCCTGGAGAATATTGTGTAAAAAACTTCAGTTATTCAAACAGTGATTTCAGGCTAGGAAGAGAAATTATTCTATAAAAACTGGGGAAATTATTGGCAAAACATCTGTGGGGGTTACTCTATAATAGTATTGCAGATTTTTGTCTCTAATAATTTAATGTCCAGCTTCTGAAATTGGGTAATAATTTACTGAAACCAAAACCACTGTATTTCAGTGGGAATTTCTAAATGAGTAATAACGTTGAAACCCAGAACAACTTAAAATCATAGTAATAAAAAGTTCTGATGTTTGAATATTTGCTGCTCCCTGTAGTTTATTTTTCTGTGTTCTTATGCTTTCTTACCATTGGTAGCCAGCATTAATATGAAAAGGAAAAAAAGCAAAAGGACAACAGCATTTCAAATGTAGTTTATAACGTTTTATATTACCAACATCTAGGAAGATTATAGTACCATTTATTGAAGTGATTTGGCACTGAAAGAACACTATGCACAGTTGGCTTACAGCATAATTTCTGCAGGTGTAAATGACCCTGTAGGTCTCCTGCTCAAAGAATGACCTGGGCATTGCTGCAGCCGTGCTCTCTCGATGTGAGTTGGGGCTGTATCTGTCACAGAGATGTAAATAGGAACAGGCAAAGCTGCAATGGAGCTCTGAGGAGAGGTGACAGTTATCGATGCAATGCCCAGGATGAGAACCTCATTTTTCACTCTGTGACAAAATGCGTAATAATAATTGTTCAAGACAATTATTGTACAATCTGTGTTATGAAACAACTAAGTATTTGGCTTTTTTGTCAAAAAGCTCATTTTTCATAGAAACCTATTTATTATATAAAGAAGAACTTCTCTGTGCAGAATTTATATAAACATTAATATTTTTCCTTATGATATTTAATTTTCTGAATATTACAACAGGATTATCAGCAAATGTAACTAAAGTTAGAATATACAATTGACATTTCCTTTGTTATCAAAGTTATTCTAATTTTATCTGTTGAAGAAAAATGCCCATAATGAAGGTAATTAACAGAAAGTTGGGTCACTGGCCAGTGTAATAAATTTGGCATCAACCACATCCAACACGTTTAGTGAGTATTATGGTTAACTTCCGAAACAGTAAAACAGGTGTCACATTCTTTTTGACCCTCCCAATAGGATGCTACTTTCTTTAGCTGGGGAAAGCAAACAAACAATGGAAGTATTTTTACTGAAGCTGAAGATTTTCCTAGCTTGCTAAAGACCCAGACATGCATGGAAATATTAGGTGAATATTACCACTTACACCGTGCTGATGTGTCACACATTTGAAAGCAGAAAAGACCTTACATACTGTGAAAATGTCTTTACTAGAGTACTCATTCAAATACTCCCTGAATTACAGAGGTAGAAAAGCTGCAGAATAATCAATCTCAAATGCAGGCAACAGCAGCATCTCCTCTGTACTTTTTTATGGAGAGCTTGTAGAATCATTTTGTGACTGGCATTAGAAATCAGAAGTAGATGTAGGAAGGGATATTCTCTGTACCTCCATGCCCTGCACTAGACAGACATTAAAAATTCATCTGGTAATTCTTTCTTACTGGATCAAAATATATAATTTTACAAGCTGTGCTCCAAAGATTTTCCACAGACAGCCAAATCACTTAGGCCATAAATGATGGTGAGTTTTGGGAAACTTGTATTTTTAATTGCAAGAACACTTTTGGTGTCATGAGGCCATGATTGCAAAGGTTGTGAAATTGCTTTTGACATATTACCTGTAATCTTGAGTTAAAGATTCCATGGGGTTGAGTTCATGTAAACATATAAAAATGTTGCCACCTAAGCTTATAAAAACCTGCTTTTCTGTCCTCTTAAACAGACCTGAAGTCGTTATTCTACTCTTATTTAAAGAAAGACACTTGCACAAAGTTTGGTGAAACTCCATTTTTGACGTGTTTATTTTTGCTTTATCCAATGTAAAGAAAAGGTGGCTATTGCTAATGAGTCACAGGGAAATTTTATCTAATAGTGATCCATTTTAATCATGTGATTATCACATTGTCCTGCCATTATCTAAGTAATATTGCTCATCATTTCATTCTTGCAGTTATGTTTAATTTTTCCTGCATTTAAAATTTTCTCCAATATTCATTTGTAGACTTTAATATGTTGCTCTATGTGGGAAATTACTCTTATTCCTTACTAATCCCAGAAGTTTAGGGGAATGTTTTCTTTCTTCACAAATCAATGTCTTCAAGATGTTTGAGGAAAACATTCTTTTTGATTTTTAAATTTTTTTTGGCATCTATTAGCATGTATATTTATTTTGAGTCTGCCTTAGCAGTAATCTCATCTCTATGAGTGATTGCAAGTGTAGAAGTACACAGCTTGCTGAAGTAATTAACAGTGTGAAGTGGTTTGTAATTTCAAACAAGTATAATATTTATTTTCAATTACTTCTTTAACACATCCTACATTTCTGGTGAGTTTTAATGAATCTAGAATACCAGTCCTTGAACACCAGAGGAAAAACAGTTTTCCCTGCCACTCAGTGTGCAGTGTGTTTCATTTTGGCCTGGAACTGAAATAAAGAAAGAAAGGATGGATGGATAGATAGATAGACAGATAGATATGATACAAGAAAAATAATTGTTTTCAAGTGATATTTTAACTAGCAAAAAAGTATCGTCCTTTTAATAGGTATTTGTTTGCCTGTACTTATCCCCTGATCATCATAACAAAGCCCTTGGTAATGCACTTCTGTTTCTTGGTAGTTCCCTGTGCTGTCATGCAGAGTTGTTCTAAATTCTGGACTGTTTCCTGAACTTGAGAGTGTAAAGCTGAAAGGGGAGGGTTCTTTCTAAGCTGGCCTCCCTTGCAGTGGCTCAGGAGTCCATATATAGCAGAGTTCAGCCCTATACATCCCTATACATCCAATGCAATTCATGTTTTATCCTTCAGAAGAAGAGTCTTCTTCAACATGAATTTGGGTGCTTCTCTGTCAAAGGAGGACTGGATTCAACCAGTTCACTCAACTGTCCTTGCTGTTTCATGACCATTTTTAAAAGTGAAAATTTTTTTCAGCCCCATGTCCTCTGTCTGTGTTGGCCATCTACCCCTTGCCAGATATATTTCTGTTTAAACCACTGAACCACATTCTAGTATTTTACAATAAAATACATATGAATTCCCACTCTCACATTCACCACAGGTGAGTTATTTTTGTTTTGTCTGAAGCCTATTTTATTTTATTCCCTAATATATTAATATTTCATAAACTTACAAGGTTGTTACTTAATTTTGTTAATAGACTTCTGTCATCAGCCAGAAATACGACTTGGAAGTCTTTGTGCAAAAAGCCACTTACTCAGTGTTCACCATTCATCTTGCATTAATTTTTCATGTATATGAAATGTATCTATGTGATTTCATCCTTAATGTGCGTGCTTGCATCTTGTTCCTTGCTGAGGCCTTTTTTGTTTTTTCAAACAGCACTTAAAAAATTACAAAGGTGTTGTGTCATTTCAGGTGATTGTATGTCAGAGGGAATAAAACAGTTTGAAACTGCTTTTAAGATTATAAAGGAGACTTTGGAGAGCAGGATTCTAATTGTTTCCTAAACATTTAAAAATATATATTAAAATTACTCAGTTTTTAAAATAATGTTTTGTCTAAATATCAAGCCATATATTTGCACAGTTAGCTGTGCAAATCTGAAATATCAAAAGTGGCTGGATTTGGAGGTCTGGATACAAGTAAATGAAAGCAAGCTTTGCAATAAAGATTTGTTTCCATCCTCCAGCAGATGAAAGGCAAATAGGTGGATGGATATCACTGTAAACTAGTAGAAAGGAGTAATTATCAACAGAGAGCACTGGAGGACAGAGACTAAACCACCCTGCCCAGCAATTTCCTTTTTTCTTTTTTTCCAGTTCAGAAAGAACAGAGATGTTGAGGAGATGTCATGTTGCTGCTTTGTGCTGTGTGGAGGGACTGGAGAGCTCTGTGTTTACTGCTGGCCATGCAGCATGTTGCCTGAGCAGTAATACTGACATAATTACTGTGTGACTGGAAGTGTGCTGAACTAGAGGTGTGATAGATGTCTGTTTATTTGCTGAAAGCTTGGAGCATAAACACGTGGACTTGTAGTCTATTTGTTAAAAATTAGAAGCTTTTCTGTTTAATCCATTAGAAAAGGGAATCAAGACCCCTAAAATACTAATTTTGCTGGACTCTTACCAATGATTTCAGGAACCTTTAGCAAAGGTCTTTAGAGAGGAGGTCAGTCCTTATCTGGAGGACAGCAGGGTCATCCTGAGAGTGTCACCACACTGCAAGGGGCAGCCTGGCTGGTGGCGTGTGAGGGGACAGACTGGTCCCTCTGCCATCCGACACTGCTGGGCACCTTTCCATTGGTTCATCCACAGTCCAGGAGCATCCCCTGGCTTTCTCCCTGTGTCCTTGAGACAGCTGAGAGGAACTGCAAATTTAAAAATTCATTTCAGCCTTGCACCAAGAAAGGGGCATTAGCAATTGTGTGTCTACTTTATAAAAAGTGGAAAAGTTTCAACTTTTGGAAGACATGCTAAACATCTGGCAAAGTTCTCCCCTGAAGCTGTTTAACCTCATAATAGGGCTGCTCTCAGAATGATTGCTGTTGCTTGGGCATGTGCATAATGGTTTCTCAAAACGCATAATAAGGTAAAGCTCTCAACTATACTGGAGAGGTAAAATGAATCCATAAAGTTCAGTCTTATAAATATTCACTACTTTGACTGGCTAGATATTTCACCTGTTTCCTGCAGGTTGTAAACAGCAAAGAATAGGAATTGCCAACAAATCAAATCACAGAACATTGAAAGTGTCAGAGTGGTGGTGTTCATTATGCTCATTCACAGAATGTATGAGTCATTAAAATTCTGATATTGCCTCAGTAAGATAGAGTTTGTAATGAGAACAAAAAAATCACTTTTACTTGCATTTCTCTTTCTGACAATGATTGTTGGGAAAATTAGGCATAATACCAAAATTATTACCTATGTCTCTCGCAGTCTTAGGTTTTCAACCCTAAATGTCTTGCCTAACTGAAGTGCTAGGAACAGCACACTGAGGAGGTGCAGTAAGCAAGTTCTAATTTATTTTGGATTACAAGTAGAAGGCTTTCACATTTTCTTATTAACTTTCTTATGGTTTCAATATTATTTTTTCTTAATTGTTTCTTCTTTAAAAAAAAATAATACTTTGAAAGCTCCGATATGTTTTCCGTGTAGAATAGACTTTTTCTTTTTTTTTTTTTTTTTTGAGACTACACAGCCATAGGTTTTGCTGGGTGCTCTTATTTGTTACAAGCACACTGAAACTCCTTTATCCAAAGTCATAAAGTCAGATGGATTTATTTACAAGTCAGAATGGGCCAACAGCACAAGTGATTAACTCAGAGTAATGCCCTACCCAGCCATGTGTTAGCTCGTGCTGAATGTCAGTTCCGAATGCAGGCTCTCTCCTGGTTCCCTTTGCACATCAGAAAGGCTCTATGGAGTGCTGCCTTGAGCAATGGAGCTGCTTCTTCAGCTGCTTCTCTTGAGGGCACGAGTTTGTGCCAGAACAGATGAAGTGGCTGTTCCTGCCCTTGTCTGTGCTGTCACTGAGCTCATGCTTCGCACACATTATGCAACTTCGCAGCATCAGATGGTCTCGGAGAGAGGTGAATCAGAACCAGCAAATTTCTGCAACTTCTGAGACTACAATGCATAACACTGAAGCGCTTCCCAGTGGTCTGTTCTTGATCCTGGCACTTGCTTGGTCCTGATGCCTGAAGTTTTAGCTTTCATGTTTTCCAGATTCTGTACTGCATTAGTGTGTAACTCTGAATTTCATATAAAGTGTTAGCAAGCTCTCCTCACAGTTTAGTTAGACAAAACAATGCTTTTCCAGACTGAGAAAGAAGGACACCATTGCAGCTTCAGGCCCAAAAAATTCAAACACTGAATTGAGGAGAGCAATCTGGATGATGGGACTTCATAACCTGAAGCTGTAATTAGACCAAAACTTGTAAAAGTGTAAAAACTTGTGACCCCTCATCCATCTTGGGTAGAGCCACAGCCAGACTCTTGCACTGCCCAAGGTGTATCCTTTGAAGGCCTTTTAATAAATCCCTCCTTTATTCCTTTCACACTAACTAGCCTCTGTTCCAGGTAGCCTCTCAGGGCATCAATCCATCCCAGGTTTCTGATGTACCAGTGCATTCTCCAACTCCAGCTTTATATTTTAAGTGGCAACAAAATACTTCACATCCGTTTTATAAACTTGCCTGTCTTAATCAGGCTAAAATCCTGGGAATATTTCCTAAGTCTCAGTGGGGAAGCAGTGCAACAGTAGGTATTTTTATAGTTTTCTGGAGTGCTTTAGTAATTTTCAAAGTCTGTTAGCATATTATACAAACAATTGGACTGTTGTGTTTCTGTTGTGCAGAAAAATCTCTACTTGGAGCCGTCAACTTTGTCACCTTGCTGCACATGTCCCCCAGGTCGTCCTGCTTAATTTAGTGTTTGAAAATGTGTAGTTCATGTATTCTGGTATTATGTTCAGAATTCAGTTGTAGAGTGTGACAACAATGCTGAAGATCTTAAAGTAAAATCATGTAGTGGGTATTTAGAGGGCAGGAGAGCCACTTAGAAATACTAAAGGAATAGTTGTCACTCTGCTTGAGTCCTGCCTCTGCAGTGAACATCTAGGGAGTAGTAAAAAAACACCTCTCCACAAAAAGTCAGTGAAGGTAGTAAAATGCAAACTAATAGCCACCACAGTTTTGTTTGTGATTAATTTTAACCACGTGTGTAGAACAGAAATTAATTCTATTTAAAGAAAAATGCAGTGCAAGAGTTTTTTTCTTATTTACAAGATCATTTGGTGTCTCAAATACCCAACTCTAATATGGTTTTTATTGAGAATTGCAGGAAATGTTTGTGTCCAACTTTCTCAAATATCCTTTTATTCAAGCAAATCAAAGTATAAACATTAGAGATAATCTGTGGGCATTTTGAAAGTGAGAAAATAAAATGTGACTGCTTACACTAAATTGTGTTTGTAGATGGGATGAACACAGCTCTTAAAATGGAATATGTTCACTGGAGGCAAAGGCATGTTTGTGTTTACTGATCTGAAGTTTATTGACCTGTCACAAAGGTTACATTTCAGTGATCTTCAGCAATTTTGTAAAAGCAAGACTTTTTTTAATGCTGAGGTGTTCAGGGACTCAGGTTATTTCTCTACTGTGTCAAAAAAAAAAAAAAACAAACCAGATTTGTTTTAAAAATGTGCTTGTGTAGATAAAAAGGGGAAAAAAACAGTTTTGCACAGTGCATTCCCAAATATTATATGATACAGTCAGTCTAAATCTGGCATAACTTCAAAGCAGTTCCATTCAATCACTGTCAAGCTTGCTGTTCACTCTCTCTGCATGTCAGATTTCTACAATTTAGTCAGAATAAATATGTTGTGTAGAGTGACCTTCATGATCCAAGATTCCAGGAGAAATAGGACAATGTAGGAAAGTGGGCATAGCAGCAGAGACACATGGGAACGGTTTGGCTTTGTGGTGAGTGACCATGGCCACTGGGGCACCCTGAGGTGCATAAGCCACTTCTGCTTTCTTACCTTCAAAGAGTAGGGAAAATGTTTTAGATCATAAACCTGTTTCTTTTTGTTTGCTTGCTTGCTTGTTTGTACGCCTTCCAAGGGAACTTACCTTTCCAGAAGTCCTTTATGTTTTTGGAATGCACTCACATGAAGTTAATGGTTGCTGTTTCTTTACAAAAGACAAGTGGTCAGCTGGAATCAGAGAAGGAAATAAGTACAATAAGAATAAGAGAATAAGAAAAGGAAATAAGTTTCCTCTCACATAATTTTTTTTTATATCTCTGTGAATTAGTTTATAATATATGCAAAAGTAAATGAGAGTACATTCATAGATTTGCAGTAAGCTGATATTCATGGCATTTTAGTGTTCAATTTTTATTCTTTCACTTGTAATTTTTTTGAAGATCATACAAAATCTGTGCTCCACATAGTTTAACTTTTGATTGTCATGAAAGTATTTCTTTTCTGAAAAGCCACATTTGGCCATACTGGTTGACATATGGTAAACACATAACTCATCCCTTCCTAGAGACAGCCCTTGCAGTGCTGCTGCAGTCAGTGTTAGCTGAAATTCCCAGCCACAGATGTGTGAATTGTGCCAGCTCGGGCTGCTCATGGCAGCCCATGGGGAGCTTTGATGCAAATTTGAGATAGCATGCCTTAGGTCAGATATCTCTTTCTTCATGTCACTTTTGGAAATTATTTTTGAGTTCATAATTTCTTCTTCTTCAATGTGCTCCAGTAGGAAGTTGTCTGGCTACCTTTTTTTTTCCTCTTAAGGTAAAAATGTGAATAAATTCCACAGACACTTTAAGATTTTTTTCCATCAAGAAGTTTGTTTATGGGTGAGTTACATTTACACATGAAGATTTGTAATGGATAGCACTGGGCTTTTCCTCACCATCTACACAAGAAAAGAATTCATGCAGCCTTCCCTTTTAGGCTTAGCCAACCAAAAATACCCATTGTTCTGGTGAACTTGACTGCTCTAAGGTCTGTGTGTGTGTTTGTTTCTGTTTAATGAGGGATTAAGGAAAAAGGAAAATCCTTGAGTTAAAATGGAAACATTCTATTTAGCAAATAATCAAATTCTTTCCAGGTAAAAAAACAGATTCTTTGGGTAGCTTCTGTCAGTGATCTTTGGACTGAAGGTATTTTTCAGGGATGAGTACTAGGGGCATAAAGCAGCATTTGCCTTTTGGAGAACAGTCTTTAGTAATCTATCCACATGTCAGTACATATTCTGAGACATCTCCTCTCCTTGTGCACAAAGAGAAAAAGACCAGAATTAATTCTAACTTCAACCAATTAAGTCCTCAGAGTCCCATAACTAATACAAGTACAAGAAAGATCCACAACCAAAGAAAAAAATTCCCTGGCCTTTGATGTCGAACTGGTTTGTTTGTTGTTTTCTTTTCCTGGAAGTCAAACATATGTGTACTTTCAAAAATACTTAATTTCTTTTGTCATTCTTGATCTATTAGACCTATTTTTAGTATCATCTGTAAAGTGCCAGATTTTTCTGATGTACACCTTCACTTTAATCAGTCAGAATGATTGTGTTTTGTCACCATGTTCTTTCTTTTAGATTAATGTTTGAATACAGAATGCAGAGCATGAGCTCTAGAGGCTAAATTTTTGTTCACACCCATACATAGTCCTCTGAGGACGATTCTGCCCTTTCTGCTTTCCTGTTTCTGTCCCATTTTATGGTGACAAAATGTAACCCTTGAAAACTAATTAAGAGTTCTATGCTATTTTATTGCTTGAAGCTTTTTTGTACTTTTACAATATAAATATCTGAATACTTCATTTTGGGTTCTTGTTACATAACTTGAAAAAAATATCTCTCTTTACTGTATTTTACCAGAGAATTGGGAGGAAGTAGTCCCATGGAAATGGATTTAGGTGTCATTGTAAGGCAACCCTTAATGCAATGCAAGCAGTTTTCCCAGGCTTAGTCTCACTCACTTAACATCTATTTTATTTTCTGCTCAGGAAAAGGCTTGTGTTCCAAACTGCCATGTTAGTGGAAAGCTGGAGATGGAAGAAAACAGATTACTCATAGCTGGTGCAAGGCCACATGATGGGTGCCTTTATTTTTAGAGTAGGCTAGCGCAGTCTAATCCTGGGATGTTGCTTGGAAGAAAGAGGCTTTGCATGAAGCAGTTACTATGGAGGTTACATTCCTACATTATTTTTAGTGTAACTGGAATGAAAATCTCACAAGTTTAATGTTTATAAAACCCTCTATCTGGAGGTGCCTTGCCACCCAAAGGAGGAATACCTGCTCTGTTGTCAATTTCCATGCACAGTTGGAGTTTCATGCTGTGCTCCCATCCCAGCAGAAGAGTCTGTGCTGTCTGACATTAAATGTCCTGAGGGAGGGTCATGAGAACCACTCACAAGGACTGGGCTGTTAGGGAAAGACTTCAGTAACAAACTTTCCATTGAAAATCTTTGCTATAGAGAGGAGATTAATCATCATGATTTGTCCACTATATCAGCTACTTGTAGCAAATACTTCATTTCATTAGTTTACCTCTATTTCTCAAATAAGCAAAATGATGGTCAGCAGCTTCTCAGTTATTCGTTGTGTATCACCATTTTCAACCATTTATTTTTCCTTGTATTTTTTCATAATATAGGGATCATGAGGAATAATTTCAAAAAGCACCTGAGATGATAGTGTGTTACTGACCTTGACAAACTGTTAAGGACATTAAGTGTGTGTATTGAAAATTACAGTCAGACAAAATATTTTAGGTCATGTGAAAGAAAGTAAACTTTACTGTATGATAGTGTTATAGAAATACATTCTTAAGAACTGATTGGAAAATGGAAATTTCTGTTAAATAAGAATACATTACTTTGAAATTAAAGTATTTTTTCAGATTGTGATAATTGAAAGAAAGTGAGCCGTCGTTGTTTTGTTTAATGGAACATTTGGTTGTATTATGTCTTTACTTAAGCAGTACACCTTTATAAATTAAATCTTACAGATTACTCTACTTTTAGAAAGCACAAGAAATAATTGAACTTTATTTTTCATTGAAACAGAATGATCATTTTCAGTTAAACATGATGCTGGAGAGCCTGTAAAGAATGTGTGTGTTTCTCCAAAGCCCATGGGTTTTCATCGGTTTTCTCATAATACTTTTTGTGCTATCAAAATGAAATTCATAAAACCTTAGTACAGTTCTCTAAATTATTCTATTATTAGGCTGATTCAAAGCTGAAATAACATCTAAATGTGTATGTCTGTGATGGAAACTCTTTCTACCTATATTAGACAATTCCATCTAGTGTAGGAACAGGAACGTGAATTTCCTGTGTTTCATTAAAAGTTTTAAAGATACACATTATCCAACAGTTAGGAAAGTTGGAAATAGACTGACCATTGTTGTTAAAATGTATGTTTTGTTGTTAAAAAAGCACTTCTGATCTTTTCCCCCTGTCAGCTGGAAGACTATCTCCTTGTGCGTTTATTGCTCTCTGAGGTGAATGCAGCTCCCTAGCGGAAAATGCTGTCAGCCAGTGTGAGAACAAGGCAGAATCACCCGGAGTCTCCATAAGGAGTACCCAGAGTGGATACCCGTGCTTTCCTGGAGTGCACTGAGGTGCAAGGAGGAGGGAGGTGCTGCTGAGGCTCATCTGCTGTTGAGCTGGAGATCACTTCCTGAAAAAGTCACGTCCCACTGAGTTGAAAGTCACTGTGTTTTTCTCTCAGGTCGCTGGATGTTCACAGACATGATACACACAATGTTCTGCACTAAATAAGGAAATGTGTTGATTTTTTCTCCCCAGATTTTATGGTTTTGGACTATTAAACAGCTGTTGCAATGTTGCATGGATTTTTTTGAATGGCTTGTAAGTTTACTTACTTACAGGCTTAGAAGTAATTTTTGCATAATTCTCTATCAGACACAGTCCTAGCAAAGTATGCCCAGTTACTAAGTGACTGTGTATAAATTTAAAGACTTACAGGTTCTCCTTGTTTCCCTTGTTCCCTTCTCTGTAAGTCTTTAGTATTTAGTATCTTAGATGACATCTCTTCTTTTTTTTTGTTTTCTGTTTTTACTCTTGCATCCTCAATTGATACCAGCTTGCTATGTGGCTTTTCAAAAGAAATTTCTCCTTGATGCATTGGTTCTATGTGCCAAGAAAAATCTATCTCAATGAAAAATAATTAAAATAGCATAGTGAGTTAGCCTGGTAGGCTGCAAAAATTTGCTTTCATTTCCCAAAGCATTTTGAGTGACAGTAAGTGTTTCACTTCAATTTCAGGGCTCTGATGAGTCACCTTTTATGTAGGCATTATGATGGCACTGTTGATGCCTCACTATGACAGTCTTAATATAGCTGTAATTATGCTGAAACTACTCAATAAATGAAATCATTGTATTAATCTGTATGTTTTCTTTGCAGGCTCCCACAGAAACATTCAACTGTGTTCTTTCTCACGTTCACTTTATTCTTACCACATTTTGTAGGGAGAGGGGAATGGAAATATCAGATGGAGACAATTCAGAAATCCTGATTCATACTTGGTAGCTGCTCCTGTCCTTCATGCTTTTCACTTTCCTTAAAAGAATTTCAGTAATTCAGATACAGCAGCCACTGTATAGCCACTGAACTCATAGCTGTACCTGTCTGTCAGAGATAACAGGTCAACTGCAACAGCACTGGTAACTTCAGTAACAAATTCCCCTGTTAATCCTGTCTGATTTAACAATTATATTGCCTTCCTCACACTCCAATCTAATTCACAGTGCTGCTGCACACAGTTAGGATACAGCTGAAACACAGTGCTTTGAAACTTCAGAACAAATATCTTATATTTTGATACCACTTAGTGATCTGGATATCGTAATTAATCATTTGATCATTTGAAAGTGTAAAAGCATGTAATAAAACATGGAAGAGTTGACTGCCCTTCCCTTAATTCTTGAAAGTATGAACTATCTTAGTAGAAATGTCTTCAGTTATCGTGTAGGTAACTTGTTTAAGTAATAGACTTCAAAGTTATCAGAGTTGTCAGGGTCTCTCTGATACAAAAGTAAGTTTATAAAATGAACTTTGAATCACATTGGCACCATGGTTTAAAAATTAGTAAGCAGTAGTCTTCCCAGATACATTATTTCAACAAATTTAAAAATAAGTAAGTATTATTAATTCTTATATTTTAGGTGGTTGTATAAATGGCTGTGATTAGAACATGCTTCAGCTAAAGTATTTTGTTGAAAACTTTCCTATGCATTGTGATAATTTTAATTTGAACATTTATATTTAAATTTCAGCCTAAGAAGTTGTGTGCTGAAAGTACTTTATGATTTTGCAGTGGTCAGTATATTTCTTTCATTTCTTGTCACTTTTCTTAGACGTAAGATTGACTTGCCTTTTCTAAAAGCTTAAAGTGCCCATTATATATGAAGTCTCCAGTTACGAGGAAGTCCTGTCCCTGCTATTTGTGCTGAACTTAACATTTTTACTGCTATTGCAGTGGTAGTTCTGGGTGTTTCAGTTTTCCTAAGCTCACATTTTGGAATCAGGGTTCTCTATGGTTTTATCATCATCATTATTGTACCAAATCTCTCTGTCCCAAGGCTTATGGTCAGTGCAATGTACTGACTTGCAGAGCACAGGGTGTCTGAAACAGGAGCCAGTTTCTACACCAGTTTCTCTCTGTGCTCCATTGCAGCAAGCAGAGTTCTAAGCTGCTCAACATCAATTTTAAGAAGATAATTTTCAAACCTAAATTTATCAACTTGAGTTTCCAATTTTTCTCCTGTTTCTCCATCAAAGGCTAATGATGACTTGAACACCTCCATTTCTGATTTCCCAGCAGCATACTCCAGTTCAGAAATCCTTTTGGAAGCAAAGGAATCCTTGGTTTCCCAAGGTACACAGGAAGAGAGCAGCTTAAGGAGTTTTAGGCTCCTAAAACTGCACAAATGATACCTTTACCTTTTCCCTCTTTAGATGAACCAAGTTCATCTGAGGAGAGCAGTTCTGCCCCAGCTGCTGGCTCAGCAGCCAGGCTGTTGGCTCAGGGCACCAGCTCCTCTCTCTCTCGCTGGACAGGTGCTTGGTGCTTTCTCAGCTGCAGAGCATCCTCAAGTTCCCTCCCTGTAAGGATTTCCAGGGGCTGGCCATGGTGTTCCCACTCCACTGCAGCCTCCATTCCACCCCCCTTAGCAGGTGCTGTGGTTGCAGATTGTGTGGATTAGGTTTGGAGCTGCCAGCTCCATTCCATCCGGGGAGCAGCAGCTGTGATTTACCCTGTAATTTCTGTGTCATTATAGCCTCTGGTAGGATGTGAATACAACTTCTCAGTTTCCCCTAATTTTACCTCCAGCCATCTTTCCACATACAGATTTGATGTAATTTGCAATTTTTTCTGAGTTACATTTTTTATTAATAAGTATTAAATAGTTCAGAAAAATCAGGATCTGTACCTCTTCAGAAGTATTATTAAAATGAAGAATTGATAAATCAAGATGAATAAGTGATAAAAATCAAAGTATGTTGAATTCATGGCTGGTCATGTGCTATGAATGAAGTATCCATATTTTTACTGAGTATAGTTTTTTTTTTCATCATAAAAATGAACTTGGTAATAATAGTTTATTGGTTTGATTCAAAATATGGAACTTAAAGAGAAAATTATTTCAAAAATTGATGTGGCTTCTCTCAAAAGTATTAGTTTTAAAAAAATGCCAGCAGAATTTATATTGTATATTTGTGAATCCCTCTCCTTGCTGTCAATTAATGTGTTTATACAGTTTTGTTTAGAGTAAATACACTGGCCAAAGTCCTAGCTGCCCTGAAATCAATTGTTACTTCCATTCATTTCATTAGTGTTTATTGACATAGGTAGATTTATTCATCTGTGCAAGGTAGACATAACATTTATTTCTCTTGCTGAATGAACACTAATTTTGAAGATTTTTCCTGTATGAGCCTTGGTTTGTAAACAGCCTCTTCATTTATCTGCATGAAAAAGTTCAGATATGGAGATTTTAATCTATATATGTCAAGTTACAAAGATGATTTCAATTCTTCTGCATTTCAGGCATCATTGAAGCCAATGGGAACTGGAGGAGTTTAATGCTTTTCAGAAGTTTTCAGTATGAAATCTAGTTTGAAAAGCACTGAATAAATTATCTATTTTTCTTCTGTACAATATGGCTTCTAAACACCGAATGAGATATACAATGTGCAGATGTGCTCTGAATGTGGGTTACTCCTAAAACAGAAATTATACTAAGCTGCTACCATACTTTTTTCTAATTTGTGAACATAAATAAAGAGAAAATTATTTCAAAAATTGATGTGGCTTCTCTCAAAAGTATTAGCTTTAAAAAAATGTCAGCAGAATTTATATTGTATATTTCTGAATCCTCTTCCTTGTCATCAATTAATGTGTTTATACAGTTATGTTTAGAGGAAATGCACTGGCCAAAGTCCTGGCTGAAGAAGTCTTGACAGGGAGTCCAGTGTTGCTGCTGCAAAGCAATTATACTTTAAAGGGTTCAATTGATGCTGCAAAACCAGAAATTTCTTCTTGCCTGTGCTTTTCCCCATCATCAACATTGGATCAGTCCTGTGTGTTTGTATTTCCAGCACTCGGACATGGTGTTTGTCCTGCTCGCAGTCCTCGCCACAGTAGCTGTATATTCTCAACAAGCTTTTAAAGGAAATTATGTTGCAATTCCATTCAGACCCCCCACTTTTGTTTACCTGCATAAGGATGAATAATTCAAGCTGTCCTTCATCCGTGCAGGAAAATAAGCAAACATCATTTCTATTGTGCGCGGTGAAGCGATGTTTTTGGATCTGTGTCAATTACTTTACTGCAAACTAGCCCACACCTCCCTCCCTCCAGAAGCTAAAGGCTGGTGTTGATAATCAGCATTATCTCTGCCAGGTGAAATGCAGACCCTAGGACTGTCTGCCTTGAAACACCCAATATCCTACAAGCCTTTGCTCCCCGTGCAGGTTGTGCCCAGCAGGGCAGGACCCCCAGTGGCAGTGCAGGTGCTCACCTGCCCCAGGGAGATGCAATTCCCTCTAACAGGGTGAGCTGATGGAGTGCTTCTTGTCTCCTGTGCTGCCCAAAGCAGCTTGGGAGAGGCTTGCCTCCACTTCTTTCATTTAGTTACATTTTTTTCTTTCTCGTTCGCTGACTTTGTGTGAAATCGAAAATTAGCATTTCTAGGCCTAGGGTTACACTGAACCTTTTACTCTCACGCCTTTTTAAAAGGAATTATTAGGCATATGAATTGTGTGATAAAAAGTCTAGGTGTGAATTTTTATTGAAAATATCTCAATAGGACACAAATCAGTGGTATTCTTTTTTTTTCATTTGGTTCTAACACATTTAAATTAGAACTTAGGCTGGAAGTTGTGGCATAGCAGTAATTTGACAGAACTCGAGTTGATGTAGAATGTGTTGCATATGTTCTTCCTGTGTAGCTAAAGGGAATATATTTATTTTATAGCTTCTTGTTTGTCTGGAATATTCCTTTGAGACTGTGTTTTCTCTGAGTTAACTGTCTGGGATCCTGCTGTAATTCCAGTTAACAAATATAATTTTAATCCCCTTATTGGGCTAAACAAAAGGAATTAAAAATACTTCCTCTTTTTTTTTTCTTTTTTTTTTTTGTGGTGCAGATTTTTTCATACTAATCCATTTGTTCAGGCTTTCAGAACACTAAAAGCTCAAGTGATTTTGCTGAATCCAATTAGTGCACACATAGCGTGATTAGAGATACCACAATAAATGATGGCAGTCAAAAAGTTTCACTTCATATTGGGCACCTTTAACCCTGTAATATTTAGGGTTTGAAACTTAGATCAGTATATAGCTTGAAGTTTCATTTTGCAAATTAAGGAAGACAAAATGCATTTTGTTGGAAAAGTGAACAGAGACCTTAGAGATCCTTATATTCTGAACAACTGCTCTTGGTAACATAGCAGGATTTATTGGCACTACCAGCACTTGAAGCTATCTTGCTTCTATTTGAGTATCCATATATATGAGGAAGACAAGTTTATATTGCTTCTATTTGAAAGGTAAAATGAATCTGTATCATACATGCAGATAAGATACAAAAACGAGGATGCAGCTTGAAAATAGATAGAAGTTGTCATATTGAGCTAGAAATATGAATATTAAAACCTGTAGAACTGATAAGGTTTGCTTAGCGATTCCTACCTGTATAGGAAATACAGAGTAAATTTAGATATTCATAGAAATTACAAGCAATAAGACTAAATAGAAATGGCAGTGTAAAAATAATAATTTTCAGCATTGTTCATTAGTTACAAGCAGGCTTTTGTATTTTCATAAATTAACAAATATGTAATGAGGAGTCCACAATACAACACAAACAAATTGCCATATTGGTGGGACAATGGATGAAGTGTTTTTAGGATAACTCAGAGTACTTATATTGGTCTAGCCCAAAAACACCTTTATTCTATATATTTTATAGTTATATTAATGCTTCATCTGTAATTGAAATTAGGCTAATAGTTGGCATAAAAGAGTAAATAGCTTATCAGGAGTAACTTTCCATTGTGTATAGATAAGCATATATATTCATATACTTAATGCAGAGTGAATTTCTCAATGTTCTTGACCATTTTGCAGTCTGCATATATATAGACACATGTAAGTATATATATTTATACTATATATATGTATATTTTTATGAGTTCTCTTTATTTATCTATGTAGCTAGCTGGCATTTCAGCAAAACAAACAGAATTCTTTTCCTTCTAGAAACACTTTAGTTCTCTTCTAATCAGGTCTTTAAATCCTGTGTCCACAATTAGGCTTTGTATTCACTAGTTATACTGGTGAACCCTCTAGTAGTGTTTCCTAATAAAAACAGGAAATTAGTAGTCGGTCTAAGGTATCTTGCATGCAATGTTGACTTTTACCATAACAAATAAACTTAATTTCTGCTGTATTCTTTTGAAGCTGCTGCTCTCTCAAAAGCTTTCCTTGTGTGTGTAATCCATGCTTGAGTATCTCTTGTATGTGTTCACTGGGAAATACAGCAGTAATTGTTCATGTGTGCATTTATTCTCTGATAGAGATCCTGTGTAAATATTCTTTGAGCTTGAATAGTGGCAGCATAAGGATCCTGCCTAACTTGGTTTCAGTCACTAATTACTCTGCTCTGTCAGCACTATGGTTTTCTCTTCAAATTCTGTCTTGCAGTTCTCATTGACTGGCAATAAAGTTAGTGGAATTCAATTAGAACAAGTGCTGCAGCTTCTAGAAGCGACCAAATCAGAAATCACTTTTCTACAAGGTATTTTTTCTTCAATGTGTTTTCAGGTATCTTGATCACACAATGAAAATGTCTCAGAAATGCATTAAAAATGCTGTACATCTGTTTAGTTCATTAAACACTGCTCCTTAATGAAAGCACCTGAAATCTGGGAATTTCCCTTCTAATTTTATAGGTACTTTCTTGCTTCAGTGTAATATATTTTCATTTTGTTCTATGAGTTACAGTACTTCTTGCAAGCAACATGGAGAATTTATCGTGCAGGGATTTTCACATTTTCTGTCACAGTGTTATTTTTCTAATGTATACAGACATGAATTTCCACTTCAGCAGGGTAATACTGTCTCAAGGGAATGACATGCATAGATTGAAATTACAGGCTAGCATATGCCCATATGTTTGAACAGCTCTGGAAGCAAAATCACCACAAGGAGATCAGGGAGGATTTAGAGGGATGATTTCCACAGCTTTGTTTGAGGAGGTAGAGATGAGTGAGAGATCTGACCGTGCCTTTTTCCAGCAGTGGTGCTGGCTCTGGGGGCTGTGAGATGACAGGACACTGCAGTGGAGGAGGAAGGGGGTTACAGGCTGGCTGTGGTTAAAACATGCAGATGATGAAAGGAGTAGGATGATGAGATCCCTGCAGTGATTCCAGGTTGTATACATTGTATTGCATCCAAGATTACTTGTCTGCCATCAAATAAAAGATCTTGTCTAAGCTGCTTTAGTTAGCTTCGTGGTCACTGAGGATAGACTACAAATCCTCACCCATGTCCAGCCTCTGTGGCAGAGTCAGGGTAATCAAGATCTGCAAGCTTTTGGAGCAAGTAAATCCCTCATATTTATACAAGACAGATAGAAATCTCTATGTATATAGCTTGCAGAAATCTGTATGTATACAGCCAGCAATTTGTTTGTCTCCTGACTAATCTAAATAACTGCCTTTGCATTTTGTAGAGAACTGAAATGTCAGGAAAGTCTAGAAAGGCTTGGGTGCAGCTTTTCTCAGTGCTGGGATAGGAATGTACAGCAAAGGATGCCTTCAGTGCAGGTGAATTGTAAACAGTTCACAGGACAAATAATCTAATAAGGGAAAGGGTTTGGATGAAAGTATTGAAAAAGCCTCATAATGGAATCAGTCTGGAACCCAGTTTTCTTTTGAAAATAATGGTTGAAATTACCTAAGAACTGTTACATGAGATTGTTAATAGTCCATTTCTCAATATACAGTGTTTAAGACTAATTTCAAAGACATGACAAGACCTTCTGATGTTAGCAGCCATACAGGCTGGGAAGTTTTCCTTGAGGCAGAGGTCAGGTCAGAGAGAGAATGGAGCTGCCTCCTCCATCTGCTCTGGAACAGCCAGAACTCCAAGTCACCATGAAGGATTGCTGTCCCTGAGAGCAGCACGTGCTGTGACACTAAGGGAGGACTGTTTTGCAGACCCAAGAAAGAAGGAATGATGTCATGTTAATGGTGGCACAAGCAAAATTAATAGATGCAGTTTTTTTGATTTTTTTGGGGTTTTTTTTTGGTTTTTTTGGGTTTTTTTTTTTTTTAAAGCTATGTGAACTTGTGGTATTCCAACTGTAAGTAATTCTATGCACAAGGTTTTATTTCCAAAGGCAGCATTTGAAAAATTCCCTGTGGTCTTAAGACTTCTGTTATATCCTGTAATTCCCTTCAAACTGTTACTGTTGGCTTTAGGGAGAAAGTTTTGTACCATGTACAAATGTGGAAAGCCTTTATAAATGAATTTTCTTTTTCAGGTCATACATGTTAGACAATTTCTTCTTTGCAATTGCTGTGACTGCTGATAAATCCCCTTATTTCTATGCAGCTTGATGCAATTTTTCTTTTTCTGCAAAATGTTCTGGCTTTATCTGTGGCCTGCTTGCATTTAGTAAATACCCATTTTTGATTTGACATTTATCTAAAAAACTCCTGGCTAAAAAAAAAAAAAAAAAAAATTTAGAAGGTATTTTTTCAAACAAAATATAAATTAAGATAATGGTTCCAAATACATTGCTGGGGCATATATTCTTTATTGTGTATAATATAATATAGCTTTCAATATCAATAATTTTGACAATTATGAATATTTTAGTCCTGTGTAAAATTAGCCTGCAACATCTTATTAATCAAAAACACTGTAAAAAGTCTATGGAAGATGTATGGGTAGAGTCCAAATGTTGTAATAATAAGGACTTCAGATTTTATTTCTTCTTTTAAGAAAAGGCAGAAGTGTGACTGACCTGTGGATCACAGGAGAGTTGAATTTAATGCACATGCAGTTGTTAAGGATCAGTCATACTTTAGCAATTAAGCTCTGCAGATAAGATAAGGATTAATCCTAAAAAACTGTTACTGATATTGGAATCCTGAGTTATTTCTTACTGTTGTAAATATGACTTAGAGATTCCTGTCATCTAGTAAGACCAAAGAAGAAATTATTTAGAATTTATTTTGCTTGTGTTATGCAAGGCACACAAGAAACAACTGTATTGATATGAACTGTGCTTTACAAAATGCCCTGCAGATTCCAGCCCAACTTTTGAACATGCAAACTAAAGTAACCTAAAACCCCATGTACTATTTTCTTTTATCCAATGTTTTCTCTACTGTTTAAAGAAAACGTTCAGAAAGAAAAGAAAAAAAACGGAAATAAATCAATCAGAAATGTTCTCCTCAATTTATAAAGAAGAGAATTGTTATTTGCCATATTGGGGTTTTTCTGCAGGATAATTTCATTAGGAGACAAGGAATGGAGCCATACACAGATGTTATTAAAGCTTTATCCACACACAGAGGTGTGGTCTGGCATGCACTGTAGAGAGGACTGAGCTCTCAAGTGTGCAGATAGTTGCTTCATTTTGCAGTAACATTGCAACTACAGAAAATGAGTAATTTCACTGAAGTGAGAAAAAAATCAATGGTGCTATTGATGTGCCCCAGCTGAGGTGTAGGTGGCATTTAAAAGATGAAGCGTGGAGCCAAAGCTGTCAATCTCACCATAAAGATGGCCTGATTTTGCCTAGTTAAAACCTATTAGTTGGCTGAACTGTTGCATGCTGGTTACGTTTCAGGAGGTTATTTCTGAATGTCAAGCACTTGCTTGAGCAGGCATATTTCTCTTAATTCCCCAAGGTTCCTGAGGTCATCCTGTGTTTCTTGCAAGTGCTTTGCCAATTCTCATGCAATATGGAGTCAGAAATACCAGTCAGGTGCTATTTTAAAATGTTTTTTGTTTTTTTTTCATAATAGTAATCTTCATAATAATAATTTTTCATAATAGTAATCTTGAATATTCTACTGTGGTTGTTTTTGTTTAGACTTAGCAAACAGTTAGATTTACTCATTTAGTAAACAGATCTAAAATGGATTTTTATAACATGATTGTCAATTAAAGGAAGTATTACTGAAGACATTAGTAGATAATTTCCATGAGTCCCAGTGATCTAGGAGACAATAATTGTTGCATGTGGGGGTTTTTAAAGTGCATGGCTTGATGGTAGAGCAGGAATTGCTTCATATAATTCATCTGCAGAAGACGAACTGTCTCATTTCATTTACAAGAGAAACGGAGGAGGATATTAATCAAGAGAGAGATAATTTTCAGGGCTTATTTTATTATTGAGATATGAAACAAAGTAATTCAATCCGCAGATGTGAAGGGAGGGTTCCTTCTGTCTTCCTTCCCTGTACTCTGGGCTTTATGCTGGGATCTGGCTTCCTCTCAAGGACGACTGAGCTTTCTGCTGGTGTTTGCAGCAGCCTCCTTGGCCTCTTCTGCCCGAGCTGCTACCTGGCCCTTCCCAAACATGTGGTGACACACGGCAGGACAGCTGCACAGCAGCTCAGTGCCTTTCTGGGCAAGATGTTCAGGAAGAAAGGAGATCGTGTCCCTCCCATCCCAAATTTCCTTTCTTCATGGCAGATAAGGAAATGAGTGCCTAGATGTGCACGAACTCCTTGTACAAGGAGTTTAAAAATTGCTTTTTAAAGGGTTGCTGTTGTGATAGCCAACACAACAATAAGGATAAACCTCCACCTTTGGGTCATACATTTGCAGTTAATATGTTTTATGAAATTCTGCAAACTTTTTCTGCAGAAGGCAGGACAACACCAATACTGTCATGCTCCCGTTAATGTGTTTCAGGCTTATTATATTGAATTTGCATATTGTAGCAGGTGACACAAGGTAAATCTTAGCAAGGTAAATCTTGAAAGCCAAACCTGATTCAATGTATACAATACAGATATAATTGATAGATTTAAATCAAAATCTCTGACAACTTGGAAGTCATTTAAAGGATTTGTTTCAAATTTTCTGATGATCTTTGATTCCTGAAAGAACTCACCGTGGTGTTTTCACAGGAAAACATGTAGCATTACTGGGTTGAATACTGGAAGTGGTGTGCTTTTGTTTTTTGGTGGGTTTGGTTTTGTTTGTTTTTCGTAGCAAGGTGAGCAAGGTGATGCTTGCACAAAGCTTTCATTTTTCCTTGAACTGTTACATAGAAAAGTGCAGGCAGAAATACAAGCTAACAGTCAATGTTAAATATAGGGGGGTATAATTTCAAATTAATAGAGTTATAAACCAGGACAAGTACTGCTTTTCAGAGGCACTGAAGGAGATAAGTATTTAAATGTTTATAGCTAGCACCAGCCACATAAAAGTTAACATTCACATGTTACTGACAGTCATGATTGTATTTCGATATTAACTTTTATTAATATGAATTGAGTAAGGAATGGCATTCTCACTTCAAGTGAATCTCAGTATTTCAGGAAATTGTATTCTCATGAAGGCTCAATCCTGAAAAATCTATATTCCTGAACATTATAAAGAAAAATAATGGTCTTAAAAATGCAGTTGGTGTGTTTGCTTGTATGAATATATATTTCATATTTCTTATTTAAATTTAAACTATTCTTCTTTTTCCTTAAAATGTGAAGGACTTTGAAGTTTGAATTAAGTTCAGAATTCATGTGGTCTAGCTTTACTTTGAAAATGTAGAAACAAGCTATTTACCAAATCAACCTTATACCATAAAGAGTTCATTTAATCAAATTAATTCTTCCTAGTGAAAAATGTTTGTTAAGAAATACATGAAAAAAATTACACCTCAAGCAAACCCAGACTCTGTAGGCTGAGAAGGAAAACTGACATCTGAAACAGTTGGAAATATTTGGATTTTGCAGTCAGTGTTGTTTAATTATGATGTTTGGAATTACCCTATCCTCATTTGCAAGTAAGAAAATAGAGCTGAAGAGAGGGTAAAATAATCTTCATGTCAAGAAAGAAAGGTGCGAGGGGGAGAGTCATGTCTCCCATAATACAGCAGTTGTGTTCATTTCAAGGCTATCAGGTATCCAGCAGAGCTACAGATGCCCCATTTGCAGGCTCAGATTCAGAAACTTCTTGTGGGATCTCTCTAAAATCTGGGTGATGAGCTGCAACAAGAACTTAAGGATGCTCCACAGTTGTGGCACCTGTAATCTCCATGGATAGGGAGGTACTCTGCAGTGTCTCAGCTCAGGAGTGAGCTCAGGAGCTCAGTGCTGTGAGTTTCATTAAAGGGCTGGCAGCTGCTGCTGGGAGAGGTTTCATTATTGGATTCCAAATCTGCTGGAACAGCTTTGTCCAGTCCTTGTTCTCATTGCAGCTAATCATAGATTCTTAAGCGCTTGGGCCTCTCTGGGAAGATATCTCCCTCCTCACAGGGATTATTGATCCCTGCCACAGAATAACAGGACTGACATTTGAGGAGGATGTGTCAGAGAGAATCTTTTGCAATAAACCATATGGTCCTCAGGTCTGCTCTGCACTGAGTGTTTTTAATAAAATATTTGCTGGCTTTCTAAAGACTGCAAGAAGCAATCTTCTGACAAACCAGAAGGAAATCCCGTTCTTCTTGTCATTCTTGAGAAAGGAATAACGATGGGATGAAATGTGGCAAAAATTATAGTTTTAGCTGTTGCTATTCCTGAGGAGCACCAGATTTCTTGCAACTTCTGTGTTACTGTTAGGGAAAATGAGATGTGTTTTGAAGCCCAGAATATTGCTTGTTCCAAGCCTTTACTTAGGTTTTTGAAATGGGTGAATTTTGAGGAGAGAAGAGAGGCAAAAATAGACTAGGTATCTCTGTAATTGCTTTCACACCTATCTGCAGATACCCTGAGTGCAAGTAATTTGGCAGAGCTGCCTGGCTAGGTGAAGAAACAATAAACACCTTTTCTTGCACTAGGCCAGAATCTTCCAGCTAGTAAGAATATTTACAGCTAGAGCTAACAGCCTGTGTTTGTACAGACAGAGTTCTATCAGCCTAGTATTAGTAAGGGAGACCCAGGTACACATCCTGCTCAGGAAAAGGAGAACATGCTCTTTTCATGTGTTTTGCACCTAGAGGTCTACTTGTCCCATTGCCAGTGAAGTTTAGTGGAGGAAGATGTGGTGGATAGGATGAGTCTGTTCCATGCCTTGCAGAATTTAATTTCTCTGTCCACGTTCTCATTAGACACCTGACTGGAAAATGCACTGGAACTTCTTTATTGAAAGCACAAGAATATTTCTGTAGGCAGGAAGAACAGTTGCTGAAGGATATACTCCTAAGTAATTTTTTGGCATGTGGAAAGAAGACTTGAGCTTTTGAGCGGGGAATTTGCTAATAATTAGGATTTTAAAATTTTTGTTCTTGTATGTACAGATTGAATTAATGATGGCAGCTCAGTAATGCATGTATAGCAAGTGGGCAGAAAAGGGGTACAGAAAAGTCATCTCATCTGTTATATCTGACTCAGATATTTCAAACCGTTTTTATTATCTAAAGGCCACTTCTTGCAAGCTTTTTTGAAATTCTAGTCACATCTGTTGTCACTAATTGGTAGTGTGTGGTTTTACACTGCACAGTTTACTAAAGTGGAAGTTGGTGTTAAATCCAATGACTGTGTGCTCACTTCAGTAGGCTGTTCAGGACAATTTGAAATGTTCTAGAAGTCACGCAGAGTACAGAGCAGTGGGCTGATGCCACGTGGGCTTTGTACAGTCTCCAGTGAAAAAACACATATTGGCTTCTCTTAAATGATCATGTTTCTTCTCATAGTGAGGGATACAATCATACTAATGAAAACTTTGCAGTTGCACAGTCTTATTAACACAGGCTTCTGCTTCTCTAAGCAGTTCTCATGTGTAGTGGAACAAAAACTTTTTCCCCTCTTTTTTTTTTCCTCTTTGATAAGCAAAGTCTACTTTCATTGAAACTCAATGTAGTTGCTTTTCCTCAGTGTCATTATTTAGAAAGAGATTCAAAGCTGTGCCACTGGAGTTTTGCATGTGTTGCTGACAAACAAGATGTTATAGGAAAATAGCCCCAAGACTTAACAAAATATGTTGAATTGCATTTGCTGTAGCAAATATATTCATTTCCTCTTGGAAAAGATTTAGGATAGTTCTGTGCTCAGTCTTACAAAGCAATCCTAGAATCTAGTCTAAGAAAATAACATTTGCAAATGCTGTATCTGTGCTAATTTTCCGATTACTGCCAACAGACAAAAGAAAAGGAATTGAAAATAGAACAAAGCAAAAAAGTTCCACTTCAAACCAAACTCAATCATCAAGCTTCCAAAGCTTACAGATAGTGGTTCCTTCACATGCTATTTAGGTGATTTGGATTCTCCTGAGTTCTCTCAGAAATTCAAGGGAGAAAAGCAATACAAAGACAGTAAAATTGTTTGGGTAGAAAACTACTTTACATGCCCGTTAAAAGGTCTCCAATAATAAATATTGGATAAGAATCTGAATAGCATGAAAGTTATTGAGGTCAATTAGGTATGTGAATTTATCCTGTGAACTTAGTCTTTAGTAAGAAACTCAATGATAATGGGATCTTACAAAATATTTCATTGTGTTTAATAGCTTAAAAATGAGTGGGACCAGTTTGTGGACAAGTCCACAAGCTTCTGGGACCATACCAGTGGTATCCTTGCATGATGATAGTACAGACAATAAGAAGGGAAAATGTGGTCGCATTATTGCTGCAAGTAAATGTACCCTGAGGCATGGCACTAGAAAACAACACCATTCTTGCACAGCTTGTCCAGTGTTAGTTACTACCTCATCATCAGATCTGGTTTCATTTGCATACTAAGTCACCTAAAGTTTCCTAGCTGGAGTCTTTAAATTATGCCAACTTCAAATTTGTCCTCTCATAAATCAGTAATCTAGTTATTGTGGCTGTTTCCCTGGATGCACCAAAAGTAGGTTTAGCATTCCAGTTTACAAGCAGTTTAAATCTATGCCTGGTGAAGATTTTATGCTTTTCCACTATGATTTGTGTGGGGTTTACATGCATGTGCTTGCCCCTTCTGTTGAGGGATATGTTTGGTGCAGGTGGCTCTGTTTGCAGGCTGCAGGTGGAGCTCTGGGTGGTGAGAACCCAAGGCAAGTGTCCCTGAGCTGTCAGCCCTTTGCACGACAAAAGGCACAGGGACCTGTGGCACAGCCCGGTGAGTGGCACAGCTGCAGGAGTCCAGGACTTGGGAAGAAGAGCAAGATTTGGCCTGCTAGGACTGTGTGGGGATAAAAGCCATGGGGTTCCTTGGTGTGGTCCCTCCTCAGAGGCACCAGCTCCAGCTGTTTCTCTGTTCCTCACCGTGAATAATTTGCTTTATGGAACAAGGATGTCTTAGACTGCTGTGGGAAGCCTGGGGTAGAGCTGGTGAGGAATCCTGCTCTGTGTGCATGGGGGGAGTGCAGGGAGTCCAGTGGGGACCTTTGGGTCACCAGGGCGGTGCTTGAAGGGGCTTGGGTCCCGGCAGGGAAAGTCTCTGGAGCTGGGAGTGTGACTGCCAGAGAGACTCGGGAATGGTCAGACTGGCAAGTCTCCTTAACTTTATGACTCAATAAAGAGAAGATTACACTCACCCCTCAAGAATAAACTACTTTCCCACTGACATTAAACCTCTGACAGGACTGGCAGTCCTCACAGGCTGGCTGTAGCTGCCGGACACCAGAGCTTTCTCTGAGTGCCCCATAGGCTGGGCGTCCCAGTCTGGGGATTCCTGATGGGGCCAGCGCCGGGGAACGCTCAGATGCTGATGCTCCTGCGAGCATCCTGCCCAGCTCTGGGCTAATGTCATCCCTTCCCCGTGTTTCCACGGGCAGCAGTGAGCCCGCGGGCTGTCTCGGTGCAGGGGAGGCTGCTGGGGTGGGGCTGGCTGTGAGGGCTGTGCCGGAGGCGTGCGGGGTGTGGAGCGAGGCCTGTGCCGCTGCTGCCTCAGCGTGTGCCGCCCTCCGGCAGCGCCTCCCCTGCTCCGGAGCAGGGGAGGCGCTGCCGGAGGGCGGGGTACGCACAGCCCCAGCTCCGGAGCCAGGGAGGCGCTGCCGGAGGGCGGGGTACGCACAGCCCCAGCTCCGGAGCCAGGGAGGCGCTGCCGGAGGGCGGGGTACGCACAGCCCCAGCTCCGGAGCCAGGGAGGCGCTGCCGGAGGGCGGGGTACGCACAGCCCCAGCTCCGGAGCAGGGGCTGTGCGTTCCCTGCCGTGCCCAGCTCCGGAGCTGGGGCTGTGCGTTCCCCGCCCTCAGGCTGTGCCTCCCTTGCTCCGGAGCTGGGGCTGTGCGTTCCACGCCCTCAGGCTGCGCCTCCTCTGCTCCGGAGCTGGGGCTGTGCGTTCCCCGCCGTGCCCAGGGAAGGAAGGCGGCCAGCCGCTCGCCGCCCGCCAGGCGTACTGGCCAGCCTCCCGACTGGCAGTGTTTGGCTGATTTGTGAAAGCATACGCAATGCAGTCTTGGAGAAGGGTGTGTGAGTGGGGGGAGCTGGCATGAGCCGCGGCATCCTAATGTCGCAGTCGTTCTTCAGTCTCCCCCAGACAGCAGCCGCTCCTCTTGCCCGCACCAGCCACTTACTCATTCACAGCGCAAATGTTCTTGTTTGTGTGACAATGCTAATTGAAAGGGCTGTTCCAACTTCAGTAGCTATTTGTTTGGTTATATCACAGACAGTAACTTCTAACTTAATAAACCAAACAGACAAATGTTCAGGAGTTACGACGGCAATGTTAAAGTGTTTGGTTTTTTTTCCCCCCAGTGTGACAGCGTGAATGAAAAACACAGTCCCCGTCTGCAGCTGGCCTGTAAATGTTTAGAAAGAACATTCTAATAATTCTCATCTCTGATCTTCTAATTTAAATGAAAGATAGCCTAGTTTAGATTAGAAAATTGTAATTCTCAAATTCTGTGATGAGCTGTAGCCTCCTCATTTGTTTTCTTTGTTTTAAACTTTTTTCTGCATATATTTTAATATAAAATTCATACTCACAAAAAAATTGAATTCTTATTACTCATCAATTTACTTGTATTATTAAGCCATCTTGTTGTACTGTTCAATTTCATTTAATAGTCATGATAAGTATGTACAGATTTGGTATCTTAAAGTGGGCTGGCTACTGCACATCTATCAATGGATGCAGGAGAGCTGTCAGCAAGAACATGTGAATGCAGGGTTAGATTTATGAGGTTTATGTGGCATGTAGAGGAGAGTTTTGTGCTTTTTTCATCTTGCACATCCTTCAAATCCCAGTGCTGCACCTTTCTCTCATGTGGACTTCAGGCACTGTTCACCTGTTATTTTACAATATGAAATCCTCAATTCCAGGTTCAGGTTTAATCTCCTTTAGAAAAGGAATTGTGACCATGGATGTTTACGCTCGTTTCAGCTGGTTTATTTCAGTTTGAAAGAGAGCAGGTGAGGATTTTGGATCTAGAAATGAATTATGACTACTTTACAGTATTGTTGGCCACTGCAAGCATATTTTGACCTTAAATCAGGTTAGAGATAGATCTTATTAACAGTACTGATTTGCAAACAGGTATATCATCTGACAACACGAATGAAAGCCAGAAAACTGATTTTAGCCCTGTTACAGAGCAGAAATTCCTACTTTATTGTCATCCAGCATGTTGTTTGGAATATACCTTTTTCATGCTAGTGCACATATTAGTATTAAATCTTACCATAGGAGAAAGCACCTTAGTTCTCCACCCCATGTTAGCTGGACAGGAAATCTAAAAGTCTGCATGGTTTTATAGGGGGTGGTTTCTGGGAAGCAGTGGCAGGGTTCATACTGCACAATCTGGCCTAGTATCTGTAATTTCTCAACAATTCAAATAATTCATAGCATTTGAAATTTCTCGGTTGCTGCTATTAGGCAAAAACATGCTAAAAATGAGGATTTAAATTTTTTTCAAGACCAATCACTAACTTGCTGTCCCTGTGAATTCTTTTTGTAGTTAAACCAAAGATTTTTATGCTGTCTTCAATTTTAGTGTTAGTGTAGCCATCATAGCATAGATGTTTCAGAGAGATACAAATATTTAATAAAAAAATTGTCATTCTGAGTAATTTTCTGTAGGATTTGCGTAGATGCAAGTGTTTTCTGTTAGTCGTGCACTTGTTTGAAACCTACTGGAAGACTCTGGCAGCAGGAGCTGCCTAATAAATGAAGCCTACTTGCCAGTTACCACCAGATGTTTGGAAGAGGGAAGCATTTTAAGGAACTGTCCCTTATGGATTCTTAAAATTGCAGAACCAAGTTTTGCAGGTAAACACTTTTGTAAATTTTCTAATATTTTTGCATGCACAACAGAATTCCAGTGCAACTGCAGTTGATTTAAGAGAAAAAATTATTGTGCCAAAGATGTGATGACAACTGAGACAATGTGCAATGAAATGTTCCAACTTCCATCAGAAATAATGACATTTTTGGCTGAGTGGAGGTGTTTTAACTAAATACTGACAATTCATGGTAATCAGTGAACCTATTAGCTGTGAAATTTGATTCTCTCATCGTGGACTGTTCACTTGCATATTTCAGATAAAAATAAATCTGCATATCATTCCAAGCCTAATGTTGTGTACCTTTCTAAACACTCCTGTAACATTTCTGTGGTTTAGTAAAGTGGAGCCTCAAACAGTTTTTCAGGAAGAGTTGTCTTATGATTGACAAGAATCAGTCGTTAGCAGTGCTGTTCTTTATGTCAGCAGTCTGATGCTTCAGTGGAAACTTGACTGGCTCCAATTTGTTCTCTGATCAGCAAGAGAGAAGCAATTGCTTCTTCCTTGACTGATTCCATCTTTTACTAGTGACTTTTGCCATCAGGGGAACTAAATGGGAAAATACTCTTAGTGGAGTAAAAATATTTTCAGAAATGAAAATTATTTGCATGAATAATACTTCAGTCTTAACAGCATTTTGGAAACCACTAATAATGGACTTTCTTCTCCCCTGCCAACAGTGAAGCAGGTAATAGGGCTTTCAGAGGCATACCTGTAGTGGGAAAAAAAAGGATTCTATGCTTGTATTTTGCACAAAAAATTATTTATTTGATAGAAGCCTAGGTCTATTTTATGTGGGGAGACACATCTTTGGCTGCCTGCAGAATAATTGCAAGATTTAACTGCCATGTGACCTCTTCTGTGGAAAAGTTAAAATAATGAAAGCAGCAAGCTTTCTCTTGCAAGCCTTAAGTTGTTGCTGTGCAGGATTCATATGATCTGAAATTGCTTCAGGCACAAGTGGGGCACTTGCACACTGGCAGGTCATCACAAATGGTTAGTGGAAAAGTGAAGCATGGGGAACATATATAATTGAGTGGCTTTGGGTCTAATTCTAGTCCCGTTGAAAGGCAAAAGAAAACAATTACAGTTTGCTTACACAAATAAGAATCACGTTTGGGAACTACAACATGACACAAGGGCGGTGCAAAGGGAGTTGAGTACATTTTCTGCTTCTGTGACTTTGTCTTTTGTGGCAGGAGAGTAACTGAACCGAGGATGTATTCGGTAATTTAAAGTTCTCTACTAAAAGCATAAAACTTCAGAGTTTCAGTTGAAGTTAACAAGCAAGGTGTTTCTTCCTTTTGTCTTGGTGAATGACTTGACTTTCTACTGGTTATCTAGTGGAGCAGCTGCAGCTCTACAACTCTTGGATGTGAAGATTTTTCCCTAGCCATCATCAGTTTGTATTTCTTTCACCAGCTGCCAGGAGCTTGTATTTACCCTTGTGAGATACACCACAATGTCCTTTAAAAATAATGATTGTCTTTTCCTGAGCTGCTGAATCGCATCACCTCCAGTTACCTATGAAGGTATCCAGCTTCAGAAACTGCCGTAGTATAATTAGAGCTGATTGTATCAGGAACACAGTGAATAATGTGTTGAAAATTTGCTGTGAGTTTTCAGATCAGCAGCCACAGCATCGACTAGACAGCCATTTCCTCCAAAAATTAATTCCTATGTAGTGTTATCACCTTTCAGTTTAAAATCTCCAGACTTCTTAAAAGACAGGGGTGTTTTCTCTTCTTAAAAGCAAACATGGGAGTGAATTGCTTTTTTCTACTTTGTTCAGCTTTTCTGTTCTCTTTTAACTCTCCTACAAGTCAAACACTAGATCTGTTTAGTTTTTGCACCCAGTTTGTTGAAATTGCATTTAGAAAGCTGAAATTCTAAAATTTAAGTGTTGAGCATCTGGAATAGTGGGTTAAAATGAAATCATTATAGAACCATTATTGCAGTTGTTAATTTCTCCAGCAGACTATACTGTTCAATGTACATAGAGTCCACAGAAAACTCCTGGTGATATGATCAGATCATAATCATAAATCTTTCTTAATGCAACCTCCCTAAATTGCCAGTGCAAACATAGCTGGTTTAAATGCATTTGGGGAAGGCATTAGCTCTTCCATTGAGTTTCACTCCATTTTATCTGTGGATAAGCCATATGTTTTTGTACTTAAAGCTCTCTTTTCCAATGATAATGCATTAATGAAATAATACCTGTTAAACTGTGACAATGCTTTAAGCCCAAGGGAAAAACTTAGAGCTTTACCTCCTACAAGTCTTGAAATTAACCTATGAAATTTTCTGGAGTGCCACCACTGTTTGAAGGTGATGGATATTTCTTCTGTGTGTAAGAATGCTATTTTTTCAAATGACTACCTGTCATATAGAAAAACAACTCCAAACAATGTAGCTGACTAGAATTCAGGTAAATTCTTCATCTGTCCTATGTAACAGATGTCATTTTGAACATCACTCTATTCAATTCTGTGGTTGTGCAATTGTTGCTGTCAGATTTGCATTTATACTTACTGTAAATGCATTACTAACTTACCATTGAAATAAATAGTGTGATATTTGTAAGTGTGTAAGCCTTCTGTCCTGCCTCTGCCATCAAAACACACAATGCTTTGAAGAGGAAAAAGAAAAAAAAGCCAACTTTCAGAAAGAATACTGAAAAAAGTTGTAATTTGGTATTTTAAAAACCTTTGCAGAAAAAGGTAACAAAGTGGGCCATCATTTTGCATTGCATTTTGAAACATTTGAAATGTTTCTGTGAAGAAAGGACAGCGCAGAATAATATCACTTCAGCCCTTTAGTTTACAAAAGCAGGATTTTTCATAAAAATACTGTAAAACCAATTTATCAAATTCTGATTTTCTATACAACCAAAATGTGTGGTTGTATAGGAAAAAAAAAATCATGCTAGTGTGTTTTCTTTTTTATACTTACCCAAATGTGAAAAACATGTCCATTTTGTATAGACTATAAAGGAAACAAAGTGCAGGCCAGGAAATCATCATAAAACTCATGAACTGGAAAAATGTAAATACATTGCATCTTTCATGCATAAATAAGCTCTTTTGTGTTCCTAAGGCCATTAGCTCTTAAGGCCTAATGATTTAGCTTCCTGCACAGAATCATCAGACTTTAATATTCGTATTGCCTTTCAACTCTAGAAGATTCTCTCTCTAATTTCCATATTAGCATTTGGTAAATACAGCATTTATCATTCAGTATGCTACAAAGATAAGAAAGGGCTGGACAGAGCTCTGAAGAAACTAGAATAATTGTTTTGTATGGCCACAGACATATCATTAGAATGAAATTGAAACTGAGAGATGTTTGACTGTAATTTATCATTGGGAAAAAAGTGAGATTTTTACTATTAACATAACAAATTGAGAGACCTGTATTCCAAAACACAAATAATATATCAGTGGAAAAATTGTATTTATCTCCATGTCCTGGGCTCAGTCACGTGGGTATGCACCTTGCAAGCACAAGTTTCCAGTGCCCAAGCTCTCTTTTGGTGTGTGCTTGCTCTGAAGATGGTACCTTGCAGGCACAGCTTCTAGAAACCTGAAGCTGCTTCTAGAAACCTGAAGACCTTGATAACTGCTCTGTTAGAGCTGATTATCATCCCACATTGGCAGATTGAAAGAAATTCAAGCATATTTAGAGGGAAATAAGTATGAATTATGGGGGAATAGAGCATTTTAACTTAGAATGAATGACCAAAGGTATTTATTGCACATGTCCATGTCGTAAGTGATAATATTTTCACTTACGTTTTTGTAAATGTCTTAGCAAGATACTTTTGATCTGTACCGGACATCTCTTAAATTCTACCTTGCTATAAAGAACAGCAATACCAGTAATAGTGATATCTGGGAGTTACAGAACGTGGTTGGTTGACCTTGGCTGCATGTCAGGTGCTCACCAAGCCTTCACAGCTGGACAGGGGAGAGAAAGTAAGATAGAAGAAAGCTCGAAGGTTGAGATAAGGGAGTTTACTAAAGAAGAGAAAGTTTGTGCATGCACAAGCAAAGACGAAAAAAAAAGTTATTCTCTACTTCCCATCAGCAATATTTGTAAGTGAAGCAATATCACATTTGGTGATAGCAGTAAATATTGACACCCACCAAAAAAATATTTGGGCGTCTCCCTATGTATTCTCTTATGGATACAAGTGTCTATTAGCATGCAGAAGATGAGGAGAGAGCAGAAGGAGAAAAGTAAAGATGAAGGAAACATTTGCTGCCTGTTCCTGCAGATTTGTCCTGTTTCTGGGCTTACAGAAAAAAGAGAGAATGAAGATACAAAGCAGAACAGTTAAATGTAGGTTATACTTTTTTACATACAATTTTAAGGTAAACAAAGGGCAATCAAAAAGTCTGTCTTGAATATTGTGATACGCCTTTTGTTTCAGATGTTGAGAAGAACAATTTCATTGGCTTAATGTACCTGTAAATAGTTTCAGTACTCTTTATTTCAGACATCATGCTGAAAAGTAAGTAGTTAAAAGAAGTTCCTTCAAATTTTGGCATCTTAAAGGATTTTCTGAACTTTTGTTTCTGTCATATCAGTGAAGATGTTCCTAAAGAGAACAAGTATTTGGTCAATAAAACATTTACAGAATACGGTTTAAACTGAAGCTCTACTGTTACTGGAAAAGGAACACATTTGGAGCTAAATTAATAATTAATATTAGCTGAAATTAATAAATATTTTAGCAGAGAGAATGCAGAGGCCTGTATAGGAAAAGAGGAATTTCCTATTTTAAAGTCTGCCTACAGTCAGTCTATTGTGATTGCTTGACTTTCAGTTGTAAATTTGATTTGCCATATGGCATGGGAATAAGGGACCTAGGCTTACCACAGGAAGATAGTATTGATATGCAGACTGAAATGGAAAATTAGATTTCCTTCCTAGAGCACAATAAAGAGTGTGTTGGAGGTTGACTTAAAGCTCTGTTGTGGCAAGCAAGTGTACAAATTCTGTTTAATGGGGGTTTCATGCTTTCAAACTGTGACTTGAAACCTGCTTACACTGGTAGAAGGAACATTAATGCTTTTAGTCTGGTTGTTGGGCGGTTCCTGTTTTTTCTGAGCTATGTCTTCTCAAACTGACACACAGAGTCCAAGTGATGCTGCTTACCCCTGCCTGTGTAATTAGCTTTCACTGGTCCAGTATGGAAATCATCTTTTCAGGGGTTTTAATCCCCTTTTTTCTACACCTTTTTCTCAATAACTGAAGGTGGAGTGCATGATAGAAATAAAAGGACAGATTTTAACCTGGTGGGACAAATATATTGATACATATCCATCCTATGAATTCATGCCTTTTAAAACTAGAGACTAGAGCTTGGCTCTGTTTAATTAATCACACTGCACAGAGAATCCTAGATTTGAAAAAAAAAAAACCCAAAACATTATGTACGGATAATATGCATCAAAGTGGCTTCACTGATAATCCACTCTGTTCCTGTCCTTTGAGTATATGGTGATTCTGAGCTCTGTAGAGAGGAAAATCACTTTAAAAGCTCTGAGAAGCTATTACAAATGAATGGACATGTCTGGTCATGGCAAATCCTTTGTCTTGGCAGCCTGGTAATTTTTATGATGAGCCTTATGTTTTTCAGCTTTTCAGTGTCTCAGCATGAGCTGTGTCAGACAAACCCAATGTGTTGGATGAGTGCAGTTTTGACTAGATCAGACTCTGTCAGAGAAGGTCCACCTGGAGTATTTGGCTAAGAATTAATTTCCAATCCTACATTTAAGACTTTTAGGACAGGAACTGACTGTGGTGTCAGCCAGCAGTAAGCAGGAGGCCTTATGGCTGGCAGGTTACTGCGTGGAGCTTCTTGATTGCTCTGATGAACTTCTCTGGTGTAAAAACTGTGTAGATCTTTGTGTACTCCCAAGCTGTACGTATTGAAATCAGGTCTGTAGTCAGTTGTTATGTTCTTAGTTGTGTTCCAGTGGCAACAGAATGAAAACCACTTCTAATGTTCTCAGACTTTAAAATCCTCCAGCACAGAGGGAGAAGTTCTAAACCAAAATGTATTAGATCTACTCTTTGAAATTAGGAATTCTGTTCAACATTTATTATACATGTACAGGACTTCATAAATTTATAAAAAGAGCTGAAACTGCTTTTAGATTTATAAATACATTGATGTTTTAAAAATATGTTAGTAGTTCAAAGTTTCTGTATTACCAAGGAAATACATTTGATTAAGTAACCATCTGGCAAAATGTTTGCTACCAGTGAAAACACTGAATTTTGGATTTTGTATGTGCCAAGTTAAAATGTGGGCAAGAGTTACAGCTGCATAAATTGTGTAGGCAGTAATTGGACCATATACCTTTCAAGCCTACCACTATCAATCTAAATAAATACTGTTATTCTCAAAGCCATTTTGCTTAGCTGATCCATCTACAGTCAATTGTTTCATCACATTTTAAAATCTTCTGAAAATATTAAGTTGACTTTGAGAAGTAGCATCTGTGCAAGGCTCGGATGACCTGAGTTTTGGTAGACTTAATACAGAAATAATTAGGCCCTGTGTTCCATGCATAAACCATCATTTGAGTCAGCCTCACTCCTCAGTATCACAGCATTTGGAAAGGTTCTCTGTGGTTAAATGACTTGTAGATAAAGAGTAGATGCATTTTGGCCTTCCCAGAGCTCCCCTGGTGGTAGTGTTTTGGGGCATGCTGATAATAACAACGGGATTTCCTTGGAAGAGCTGCTGTACCTTCAGTTCATTCAGAATTGTTTTGACCATTCATGCATCAGTGACTTTGTAGAATGCAGTTGTCTCTTTTATTCATAGCCTGTGGAGCATCTGTAACCTTTCCAAAAAACCTTCAGTATTCATTCAAAATACATCATCAGCATGTAAGAAAGGTAAAATAGTTAAAATAGGGAATGCTACAAGGTGTTGATTTTCTATTTCTAGAACTTTAACCTGGAACTCATACTTGTCCATCCTCTTTTTGTTATTTATTACCTTTTTAAGCAATATGATAAGGTTTTTAAGGCCTCTTATTTTATTTCTATAAAACAAAAATATTAGAAAGGTTTAGCTTTTGTTCTGCTTTGTTGTTACCTGTGGGAGATTGGGTAGACAAGATACCACTACTATACACACTTTCATCTTTGATCCCAGCCAGTTTTGAAGTGTGCTTGCCAGAGGTGAAAACAAACTTGTTTTTACAGCAAAAAGCATTCTAATGCAGGGGATGCAATACGGTTGTTCTGTTCATAATTTACCATGTGCATTGCTGTGTCTTCATTTCAAATACTCATGGAATGACTGATGAAGTGGTGGTTATTTTATAACTCCATCTCTTTCTCCCTGGCATTAAATATTGAAGCTACGAGCCCTTTCTGAGAATAATAAGAGCAGCTTAGGAGAATAGTTTCTTTGACAAACAAAGCCCTTCACTAAATATGAATTAATTAGAATTCTGTTCATTACATTTACAGATTAGAGGAAAATTGTAGGAAAGGTATTTTCTGAATGCTGTGCTTCATTAACATCCTTCAACAATTCTAAAAATTGTTCTGAAATTGCTGGGAATAGTTGCCTATGGGTGGCTGATCTTAGCTCTTATTCAAAGTGAAAGATGCTGTGAGCAAGTAAGAAGAAAGCTAAGACATGGCTAAAGAAACTATAGTTTATTTAAAAATAGAAAAGGAGTGGTGAATAGATACATTTTATTTCCTACTGCTAAAAATGCAACTCTTGCTTTCCTGTTAGGAGTGTTAGACATCTGTAATTTCTGGTGTTTTTTTTTTTGGTTGTTTTTTTTTTTTAATGGAGAATTGTGATATATTATCTTTTGCTGGTATTTCTGGTGTAATTTTATTTAAATATTTAAAATTAGGTCTTTGGATTTATTTCCGCCAAGATAGACTGACTTATTTGAAGTTTGTCTTTTATATTCTTTGCCCAGGGTTGAATCCAGGGGTGAACCTACATGAAAATCTTTAGAACACAAAGCAGCACTGTCTAGTTTGGGAGGTTTGTTGCTTGCTGAGATCCAGAGCAGGTCTGTGCAGTCAGTGCATTATTGCCCTGCCATGCATGGGGATTTACACACTGCACATCAGCCAGGGGCCACTGCACTTGTCAGTCTGGCCAGTCAGCTGTCAAAATGCTTTCAACCCACTCACTACTTGGTTTTAAGGAAGTGGGCAAGGAAATAACTCCACAGAGGGCAAACAACTATTTCAGTTTACTGTGATGCTTCAAAACACAAATGCATGTAATGTATGACTTGATCACCAATTGCAGAATACCTACATTAATTCAAATGTCTACTATAAATCATAAAATAACCCACAATTAAGTGAGGTTATCAGATCTTGGGGATTGTGTTGTGTTATGTTGTTTCTTGGGTCCTTGTGTTGCTTCTTGTCTTCAGGTTAGGACCATCTCTTTTTTTAACCTCCTCTGTCCTTTGACTCCATAAACCTTTTATGCCCGTAATTATTGTCCTGTCCAGTCAGTGTCTACCACAGCCTGCTGACTCCACTCACATTTTTCTCCATTTATTGTAGTCTTCTGATGCCTGAATCTAGTTCATGTTATCACTGAATTTGGTGAAATGAAAGAGCACATCCTTTGTTAGCAGACAAGGTCTGCTTTGCTTATTCTTCTTGCTTAGCAAGCACATGACCAGATTATTCTGGGAGCTGCAATGTGACTAAATAACAATATCTCCCATTGCAGGATGACAAAACTCGTGACATTCTGCTAACGCTGAGAAATGCTTAACACCAATATTGGTGTTTTGGTAGTTTTTTTTTTAGTTGCATGCAACATTTGTAAAAAAGGCAACACATCACAGTAGTGTGCATTGAAAGCTGCACTTTGCTTTTGGACTGGATAGTTCAAACTGTGTAGTGGGTCACACCTCCATGGCGCAGTAATGCACATTAAATCAAATTACATATATTTTGCTATAATTTCAAATTAGAATTATAGCATACTTTCTAATGTATTTTATATTTTATGGTCCCATGGAGTATGTGTATATATCATTTAGATAGTTTAAAAGATCATCAGGCAGAATTTCCAGAAATAGAAGGTTTCAGTGGCAACTGCTGTTCACATCTTTGGACATAGTACTGGATAGAGTCCTTCTAGAAAAAAATGCTAATTAAGATCCTCCAGTCAACAAATACAATAATTTTGCCAGTAATGTTCACAGAATAGGTATTCTACAGGGTGACTGTGTTATAGTGAAAAGTAAATACTAATTAAAATAATCTGCTTGTGGAAGGGGTGAATGGAGGGGAGGATTTGGGATTGTGTGTGAGAAATCCCCGAAAAGAAAATTTCAAACTGCGTGGGCAGAGGAAAGTGAAGGACCTTGGAACTTTTCTGTGGAGGGAAGGAAAAAAATCCAACCCGAAGAGTAAGACATTGCAGCTAATTGAAATGTGGTACCCTATGGCAGTCAGTTATTCAGTAATTAGGAAGAAGCCTGGATGGACAGTGCCTCATTTGTGCCCTCGTGATGCCCAGAAGGGCTGTGCTGTGTGTGAGCTCAGCAAGTCCAGGCTGTTTGTGTTGGTGTATTCCATTCACAGCCCAGCCTGGAGTGGGGCATCTGCCACCTCCAGCCTTGTTGCCATATGCTGATTGTTCTCTACTGTTCAAGCTTTCCTGTTGATGTAATATTCTGCTCTGTGGCTAGAACACAGTCAAGTAAACTTAAAAACATCTTAGTGAAATGGGAACATTTAAAGCTGAAGAGTATTTATCTCCTCCTGTTAGTGTTTTTCCTTGCCATGCCAAAAATTCTCCTTAGTGTTTCCTAGCCAGATGAGCAGGGCTGCTTAATTCAGACAGAGCATTGCTTTTTTAGAGATGGGTACATTAACAGCAGTTCCACTGTTTACCTGTTTCCTCTGGAAAGCTTCCAGCTTTCTCTCTCCTGCTTAAGCAGTGCTACAGAGAGATGCCCTGGAAACAGAGTATTGCAAACTGCAGGCTTTGTGGCAGGAGGGACTCCCTAGGTCACCTGGAAGTTCCTGCCTCAGAAGTCCCAGACTTTGAGCCTGCTGCAGAAGGGACTGATGAGCTGGAAGGTTCTGTGAGCTGGCAGCAGGCACAGCTCAGTCACAGCCCTCTGGAGGGAGGTGGGCTCTGCTTACACACCGTGTCCTGTGTTTGCATCAGCTCACAGGAGGTGATTTGTGTTCTGTGAACGCTCTTTTAACTTTGGTTTGGCTTGCAAGTGGGGTTGGGGCTTGAATGTCTGTAAAGCAGAAAGGTATTGATTGCTGTTGCTTTCAGTAAACAGGGATGGTATGGAAATTGTTTTGCATTTTTTATGGTCATAGTAGTAAAAATACATCAAAGTAACGAAAGTGAAGATATTTTCAAGTAAAGTATCTCTAAAAATAACTGTTGTCTAGTACTTAGAAAAACTTAGCTCTGAGTGGAGACATGCTAATTTTTTTTCATAAATGATAGATTTATAGGTGGTTTTTTGAGCCTTTTCTAAACTTATTTTAAAAGTCAAATGTATCTTGTCTTCCTTGATACTAATCCTATGCAACTACAGAAAATTAATTGATCTTCTGTATCGATGTGGCTATTTCAGCCCAAGCTGTAGAAGTAGGACATGTTTTTTTATTGATTTGGCCCTGAACTTCCCTGAGTCTTGATGAGCACAAATGAAAGAACCACTCTGGAGGTAATTCTGAATCAGCAAGGGAATGAGTACCACTGCCTTGGCCAGACTCTTGTTTCTTCACTGTATGAATTATACATTGGGTTACCATCACAGTAATTAGAACAGGATCTGGATATTAATGTATGACCTATAGTAAGAGGGTTGTTCCTTGGAGTGCTTGATCTCTGTATAATGATGCAAGAAGAGATTTACAGTATAATTGCAGAGGAAGGTTGACAGGACTGAATCCTTTTACAGTCCTGGAACTGCCTGTGTGCCCAGAGAATGTTGTGCCTGTTTCTGTCAGAAGAACAAATGAAAAGGGATTCAAGAGGAAGATGCACGAGGAGCTATTAGCTGATGTTTAAAGCTGTGCTAGGGTAGATTTGTGCAGTATTTCCAGCACACTGATTGAAGGCAGCTGGGGCACCCGGGGCTTTTAAATTCTGGATATTTCACTTACAAGCTTATTGGGAAACTTGACTGTTGTGGTACTGAGGGGTGGTTTGGAATTTATCTTCCAGGAGATATGGAGATACTAACAAAGATACAGGCCATTTACAGGACACTTTGCAGGACCAGGCATTTTACTACAGAAAAATACTGTATTGCATGAGGCTGGAGTCTCTTCTCTGTCACTATGGTCAAATGGTGTCAGTGCTATTCTTCCTGACATCCCACATGGTGTTTCACCAACAGAGGAAGTTGGTTCTTCACAGATAACTCCTCCTGCTTTTTGTTTCGTTTATTCTTGAGGCGCACAGGCACAAGTTTAATATTGAAGATTGACTTTTTTTTGAAATGTTGATGAAAGAACAAAGTCAGAGTATGTCTTTAAGAAATAATAAAATCTTAAGTAATATGCTGCATCGTTCTCCAAAACCGGATCCTTCCAGAAGTGTGGCTTCTCTCCCTCTTTATGCTAGTAGATAAGATGAACTTATTACTTCAATTTTGTCATAAACTAGATTTACTCTCTGGTTGTAAGCACAGCTAAATCACATTGTCAGCACACTGCTTTGTTCTATCATTCTTTAAAAAAAAATCTTGATACTTTTGCTGTATCCAGCCGAAGGCAGAGATAAGGCTGAGCCATTTCTTGTATGTATGTAATTTAAAAAGCAGCAGAGAATATTTCTTTCACAGGAATCAATAAAGTATGAATATAAAATTGTTAGATGATAGCAACTGTGTGATGCAGAGATTAGTGACTTGTCCTTTTATTATCAGAGACTGTGCTCAAGCTTAGATACAACAAATCAGAAATAATATTATGCTGCATGGGCTTTAGTAGTATTGAACAACAAGAGCTAATGTGTATAATACCCCAGTCCAGCTGGGAAATATTGAGCACTACTCTAATCTCTTGCTCTCTGCTCAGATCAGCTGATGATTCTCAATCTAGCACTTGGCTGTTGATCATTCTTTACTGTCAGGATAAACCTTCTCCAGAGCAAAAAACCCACCCTAATCGTAGTGAATTCATATTTGTACGTGCTCATGAGGCAGCAGCCCTTCCTTTAGGTGCAATTCCAGGCAGGCTCTCAGCAGAGCATCAATGAGGGCTGAGCAATCTCCTGGGAACGGGAGTGTTGCTAATTCCAGTTTGTTAGGGAGAGACCCCAACCAACACCTTTTTCCTCAATCTCTGACAGTGATGGTTCCTGTGGAAACCTTCCTAAGAATGACCTGCCTTATTGGTTAAGTAAGTAAGCTGGGAATTGTTTTTCTAACAGCATCTAATTTTCTTTAGGATAAGCAAACTATGAGTGGATTCAAGATGCTATTGATCCAGCCTTTAGAAAATCCATTCCATGGATTCAGTGTGCTGCTGCATTTCAGTGGGCCTGTTTGCTTGCCTAGAAAGCACAGGGACAAGGGCAGGGCATGGCCTTGGTATTCTCACCCAGCTCAGAGCTCCAGTTTTAATTACACCTCTGAAAGATCTATGGGTTGCCTTGTGAAACATAAGTTAATACTTCAAATAATTAGCTTTGATAAATTGAGTGAGTTGGGCACTCCTAAGTAATTGTTTTGTTTCACCTGAGAGATTTTTGCATTTCAGCAGTGGGTTAGCAATTTCCCTGCATGCTTTACAGAAAATCCACTGTAACACTAGGGGAATGAATATAATCAGGAGCAGCTCAGGAGGAGCACTTGCATTGCAGAGGGTGCCATAATGAACTGGGCAAAAGAAAAGGGCTGTGTTAACAGGGAAAGATTCCATGAGCAGTGGCAGTATTTAAACAAGTAGGTGTTTCAGTAAACTGTGATTTATCAGTAGAACATGAAGGATCTCTAGAGTATGACAAACCCATTTGAGGTAGTTCCAGCTCAGTTCCACAGAACGTTAGTGTCTCACCTGTCTTGTGTAGAGGTAGGCCTTGAAGAGCCAAAAATTGCTTCAGCTCTAGAAGTGGATCACTAATTTCAAAAATTCATGAAGGCAGCAATGGGACTGTCTGCTTGCAGGAGGGGGGATGATATTCCTGTGTGCCAGCCAAGGCTCATATTGCCAGGCCAGATTTGAGGACAAGCACAGACATTTCTAATCAAGCTACATAATCAGACTGGTGACTGGTGGCTTCAAGAAAAATATCTGTTCACTCCTATGTGTTTTATGCATAGGTTTGTCTGCTAACATCTGCAATGTCTAACATAGGACTGTGCTTGTGAAGTTGCATCTATTTTAAAGCACTCTGAGTTTTTAGTCTGAACTGTTAAAGCAGTACCACCTTCCAAGTCTTGACAAAACATGCCAAGTCAGGATAAACACAATTAAGATCTGCCAGAGACTTTTTCAAGCAACGTGATAGCTCCTGGTTCATTATTCTGAAGATTTGCATACAAAAGAAATAAGCAAGCAGTAAAACTGCGATAGTGCTGACACCAGCATTAAAGAGGAGTGCTTAGTACAGCAAAGTGACAGAGAGCACATATTTGTGTTCCCAATCATCTGAGCTGAAAGACATTTTTAAGTGAAAAATTCATTCAGAGACCTGAATTTTGACTGCACTCCCAGTGTTACGTACTGCACGAGGTAGCACACAAGATTCAATTTATGCAGTAACAAACTAATTCTAAAACAGGTCATTGCACCAAGTATAATTTACCATATTAAAAGAAAAAGAGCAAAAACTTCTCAAAAAGGGGTGACGTGAGAGACTTAGATAGCCTTCTTTCCCTTTGTTTGAATAATTTCTCAGAGATTTGCAAACCTGTTAAGAACTATTTTCATGTTCAAAAGCTCTGTCAACTGGAATAATAGAATTATCAAGTAAATTGTGCTTTTCCTGAGATTTATGTTTCTGTCATGCCAAATTAATCTGCCTTTTTTCTGCACCTGAAAGTTAAACATATGTTCTCTTGTTTTGTTGTTGTGGTTTGTTTTCTTGTAATTATTTAACCAAAGAAAATTACTTACAGTGATCTCTCAGCTCTGGAGGAAATAGCTCTTTTACCAGTTTCACAGTCTTGTCTTAACTGCTTTTTAGTTTCTAAAAATAATTTCATTATTCAGGTTAGCTAATACCTTTTACAGACTGAATTAAAAGTAGACTCTTGTAAATTGTTTCACATGTTTCCATTACTTTGTGTAAACAATGAGAAATCAGGTTCTTCCTCATAGGAATTCTCATGAATTAACGTTCTGATGGACTTACCCTTCTAACCTGTTTTTCCAAGCAGGAAAGGGAAGGATTGCACAGAAACCAGAGTTGTGTGTTTCTCCATCCAATAAAGACTCTTCATAATTCCCTGTATTGAGAGAAAATGGGTTTTCATCTCTGTGACACCACTTTTACTGTGTGAGTTTAATTTTTTAACAGTTTGCACATCTGCAGTTCAGCCAGAGCCGGTGCCCGCAGTGTCACCCCTCCTGCCCTGCAGCTTCCTTCCCTCAGGGACAGAAAACTTTAGAAGGCTAGGAATGTTTTTGATGCTAGAAAAGGCATAAAAATATAATTTTTTTTTTTGATCCCCAGATAAATATAAAAATTCAAGATTTCTTCTGTGTGGGTAATCAATCTTGTATCTTTATCTGCTTTTAAGATTTTGACAGGCTTGTTATTTTTTCTTTAGGTGTTTGCATTTGGTATAAACTTACATAACATCTTAAATCCTTCCTTTGCACTTAAAGATTATGAAATTCAAAAGTAAAGGAAGAAAGTCATCATTGCTTTTCTGTGGGCTTTGCTTTTTTATATATGTTGGCTGTCAAATTATCCAGGAGTTGTTTAGACTATAAACCTAAGGTACTTCAGGGGACATTGTTTGTGTCCTGTTCATCAGTTGTAATTTGGTTATTCTACCCATGAAGGCTTTTATTTAGAGAAAGAAAATAACTTGATAGCACCTGCTTGTGAGTAATTGCTCTCCATGCAGGCATGGTATGATGCTTGTGACTACTAGCTGGAGATCAGTCTCCTGGTTTTATTCTTATCATGTACAAAAATCCTCATCTTGTATACTGTATCTCATACAAAAGCATGAGCTGAGTAAAGCAGCTAATTAGTAAGAATGTGGTATCTAATTTGAAAACAAACCACATTTATTGAAAGAGTTTGTTTATGAAATGAGAGGGATGAAAGTTTCAGCATCTTGGTGCTTAATTTGTTGTGCAAAAATTATGTTAGAAAATAAGGGCAGAGGCTGCAAAGGAGATTATGGTCATTGTGTGTCCTTGTTTTTATTGACAAGTATTGATGTTTGAGAGGAAAATAAAGTTTGCAGCACTCCCTTCACTGGCAACGTCCCTCCCTTTCTCCACATTCAGTGGTTTGGGGTATCACTGAAGAATGAATAAAACCTGTAACAGAGCCTGCAGTGGACCTCCAAATGGCCCTATTTATCAAGTAAACAGAATTAAAAGTTGGAGTTAAACTAAAAGAACATAATACATTCTATCTGGAAGTTTGAATTTCACTGCTCATCAAAGTCAGCCAGACTTGAATAATTCTGGTGAATACTTCATGTCCTGTCTTTCTGGATTACTTGATAAGAAAGGCCAAAAGACTGGAGCAGGGCTTGTCTCTTACATGCCAAAAGAGTTTGTCTGACTGAAGCAAAGGATGGTGGTGATAGAGTTATTATGTAGATGTGCTACAAAAGCATCTTACCTGGAGCTGCAGTCCATTTGGGATTGTCATCCTGAAGAGACACACACTTTGTTGTCCCATTGTGTTTGAAGAGATGTCTGAAATGTGGCAGTGCTGTTTCATCACTTGCATTTTTAAACAGCAGGAAAAAGAAAACACAAGGAAAGCATTTGGAAATAGCAGTATTGTGAATGATGGTGCGAGGCAGATGCAGTGTGACTGACAAATAGATAGCTGTTCTGTCTCATAAAAACAGATGTGTACAGCAAATGCTATCACTATTCCATGAGGATCTGTGTACTTTGTTAAAAAATGCAGGAGATGACATGAAGCAATCAGCCTACTAAACCTCAAGCTGTAATACAGCAGCAATCAGCCAGCACCATGCAGTGGGGATGGTGCTCCTGGGGATGGGGGTGTGGGCTGCTCTGTAAAGGTGAGGATTAGATGTTAATGAATAAAGGCCTGAGTATTGCCTTTTTCCAGCATGCACCCTTTATCAAAGGGCTTGTTTTTGTGTTGGTTGTTTCCCTTCCAGTAGTCTGCAGTTAGTTCCCTACTCCCATCAAAGTATTTTTTCCTTGCTGTTCAGTTGCAGCTTTGTGGATGGGTGGAATGTAGGAAAATAGAGAGAGTGATGGAGGTAATCTCACCCCTAAGGAGTTACAGCTGTGCTAATGATCAAGAATTAGGAACAGGCCTGCCCTTAATAGGCCACAGCTGGATTCAATTAGAGTGGGTATTGTAAAAGAGTAGGTTGGCTGGTTGAGAAAGAAAGATGGAGTTTGTTGGCTGTGCTGAGAAGAAGAAGAAGAAGAAGGAGGAGTCAGTGCTGTGAGGAGCTGCCCATGAGAAATCACCAAGGAGGTACGAAACCTTTGCAATGAGATGGCAACAGAGCTTTTTTTTATCAAGATTATTTTTTGAATGAATGAAGCATTCATTTTTTGAAAACAAGTGAAACACAACTAGTTTTTCATCCTTAATCTTTTTATCTGGAATGGAAGTTCAAGACAACACTGTACATTCCCTTTGCCACCTAACAGCTGATGCAGAACTGAATTAATGCTTATTCCAGAAACATAGAATTGTTAAGGTTGGAAAAGTCCTCCAGGATCGAGTCCAACCTGACAGGGACAACCAGGACTCACCTTTCCACTTCCAAGATAGAACTTGGCTCTTTTCTGGATTTCTAGTCTTATAAGCCAGCCTTTACAGTCTCGCCCCTAGATTTTTAGTAGCTTTTAGAAATAAGTTTGGACAGAACTGGAAGAACCTGTATATATTCAAAAGAAATATTGGCTGTTTGTATGGCAGCAAATACAGCAAATTTATTTAGAAAAAAATAAAAATCAGTAGAAGTATTTTAAAGGACTTAAGATGCTAGTCAAAGTAAATAGTTTAATTTTCAGGATGATCAATCTGTGCTTCAGTTTAAGGCTTTAAAATCTCCTAAGAGAGCTTGGAGTCACAGATCAGTTAGTATATGCTAGTGAATCTCTCTGCTCTTCTTATTTCTGTCCCAAACAAATATTTTTGTTTCATGAACTCAGTGGAAAAACCTATCTTCTGTTCCTGACAGGTTTAAAACATTTGGTAATGACAAATTATGTTAGATTCATTCTAGATCTTAAAATTTGCATAAGTAATTCACCTCCTTGTCAGCAGATCTGAGCCGTTTCAGATAGTTTCAGAAAAAGTAATTAATTTCTTCACTCATTTGTTGAAATACCTACATTTATTGCAAATAATCTCACTATTTCAATATAAAGTATTTTTAGGTAGTTTAAGGCATCTGTACATGTCTATGAAGCAATAATTATTTCTACCAAAAAATTTGGAAGAAGGGATTTTGGATATTGAACTCTGCCGTTCTTGAAAAGTACTCTTGGGAAGCAGTGCCACAGCTGTCCTCTCACAACTAATTTGAAAGAAATGGGGTCATGGATGTTTTAATCTCTTTTTAGCAGCATAACATTTTAGAGTGTTTCTGACAGAATGACTCTCATTATTGTTTTGTATTGTTCACTGCGTACCTAAAACTTCTTTTGGTAGCAGTTACCCCCCTAACAGGAGTCTGCTTCTGCATTTAAATTGTACTCCCTCCTTTTTATTACCTACAACCATTCAAAGAAATAATATTCCCCCTTCCCTCAATTAAATCCTTCCTTTATTTTTAGAACCTAACACATCTTGCTCTCTCCCGAGATCCCATTTACAAACAATTGCTGTGCTAAATACAATAAAGCTGAAGGCAATTCAGGTTTTCCCTCACCATCATACAAATGTTCCTTAAAAGTCTGAGATGTGAAAGATCCAGAAGGAAGCTGCAGTTCTGTGTGTGTGTGTCCACTTTTCAGTCTCTCTGCTGGAATTGCCAGAGGAGCTCAGGCGCCAGAGCAACTGCTGGAGCTGGAAAGTAACAAAATGTAATCTTGTCACATGTGTGAACCCATTCCGTTACTTTAAAAACAAATTTAAATATAGTCAATATACTGTCCAGGGTAGAGGTTAAATCTTTTTTTCTCAGCTCTAGAGATATGTATAGGTAACTTCAAAAGTATTGTATCACTACCTCAAAATTTGGGGGTGGGAGGAGCTGTATGTTTTAATTTGTTGCCCCCCACCCTTTGTTGGTTTGTATTATCCCCTGATTTTCACTGAATGTTTGCATCCTCACACATTATGGGCCAAAGAATCTAAAAATATTTAATAAATGGTGCTTACTGGTTTTAGTGGTACCAAAATACTTTATTGTCTCACAAGGTTTATCTGAAAAAACAACAATGTGTAACCATGCAGATGCCTGAGTTTTTTCTCTGTCACTCTGGGTGTAATTCAGCTGACTAAAGACTTGTGTGGACAAAAACTGGTAATTTGTTTTTTCCTATTACTTAAATACTGAGAAACAACCAAATGACAACCTAATTCCGGACTGCTACATTGTTTTAGCTTGAATATCCATTTTCAAGTTAGCTTGCTCTGTAAAAATAGAATTGGTTTTGGGAATGATGTTAACTACAGGAACACAACCAGTCATGTCAATGTAGATGCCAAAAAATATTTTGAGTTTAGTGTAAGGAAATTAGCTTGAGATGCATTATTTTTTACGGTGCAAACTTAAATTCTTGTTTTGTGCTTTGAGACTGCAAAATGACAGTTGCAGAAATATTATGAGGTGGGTAGAGGATTTTTCAGGAGCTGTGGCAAAAGAATGGCAGGGAGTAGGTGAAGTCTTTTCCAAGTGATGGATATAGTCCAGTTATTGTTCCTTGGGATAGGTGATGCTTGTTTTCATAACAAGTGGTAGCATTTATTAAAGGCACTTGCCTTGCCCAGATGTGAAAAACCCCTGTCCTGACAGTCAGTGTAGCATGGCAATCCAGTTAGGAGGAGTGGTTCAGTTCCATGCAACACCAGCTGTGACAAATGGCTTATATGCTAAATGCACTGCTCTGTGAGTGGCTACAAACCAAACAGCTGGGTTACAGTGTTGATCTCTATTAGTTTCACAGATCCTATTTTCTTAAAGTGCTCATATGCTTGTTTGTCTGTCTTGGTGCTGGCTATCAGCTTTTTACTGGATTAAACAATTTGATATGACTATGTTTGAAATTGTGGGCGATTTGGAAGGAATTTGTTTGGGCCTTTTGTAGCACAGTTTTTATTGCAAGAAGAAGGGCTTGATATTTGATACATGCTCTGAACTGAATTTAATTCCCTGGAAATGGATTTTAGCTTGCTGCTCTGAGCTCTGTCTGGTTTACTTTTATCTTCCAATTTCTAGGAAGGCAGTTAGACATTGCAGTTGTAAGGGCCATGAATATGGTATGTTAAGAGAGCGAGAGCTGACACACAGAGTGCATCTCCAGTACCATAGCTTGATGCTCAGTGCAAAAATAAGCTCGACACTTTACAGAAGACAGTCTTTATATACCAAAAGTGTGGTTCTGCAGCCTTCACCACTTCTAATTTAGGCTTGTTAATAGCTAGACTTTAATCTTAGCACCTAACAAGTGGACTTGGCAATAACTATTAACTTCATCAGTGGTTTTACTGAAAAAATAATTAATGTCAATGCTAGAAAGTTTCTTGAAACTGGCTCGACTCCCTGGCTGTAGTTTTTTCCAAGAGTTTTGGCCAAGTCCCAGTGGAGAGCCTGGTCTGACATGAGCCACCCCACAAGTTGCTGGGTGGGCAGGAAGGCACCGTGCAGTGTCCGCTGCAGGGCATTCCAGCTCGTGTCTGCTGTCACCACGCACAGCTCAGCCTGCCGAGAGGCCACTATGGCACAGAAGCATAAAATTAACCGTAGGAGTGTGAGTAATCTCATTCCTTTTCAGTGAGGCATTTAAGCACGTGTTTATCTTTACGTCCAGATGAAGGCAGTAAGATGATCTGTGATTAAAGTTAAACGCATGTTTATATGCTTTCTTGAAGAGGAATGAAATTACTAAATGCTTTAGTGCTGTGGGTCGCCTCAGGTTACTGTATTTTCCAGAATTAGTTATCAGTGGCTCAAAAAAAAATGTTTAACATTGATTTAAAAATGTTGTATATGTGTGAGGTTTGAATACATTTTTCTTAATTATCTTACCTATTTGTTTTGGTCTGGATTTTAAAAAGTGTGTTTGTCCTCTGCCTGTAGAAATCCAAGGTGTTGATGAGGAAGAATTGGGCTTGTTGCCATCCAGATCCTAGACTCACATCCTGACCCTTTAATAATATAACTAACTAAAATATTTCCCACTAATTTGTTTTTCCCAGTAAGGACTTGAAAATACGATTGGTGCTTCCTTTTGGTTAGAAAAAAAAGCACACTTTTTTATGGGGAAGATGGAATAATTCAGGAAAGGTACTGCTTAAATCACTTTGAGCTTTGAGTTACAATATTTTTTATGTTTAGAAAGCAAGGAATTAATTGATGTCTTATATGAAATTTTCAACGTATTTCTTTAAATAATTCAGCACTTTTTCTTTGCATGTCAGGCTTATTACTAGCTTAATAATTTCTATGCTTCTTTGAAGCATATTTAAGTGAAATATGGTCAATCTTACACCTGAACTTCAAAAATGTATCAGTTTGCTTTATTGAAATGTATTGCATCTTATGTAATATTTGTTACATGGAGCACTTTTTATCCATGTGTAGTGAGGAAAGAAATAGAATGGTGTGAGAGCTATAATTTTTGTTTGTTTTTGTTCTTGACATGCATCTAGTTTAATCTCTAAGACGCAGGTTATAAACTCTGGGGATTAAAGAGAAACCTAAATCCAAACAAGGAATTTCTGGAATCCATGTGTGAATTTTCTTCAAATCTTGGATCTTAACACCAACCCCACATGGGTATCATAATCTTGAGTTTTGCATTTTTACTTATCTTTCTTTGTGAACAGCTGTTTATGAACAATTCTGCTCTCAGTCCTAAAACAAAACTCTCTTTTTTGACACTAAATGCAAAACAGATCCCCAAAGGGGTTTTTTGCATAGCTGAGACAGAACAAGGAACTAGAGCTCCCTAATTTAACACTGGCAATTCCCACTGGCCAAGCACCAGTAGTAGAGTCTGTTGTATTTCACCAGCTTGAAATCCCTGCCAGCCCTTCCCCAGGTCTGACATGCTTCAGAGGCATCTTCTGTCTCCTGCCTAGTCAGGGGAGAAGGTGGAAGTCAGGGAAGCAGAAGGTGCAAATTTTGAAGGCATCTGATCATCTTTATAAAAATTAAAAAAAAAAATCAATATTTTTAATTCCTTATGCTGCAGTATGGATAGGCAAAAATCCTTAACAGCTTTGTGGGCTCTTTCCCCACAGGATCCCAGCCACTTCTGCTGCCTTGGTGTGCTGGGGAAAAACAGGCTGCATTAAAGAGGTTTGATGGAAAATGTGTTTTCATTGTGCATCAGTTTATGATATTAATTCTTACTGAATCACATTCTGTTTTCTGGTTGCATTTACTAAATGCCACTTCCATGTTGTAACAGTATTACAGACTTTTATTATAATGTTACAGACTTTTATTCTAGGTAAAACTGCTTACACATTATTTGAGATATTTATTTGGTGACAGATGATGAGAAAACCGTATTAGATAAAACTGAATTATGTTGCCAGGCTGTAGATTCTAAGTGTTTATAAGCTGAGACAGTAGAAAGCAATTTAAGAGCAAAATTCATACTTTTTACAGTGTTCAGTCTCCATAGTGTTGTCACTGTCAAAATGAAGTTTAATATTCCAACACTTAGAATTTTTTTCAGATTCTCTCTCAAATAAACTTACTTTTTAGGTTTCTTGTTTATCTTTGTGCAGATTTCTTTGTGCCTTTCTTGTGTCCTGTTTCTTTGTGGATCAATGTAAATGTGGTGGCCTCTTGGGATCGTTACAGATAGAGCTTTTAGTTCAGTATTTCTTGAACCTGTCCAAAGAACAGGAGCCATTGGGCTCATTTGTCCTCCTGTATCTTGGAAGCACACAACCCTTCAGCCTATTTCCAGAGGGTGAAATTAAGGTGTGCCTGCCCCAGCTCCTCCAGGACAAAGAGTGCAGATGTTACTGGATACAGGTATTTACCCAGAAAAGGGAACTGTCAGTAATGGGACAGTTGGGAGTTCATCCAGCTCTTGGAGCCAGCTGCACTCCTAAGTCACAGTTTATTTGCACTTATGGCCACTGAAGACCTGGATGCTGCTTTTCTCACCCCAGAGGCATCTGTGTTTCTGCCTAACCTGGGCACAGGCTGCTCCATGTAATTTAATCATGCCCTCCTGTACAAAGCTCATCTCAGTGTGATCGAGTGGGAAATCGAGTAATCTGGCAGATTACAGAACAAGGGATCTGTGGAGTTCCTGCCACCTTGGTTAGTCATAAGATTAATTCTGTGATGTCTCCTTGTAGAAAAGTGTTACTGAGACATCTTATTCAGCAGAAACGTGGCTGGTATGAAATGACTCTGTGAATGCTGGAATGATTTGGAGGGAGCAGGCGGGGCCCATGCTGGATCAGCATTTCTCTCCTGTATGGCTGTATTGATTTTGATCCAGCGCTGTCAAATTTAAAGCCAGATTTACTGCACTGTCAAGCCACAAACTTCAAAATCTATCTTTAATTGAAGTGTAATGTGATATATGAAGAAGAAAAGTCATTAATTAAGGTTGTCTTACATTTTGGCTATGAATGGAAGGAAAAACACTGTAGTAGAGACTTCTAGGGCTTGGACTTCATTTATTTGTATTCATTTTAGCTCAGTCTCCCCCATACCCACTACAGAAAACTTCTGACAGGATTCCCTCTGTGATTTGTTTAAAGCTGTAAAACCTGCTGCAAGAGCATGTAACCTGTAAAGCCAAACACCATTATTTAATTTAAGGAAGGATTTCCTTAAATTGAAATAAATTACATCAAGTTAGAGAAGAGGAAGATGGGGCTGAGAAAGAGCAAGGGCTGGAAAATAACCTTGAGAAACAGGTTTTGATACCAGGAAGATGGTATTTCAGAAACAAAGAGAAGTGATGAAGAAGAAAATCTCAATCTTGTAGCCCCAGCTTGTCTTTCTTTTTTTGGTCTGCCTGTTTAATGATTAACATAAATAAAACATTGTATTTCTGGGGAAATAAAGAAAAGGTTCCTGTTTTGTCCTATGTGTTCCCATTTCTACTTATGTTTTGTATTTTACTATTAATCTTCTAATGCTATAATTGGTGGGAATCTAATTACATTGCATGAAGCTGTGTCTTCTTGAAGGAGTAATTTACATTTAAACTCTCTTGGAGTGTATGTTTTGTCTTTGATGTCCTTGATTAGTAATTGCAGCTCTTGTTATCAAATACTATATTTAAAGCAAAGCAGTTTCATAGTTCTCTGCTTACATTTTCTTGGCAAGTCTTCTAAGTTGTAAAACATTCTACAACTTGTCCTATTAAGGTTACCTGAAGTATTTTTCAAAATATTCTCCTGCTTCAGAAAGTTGAATGAAACAAGTTTGGATGTACATGTCCATTACAGGCACAGATGAATGTGAACCCTTGGACAGGAGAAGGATCTGTCATTTAAAGCCTTGTTGTGGGTGTGCAGATGCTCTCCCTTCTTGTGCTGATAGAATGTTTCTGTTTCCACAGACTGTATTTCTGTGTCTGTTACATCTCAGTGTTTGCAGAGTCTACATGTAGTTAATATATGGAGGAAATGTACTTCACATCTATTATTTTGTTAAATAATCCATATTTTTATAAAGAAACACATTACTTGTTTAATATTCTCACTTTCTGATGTGAATGGGTTTTCTGTCACGTGTTCTGAAAAGGTGTGGAAAATAATAGTGTTACTAATGCTGAAATGTAACATTAGTCATTTCAGAGCTCACCTGGCACCTCCTACTTTTTATCAGGAGGTCCATGTAAACACCAAATGCTGAAGGCAAAGCTATGTTTGCTGATTCTGTCAGAAATTACAAAAAAGTCCTGCCTGAACTGCAAACCAGCACTTTCACTCTTCGATTCCTTGGAGAAAAACTCCACCTGTTTAGTACCCTGCTGCATTTTCAGCAGGACTTTGTGCTTCCAGATTATTTTAGGTTTTTAATTGTCCTGAAAACATTAATTTACTGAGCTAACATGGGAAGTACAGACCAAAGAGCAATTTCATTTACAAACAATACCATCTAGTTTAAATGTAGCAGTGCTTAATGGGTTTAAAATACATAAAGACTAATTGTCCTACAGATTTTGTAACCAATCACGTTATTAATGTTTAATTTTACTACTTGCAACATTAACTGTTATATATATCATAAACTTAAATCAGACATAAAACTTTGAATGAAATCAGCCCAGTTGAAAACTGCCATGCCAGAATTAATCAACTATTATTAAATGACCAAATATTAGAACATTTCTGATGAATAAATTCATTCCAATACTTATATGAATATAGAAATCTGGAAATATGAAAATTAATTTGGAACTTTTATTAATTTTTGAAGATTGAATAATGGCTACAGCCAAGATCTTTCATGTGCATTTCTAAAGTTTAATTTTCTAGAACTTTGGTAGAATTTAACATCAGTACATAAATAATCCCAAGGGATGATAACAGTCTGATTATAGTTAATATCTTTGCTCATTGTTTTCTTTAGTTCCTTCTCTCACCTCTGTTGAGCACTTTTAGGGTGTGACATATTAGCTCATCTTTGATCCATGTAACATTTTTGATGGGCACACAAATAGTCATTAATTGTTGGATCTTATTTATCATTGAGGTAAAGAGCAGTAGAATAAAATTTAAATCCTTTACTCCAGCAAACTCATTGGCAGAATTTCACTTTAGAGTCTTGCAAGCTTACAGAGCCTAGCAGACTATTTATGAGGGCAGTATGTTAAAGTTCTCTTTTTTTTTTTTTTTTCTCTGTCTTATAAAGAATTATATGATCAGGTGGTTTGAAGCAGAAAGGAAGCAAATTCTCATGCAAACTGTTCCAAGGATTTCTCTCACTGGAACTTGAAAAAGGAGCTCATTCTATTTTTGAAGGGATTGAAGGGTGTAAGAGCATTAAAGTCCCCAGATACTGTACTCTGTAAAGGGCACGATATGCGCCGAGGGAAAAAATGTAATTCTAAATGTACTTGAAGATAGAATGGCTTCTGAGACCAGGCAGGTCAGAGTAGTAACATGAAGGCTCAGGAGTGGTTTTCCCTTTTATTTCAAAATCTCCCAAAACATTAATGGGCATTTGCAGCTTTGGTATTGTGGAAACTTGGAAAACAATCAGATTGGCTGTTATAAGCATCAGTAATTTTTTACAGAATATCCTGACTCTTGAGAGAAGGTTAAATCTATTTTCTTTAAAGAAATATTTAAAAAGTTAACAGTCCCCCAATATTTAGAAAAACAACATGATCTTTCGAATTTCATGTTATTTGTGTGCAGTAGAAATCTTTTATTCCTGCTTGTTTCTGATGAGCAAAAACATTTTAACTATGCCATCTAAATTTTTGGCTATAAATATAGAGGCAAGGAATATATGAAATTTGTCAACTCATTAATTATTTTTTAAAATTGTTTACTAAATAATCCACAATTGGGTCTGAATGTGTTACTTTTAATTCTTCATTTATACTTTTTCTTTTTTTTTTTGGGTATTTATTTGTTCTGTGTGAGCCCCGTGAAATTGTGTATCTCTCCTTAGGAGTGCAGTCCATGGTAGGAACTGTTTTATTCTCCCCGCACAGTGAGGCTGATGTGGGTAAGGATAACCTGTCCTGAAGCTCCCTCAGAGCAGACTCCAGCATTCCTCACAGGTAATTCATCCCTACAGGAAGCACATGGGTGGGTCCTTGCTGCTGCTTCTTCCCTATACTTTTCCTCTGAACAGAGGAAAAGTTGTTTCTACAACAGAGTGTTGTTTCTATAGTGTTGTTTCTACATTTAAAATGGGCTGAAAACATGAGCAATCAGTGAGACTCATCAAAGCTTTGCTCTATAGGTTCTTCTTCAGGATGTCTAGTGAGACACAAGTCTTAATAATAATATCTGTTTTATTTTTATGGTGCAAGAAGGCTCAGGATGGAGTGCCTTCTCCTTCCTGACACAGCTTTTCCTGCCTGCTTGGGTGTGTAAGAACACACTAGGAAGGAAAGCTTCGATGTGTTTCAGCTCTTATCATTAATAAAATATTATTATGCAGATATATTTTCTTCCCACTTGCTCTCTAACTGTAGGGTGTAACCTTGAAGGGTAAATCACCTATTCCAAATTAAAATCCCTGTCTTTGTGCTCAAAGTATTTTCTCCTGTAACCTCAGTAAATACTAACTGTGCTGCCCAGGTGTGCTCAATATATGATAATTTGTAGTGAGGATCTGACACAGCTGTGGCCAGCCCAGCCCAGCTGTTAATGACTTAATTAACTTTGTTCCCTGGCCGTAGGGGTGGGGCCAGGAGATTGAGAGCACCTGAGGGCAAGGCAGGTGTGGGGCAGTTGCTGCCTTGCCTCTGAAAGAAAAGTGCCATGGGGACTTCTGGCTTCTCTTCAAGACAAGTTAAAAGTTTTATGATTATGGATGCTGGTAACTCCAAGCCCTGACCCTAGGGGAAGGCTCAGGATGGGCAATGTGATCTGGGTAATTTCAGCCTCAGAGAGGTGAATTTAGTGATTTCAAAGTACCTGTGAGATTACTGATGGGGTTGGAGCTGCTGTAGCAGCCCTGGCTCCATTCCAGTGTGAATAGGAAAGAAGAGCAGCGTGTGGATCCTGTTGTAAGTAAGTGCTGTTTTGTGATGTGGTATTGTGATTTATTCTCTTGTTATAGCTGTGCTCATGCAGTGACCCACAGACTGCATTTTATGATGCTTTATTTGTCCTTCAGTCTTCTGTCCTTGTGAATCTTCCATGCTGAAATGAATTGTTGAAATGGCAGTAGATGTTGGTTCTTTGTATGTAATGTGGTGAATATGGTCCTGAGCTGGGAAGGGTACAGTGCATGAGAGATGACAGCATGAAAAAGCAAGTATTTGGTGCAAGCCACTTAGTCCAGTGCCATTTAAGAGCTGTAGATTGTTCTAGAAGCAAACTGTATTCCCTGTCAGTGGTGGCAAGGAGAAAACTCAGTGTGGGTATGTGTGTGTGGTGCCTGAGCAGAGGAAGCTGCCACCCGTGGCTTTGCTGCCAAGGTTTCAGGTAGAACAAAGACTGAGGGCTGTGTTCTGCCTTCGTACCTTCCCTTTGCTCTGGGTTTATGCAGCAGGAGCAGAGAAGCTGTTAAAATGTCAGACATGGCTGCAGGGATGTTGCAGAGCTACTGCAGGCTTGCTTTTGGTAGCAGGCTAGGAAAATGTGGGATTTCGTGTGTCCTGCTGGGTGCTGGTGTAGAGGGCTGGTTGTAACTTGTGTAATATCAGCTAAATGTGGCTCATGAGATCACCAAGACTGAGTTATTCTTACTAAAGTGGCTAAATATTAGTGGCTAAATATTGATGTTTGTAAAATATAGAAACTTGTGGGTGTTGCTATTTATAAAACTTAGTAAACTGCTAGGAAAATATTTTAATCTATTGTGTTGAATTCTTCATAAATAGTAAAATATTACCATAGTACCCCTTTCCCAAGTATCTAAAATAGTGAAGAAATTTTCCACACAGAGCCTGAATCTCAGTGTGGTGTAGGTGAAGGCTGTGCAGCTGCTTTAACTTTCATAAACCAGAGTCTTCCATCTCTGGGACTCTTCCTGTGGCTTCTGCCCAGTGTGCTTCAGTTTAAGCATGGTCAGTGAATGTAAAGGTGTGTGACCACTGCTGCCATGTGTGTTCAGCATTTGTGCCATCCCTTGTGGCTGTGGATAAAGCTGTTCCCTTCCTGCTTCAGCACAACTGTGTAATGTGTTTGTAAGGTAGCTTTACGTAATTCATAATAAGAGGAAACTCTTGTATGTGGATCAGGGATATGACTTTGTGCATGGACATGGAAGCTGGGGAAAATCAAATGGAAATGTGGGGATGAAGTTTGCAATCTAAGGGCTAGCTTTTAAGCTAATGTGCGCCCCTCAGCTAAAGTATTTGGAATGGAGTAATCCTGGGAAATAGATTTGTATTATTTTGAGCTGCAGCTTTTCCGGAATGTGAAGAATATCCATTTCTACACAAAATGCAGTGTAACAGGGATAAAATCATATCTTCAGTGGAACTGAATGCTAGAGAAAAGCTATCCTTTGTTCAAACAAAGTAAGGTTCCAGTGTGTTTTGGTTTTAGAGAAAAAAGAGAACATTTTTACATTTTGCTGTAAGAAGTTTGTGCCCTTCTATTTTTCTTCTCAAGAAGCTTTCTTTACCTTCTTCAGATGTGAATTTTTTTTAGGTATGCATTTAATCCTGAGCAGAACAAATTGCCTATGCTTGTAGAGAAGAATATGAGACTCAGCAAGTTATTTGGTCTTCTTCATTTTTCTTCATCATCAGAGTGTGAATTTAAAATTTATTTTGCTTAACTGAGAATTAAAATCTGGAAAAATGTTTGTAGTACAAGTTTCACTCAACATGATTCAAGATTTTCTCTACCTTGAGTAGTCTACCATAAAAATATGTGTGCTTTGAGGGATGAAGCAGAAAAATCATTAGTTTTATAAATATTCTTTTAAAGGTGTTTTTGAAAACATGCTTATGTTAAAGCTTCTAATGAGAAGCTACGAAATATGTCTGATACAGTGCTGTGCTAATGCTCTCATTTTGTGAAAGTACATTTGCCAAACTGAATTTCTCTGTCCTCTCTTTTTGCTTTTCTGCTCTATGCAGCCCTCTTTATTCCTCTGTGGTAGTTGAGAAGTCAGGGGAAATGAGTAATTGGAAAAGCTTTAGAGCATCAAACTAGCAAACTAAGAGCTGGTTTTTGATGTAAGGTACAACCTTCAGCAAGGGTAGTTAAAGCAGAGTAATCCTGGGAAACACTTGGAGAAAAACGTTTCAGAATTGCAATTCCTTCCTTCTTGTTTTGTTTGAGGTTGGCTATACTAAAATATTGCTAAAATATACTAAAATACTGCTGGGAATAATTTTTGGAGCCTCTCCTACCAGCAAAAGCCTTTTTAAGATCTGCTTTTATTACCTGCAGTGACAGAAACTGATTGGTGTTTGTATCCTTTTCCTAGGATTCAGAGTTGACATAAGAAAATCAGTTGTATAATGATTTATCTTTCTCCACTCTCCCTTATTTGAACTGGTGGTTTTAACACCAGCTGTGTTTGGGGAGCTTTTTGGGGATCAAGCAAGCACAGAGAGCATCAATAAAAAGCCTAAGTTTTCTGTAAAGTTAGAATTTTGCGAACAGTGTAAGCTTATGAAACTCAAACAGAGATAAAACTTCATCATCCATGTGTTTATGAGTATTTAAAATTGGTTAACTCCAAAGCATATATTTAAGTAATATGAAAATATAAAATCCCTCCTAGAGAGAAAAGATAACATCCTAATTAATGTGTAATATCCTGGGTAGTGTTCTGCATATCACCATAATTATTAAACAGACAGAAATGGGTGCCTTAAGAACCTATCGTGTGTGCCCCATGCTTCACCAGATCTCACAGACCTGTCTTGTAAGTGCTAATTAAAATGATAGTGCAATAAAGTGAAACATGGCAATAAAGAGAGGTGATTCAGTGCTAGCAAGTACCTGTTAGTGTTACTTCTTGTTTATGATGGAGAGATTTTATCATGCTCTAAAGCAGTGTCTTCAGGGTGTGCTATCGAGCACACCCTGAAGGAGCTGTACAGGTCTTTGGACACCACAAGGAACAGCTCCAGATGTGCCCTTCCTGGAAAGGGGTGCGATTTACATGGAGTCCAGAGATGTTTTCTGACCAAGCTGGTGCACGTCAGTACTGACACAGGTTGAAATCTGGGGTGTTTTCTGTGTCAGATGAATTGTGTTCTCTAGCACTCAGCCTGTGATGGTTCAGGTCAGCGTGTCTTTGAGTTGGTTTTGTCTGGTAAGCAGAGAACGAGCGAACTGCTTGTGTGACAGCTTAGACACAAGTGAAAAAGGTCATCCAACTTTCTTGCATTATTTAAAAGAAAAAACAAACCTGCACTGGCAAATGTCACTGAAAAGCAGCATCACTCTTGTGGAGCTGTCAATGCCAAATAAATAGAGCAAATTTTTCATCAAAATAGTTTGGAAGTTGGCCCATGCTGCTGAAACTTACGTAGATAGTCTCTGTACCCTCAACTAGAGTTGAGCTGTTTTTGCCATATGTTTTTCTGAGCTTCATAGATGTGCCTATGATTTCCTCTCAAGAATAATCCTTCTCTTTATATAAGTGGGCATAAAAGTACCCCGAAGTTCTCATAAGAATATTTAATATACATGTATATAGAACATATATGGATGAAAATGGCCTGTTACAAGGGACTGTAGAAGATGGAGGAGCTTTTTATTCCTGATACTAAAGAAGGAAGACAGATACAGTGCTGGGTGAAATAAGAGGGTGGTCTCTACCTTTTCACATTTTGTAAATACACAGTTAAGATTATGACAGGAACAGAACTTATGAAAGTTAATATTCCCAGTTCAAAACATTTTTCTTAAATAAGTATTGTGTTTTGCTAATAAACATGTGGACTGGCTGTTCCATTAGTTACCAAGGTGCCTACTTAGAAAAACCTGTGGAAACATGAGAAAGGTAGAAGAATTTTCCATGTCTTGCTCACAGCTAGTTGGGTGATGTTACGTGATAATATGTAATAGGTTAAACATCAGCCACAGTGATAGTAAATTTAAATGCATGCCATAAACAGGGTTTCTGTGCCACAAATAATGATGCTAAAAATATCGTCACACTTCAGTCACAAAAACATTGAAATGCAAGAAAATGCATCTCAAATCAAGGAAATAATCAAGCAGTGGCACCAAATGTGTGCTTTAGGACCTGGTTTGATTTTAGTGCTGAGAGTTCTGCCTTTCCACTACTGAAATGAAAGTTCTTGTGCAATCTCTCTGACAATACCAGGTGTGCTGTTCAGTTATTGCTGCTACTGACGATTTTTTTTCCCAGGTATTATTCCTGTTAATAAATCTGTCCCAAGAGAACAGGGACTTGTGAGGACAGGTGAGCAATAGAATACTTCTATTGCTCATAGAAGTATACTAGTCATTTTTGGGGGATGAAGGCCAACTAAGACAAATAAGAATTTTTATTCAGTATATTCAGAAATTAGCTTAGTAAATATGCTAGATCTTGTAATAGCCGCTGTCATTGATTTAATAAACCAAAGACCAAACTCTTTTCCAGTAGTAAGTGAGGATGTGACATTTCTGCTTGTGGATTCTTTATCCTGTGAGCAGTAATGATTGCATACTTAACATAGACGGTGGGGTTTGTTTGTTTGTTTTTCTTCTAAAGTGTTTAGTGGTTTAATGTATAGCTTTTCTTTACAGAGCTACATCTTCTCAACTGAAAATTTGTGCTTTTAAGAAATAATAGATGCCTGGATTCTTGACTTAGTTTCATTGCTCTGTCTCCATTTTGAATATCACAGCTATTTATTACTTTATTATTTTTCCACAAATACTCATTTTTAAAGACCAGTTCTATATTCAAAACACTTGTATAAAAATTATAGCAGTGTTTTGCATGCAAGCAGTACAAACAATTTGTCAGTAAATGCAGATTAAACTTGAAACATTGGCTTCTTCAGCTGTGAAATGGGTTTGCATGCCAAGGTTTTGGTAGTGGGTGGACTTCAGAGGTGGCATTCCCCTGCATTGCTTAGGGGAGGAGGTAGAGGATCAGGGATGAAGTCAAGCTTGGAAAGAAGAGGGATGGGGTAAAGGTGCTTTAAAGATTTGGTTTTAATTCTCATTATCCTACTCTGACTTGACTGGTTACAAATTAAACCCACCCAAGTTTCCATTACTAGTTAAGAAAAGCACAGCATGACAGTCAATGGTTCTTGACAAATCTGACAGTTGTCCTTTCCCAACAGATTGTATCATTCAGTGTGCATACAAAGGGAACACCTTCATCATTTTTAGCTACAAATTTGTAATAGCTTTTTAGCTAACTGGGAGAGAGAGGGGGAGAAGACAAGTTAATGAAGCAAGGTTGTGAATGACGTGTGGAAAGATAATTTGGCATAAATTCTGACTGCCTCATACTATAGTGAGCGGACTGAAATCAAACACAAAAGGATTAAGTATCTCTGGGCATTTGTAATTTCCTTTTTCCTTAGGAGACTTCAGGAGCCAAGGAAGCTGAGACTGTTATTTACTGTCTGGAATGGAAGTGCTGGTATTTTTAGGCAAAATCCCAATAAAATATTATTTTTGCACCTAAAATGTATGGTTTATGTAGCTGGCTTCTCCTATAGCTTCTGTGATGTATCTGTTGCCCATTTTTACACATCCTTTTGTGGGGCAGGGGTTCTGCTAAAGGAGTGAACTACTGACAAGCAAAACTTTAATGAAACATTCTTAAATTTTTAGGCTCCCATGCAGAGAAAGTAGCCAATATAAATTCTCTGTAGTTACTTGCTTTTTCTTTTCTGTACAGCTTCTGATACCGTGTTCTCTGCTCTGGATGATGGCACTCACCTCTCTCCAGTATAATGGCTGAGTAGGTGTAGATTGTGCAGCAGTGGCAGATTCAAAGAGCTTTTTCTGTAAAGCAGTGTAATAAAATATTTACAAGATTTGATGTAATGAGCTAGGCAATTGTGTGAATTGTACTATCTTCAGTTGGTTAGAATAGGCAGCCTGCATGCATTTACAGAATCTCTTTCAGCACAGTTTCCAAACCATGTTCTATGGAGCAAGAATATTGTTTCTTTCTCTGTGAGGTTTCATTCCATCACATAACAATGAAGCACAAGGATATTTACAGTTGAGCTTTGGAAAAAAGGAGGTTAAGAATTCTTTTAAGATATATAGAGGAGCTTCTATAAAGATGTGTGCATTTTGAGCCTGGTCAGAGATGCAAGAACAAGCTTTTCATATTGGAAGGTTTGGGCAGTTTCATATTATTCAGGAGTCTTTCACCTTTCTTTCAGTGCTTTTGGTGTGAAACTGCAGGAACCTCTCACCTTTCCTGCATACCTGACCATCTTCTGGAAAGCCTGTTATTTAAAGCTTTTTGTTTTTCCTCTTCAGTGCTTGTATTATAAATTTGTGCAAGTACCAGCAAGTGCAGTGTTTATTGTCCAGTGAACCGGCCAGTTCTCTAAGGTCGGGATAAGGATTTCTGTTCACAGTATGTGACAAACCTGATTCTATTCTAGGAAATTACTCCATTTATTAGGCAAAGGGGTGCAAATCTGGACCAACAGATGATAATCTGCTTCCTATTTTGTGTGGGAAAAGGAGAGAGAATTTGGTTCTATTCTGTATGTCTTTAGAGAGTGGTCTAACAGTGCAAGAAACAATTAACTAGTTCTGCTGCAAATTTATTTTTGGCTATGCAATAATACTACATCCATTCATTTTAAAGTATTTCTCTGAACAAAGGAAAGACCATAAAGGTTAGAACTGAGACTGCTGGTTCTGATATGGAGTTCTAATGTAAAATTGTCCAAATACTTTAATATCCAAACTGCTCAGTTCCAAAAGAAAATGGGTTCATCTTTCATCAGTCTTTGTCTGCATTGCTTTTAGTCGAACAGTGTAATCTTCTCAATGAAAATGCTTTGATCTTCCTGTTAGCCACTTGGTGTTGCTTTCTGAAGTGACAGTCAGCTGCCTTACTTGAAGAAATTATTGGAGCCACTGAATTCTTTTTGTGCAGAGGAATTTTACCTGAATGGCTAGTCTGCATTCTCTCTGACTGTTTTGGATTGTGTAGAAGGGATGCATGTGCAAGTATGTTTATTAAGAATATCCTGTCTAGCCTTATTTATAAATGAGAAAGGGAAAGGTCTACAACTCCTATCAATCCAGTAACTTGAGGTATGCTGTCATATTTTCCACTGTTCTAGAATGATTGATTAATGTGCAATTAGTATTAATCTTAACTGGAGTTTGATCCCTTTGACTTTTAGAGTTACCTCTGCTCATTGATGTCTTTCTCTTTTGTGGCCTTGCTTAATGGGCGTGAAGCTGTGAAGCACTAGTCTGTGGGAATATGTATTGGGGAAGTACTGGCCTTAATTTATACTTTCCAAATGCTTATTTGTAGTGCACTCTGATGAGCTCAAAACTTGAGTGTCTTTGATTTGCCATGTATGCATTTGCAATTAAAAAGTGGGGAGCAGGGGCTGATGACAGACTGCTGTTGCATAATCATTTACTTGAAAAAAAAGAAGGTAAATCTGTCTGTGAAACCATAGAAATTGGATCTAATGACAGATCCTACTGGCCAATTTGAAATCCCCAGTATGCTTGAAAGAGTTGGTGAATCCTCCAAAAATAATGAGAAGTCTTTATAGAAATTTACTCCAGCTTTGATCCATGCTATGAAAAAACTGTGCACACCTCCAAGAAAACGTATTCATTTCTTTTGAAGTCTCATTGATTTTTAAATGAGAACCTGGAAAGTGGTGGAGAAGCAAAACTTAGTCTTCATAAAAGCAAGGAAGGACTAAATAGTGTTACTAACTTTAGACAATGAGGAGGTACAGGCTGAAGGGAGTTTGCTTTTTATTGCCTGTGTTTTTTGTCTCGCACAATCTTATGTCTGTAATGTATGCAAAGCACTTGCAGTGATAAGCAGGTTTTAAACCCCAGAGAGGGGCAAGAAATTTTAAGTGTAATGACAAGATTTGCAGAATAGTCAAGTGATTTTTGGACCCTACTGATTTCTGAGGCTTTTTGGAGTAAAGCAGAAAATAGGCAATAGCCTTTAGGCATCATTAACTTTGACTTGTTTTCATATGTACTATAAACAGATAAAGTGATTTTTTTTAAATTTTACAGTGGGAGCCATGGCACATCTATTTCTCCCTAAACTCAGTAGAAATGTGAATATTATTAAAATAACTGTTAAAAATTCTTAAATTTCTCCGGAATGGAGAATGGAGAATATGCTATGTGCTGTGAATTGCTGAGTCTAATGGAAGCCCCTCAATATTTTCTTTTGAAATACTTTTTACTTTGTTTTGAAATCATTACAGAGCTTCTATGTTCAAACAATATTTAAAAGTCCATCAAATTCTGGTTTGTCCCTCTATAGGTTAATAGTTTAGCTGTTGATACAAAGCATCTATGAAAAACATGTTGTTTATCATGTTGGCATAGGCTAGATATTCCTACTTGAGTGCTGTTTTAAGAGGTATATGTGAAAACAGCAACGCCTGCTTTTGGTGTTTCACACTGGCAAAAAGTCTTGTGTTTTTCTGCCACATGCTGTGGTGGCAGGAGGCAACAAGCAGTGTAGTCAGTCACTGGTTTACAGACTATTAACTAAGTGAATTCATTCATCATCTTGTCTCCAGTCCATTGAGTGAAACTTACCTGAAGTTTCACTCCTTTTGGTTGTTATTTTTTCTACATAATAAGGTATAATCTTTCATTCATTTGAAGAGTGTCATAAAGAAATCAGGTGGACACAACAGTGCCTGAGGGCTGATACATGTTGCATTAATCAAGCTGTAAAAGTGCTAATGCAAAGTTTGTGATGACTAATATTGATATTGCCATGCATATTTTTTTAATAGTTGTGTCATTGAAAGCATTAATTGAATTACAACCTGGGAATGCTTATGAGATTTGACTGCTTATTTGTCAGTGTACTTCTAGTAGGCAGGGTGTGTTTTGCTAATGTGTTGTATGAAGCTTTTGCAAATCTTTGTGCATAGCTGCATTGTGGGCCTGTCGCATGTTTGATGTGTTCTAAATGTTTTCTTCTGGCCCAGTACAGAGGGGCAGCAAATCTTCCAGCTCTCCCACATGTGCAAAGCAGTGAGACATCCACTCCATTCAGCTCTAAATACACCTGTCCTGACTGGAGTGGGTTCAGGACTTTTCCTTGGGCCGGATGCGTTTTTAAGAGTGCACTGGCATCTCAGCTGAAAGTGCTGTTCTCATGCAATTAACAGTGCTACTAATAGCTGTGACTTCAGATAAGCACAGAAAAACACAACAGTTTCTCATCATTATGTTTTGAGATAATTTTTGTCAGTATCCAATTCTTTCCTTGTACTCTATGTTGTACTTTCCTTGTACTCTACTATAATGTTGTCCATGTGTTTAGAGATTTCTATTTGCTAGATGTAATCAAATGTTACCTTATTTAAAATCTTGCCATTCCCCAGTGTGATCAACTTCCTCATAATTTTTGATCTGCTTTTATGAGGGAAGGTGCATAGAATGAATTCTGTCGTTTTCTCTTGTTAGACTATGCCCCTTCAGACCAAATAAAGCCCTTTCTCGGGCAGAGTGAAGGCAAGCTCTCTGAAATGATGTCAAAAGATAAAATTGAATGCTTTTCTGAGTTAGTGTCTTTGAAGTCTGACTTAGAAAATAATAAGTTACACTGTGGGTTTGAGGGGATTTGTTTGTTTGTTCTGTGTTGTTAAAATGCAGTGGCTAATGAGAACATCCTGAGGTCTGTCTGTGCTGCTGACAAGTGTGAGTGTAAACATAACCTGGCTCAGCTTTCAAGTACAACTTGGCTAAGCAGTTTCAGGCTCTCTACTGGGCTGATTCCCACTCAAGTCATGGCTAAGAAACTTTCAAGCTATTGCACCTGCAGCTGCTGTGATAGGAACTGGAGATCTGCAAAAGTGACCTGGGCAAGATCTTGCCGCCTTTTCTGGGTTCTCCTGAAACTGAGATGCACTTAATGCTTTTTTGGCTGCAATTTTTGTTTTGCCTGACAAATCAGGTGTCTTAGAACCACAGCATATTATCTTTATGGAATTTTAATCAAATAAGCCAAAGTTTTGCCAATATGAATAAGTAATAAGGTAATGCTCACAAAAAATAAAAATGTCTGTCTGGGACAAAGCTAAGAAAGCATATTTAAAAAACCTCCAGGTCTGTGTGTCTGAAGGTTGTGAGGAAGGACAGAGTTATTTGTAGGCATGGCAAACTGAATGTGTCCCAGCATTTCCACTGTAAGGATTTGGTGCCATGAGGAGGTAGGTGCACCACTGGAAAAGTTCTGTTTCCAAGGGGTTTTAGCTACTCTTCCAAAACCCATGCATTTATTAACATACTTTGTTAGAACAAATAAGCAAACATTACTTTAACAGTGAGCAGAACCTGCCATGCAAAACAAGTGTGAACACTACCCTGCTGGAAAGATAATTTTCCAATTAGCCTCCAACCATTCAGTGATAGAAAATTTGTGGATGCAAATAATTTTTAGATTATTTAAGTCACTTAAAAATAAAATAAAGGATTCCTGTGGAGCTGGAAGAACTCATTTATAGCTAGGGTGTTTCTGACTCCAGATCACATCTGGCAGGAGGAGAATGAATACTTTTCTCCTTATTATGTTACAGTGTGTGCCAGACTGATGAAAGAAACACATGCAGAGGTAATTCTTTCCAGTATTGAAATGTACATGTTTTATTGGAAGAAGAGAGTGAAAGAGAGAGGCAGGGATCAGGGAAATAATTTATACAATGGCCTCTTATATTTTCCATTCCTCTTTCCCTCAAAGCCTCTACAGATGGTGGCAATGTCTGTCATTTGGGTCTCTCTTGGACAGTGACCATGCCTTTTAGATCAGGAATTGTGCTCCTTTGTCTCCCTCTCATGAAGAAGCCACCTCTCAAATCCCACGGCCTGCTCAAGCAGTAGGAGCTTCTTTATTTCTTTAACTTTGAAGTTTGGGATTAGTTTTTGCGGAGTCTGCTCTGGCCTGACTCCTGAGTTAGTGTTTAGAGGCTTGCAGAACAATGAAACTTTCTTCCTGTAACTTAGTGTCTGCTTCACAACCAAAAACAAAGTGTTGAGGTTCTTGGCAGCCTAGGTTCCAAGTGGCTGTTAAATCCAGTGCAGCTTGAATTTCAAATATTTGTCATTGGCAAGGAAGCCAGTTGAACTTCCCAGTGGGGTCATGTTGCCTACTGTGTTGGTGGTCCCATTTCAGGTTAGAACCAGCTTGTGTGTCAGTCCTGGGCACAGCCAGCCAAAATCCTGATTGCTGAGTCAGAACAGCCCCAGGAAGATAGCTGTGTAGGATGCTGAGTGTGTCCTGAGCTATGTTAGATGGGGCTGGGCTGAGCAGGAAGGTTAAAGCAGAGTGCTCAATGTCATTGTGTCCCAACCTGTTAAGGTCTGTGGCTCTGGGATGGAGTTTTCAGGCAGAGCTGCTTGTTTGCCTGAAGAGGGGGTGTATGCAGAAAAAAAACACCTTGGCTAGAGGAGTGGAGAGGTAGAACTCAGAACAGGATGTGTCTGAAAGTGAGAGATCCTGTTAAATGGCCTTTGGCACTGTCACTCCAAGTCCAAAGGGAAATGTCAGAGGGCAAAGCTTGAGCAATGGCCATGGTCATCCCAGAAGATCTGTGTGTGGGCATGGGCACTTCTGCATTCATGTGCACTGGATTTCCTTGGGATTTTTTCCAACCTAACACCCTATTGGACCAAGGGACTTCTCTATAGAGAAGTCTTGATAGAAACTTGATAGAGTTTAAGCCTGGAATTCTGTACAGCTTAGTTGGGATGAACATTCCAGCCAATCCCTATGCATTCCTCCTCAGTGTTCATGTCATCCCTCACCTGTATGTCAGACTTGATGAGCAGAGCTGTTTTCCTTATATTTTTATGGTGAAGGATGTCTTACCCTACAGCTTTGCCGAGAACTTTTGTGCTCAGTTTGAGGACTTGTAACGTAGGTACTCAATTTTCAAAATATTCCATGATCATTGTCTCTCTCCTGTTATTATCAAGCAGAAGTGATTATGCCTGTCCTAAAAGCTGGCAAAGGCAGGTGTTGCTCAATATAAGAATGATGAGGGGTGTTACTGTAAGAAGGCTTCTAACCAAATACATCTTTTCTGATAAAAAAATTTCCCCCTGCTGTATTGCTTGTAGATTCCTAATTGCTTTTATATAATAAAACATTAGAAAAAAATTGATGTAGTAAAACCATATATAGCCTTATTAAATTGGAAGACTTGAACATTCATTATAATTATATTGAAATTGTTTTTATGATCTTAAAACAACCGTGTATATGATTGAGAGATGGATGTTTGCAATATTAGATCAAAGCTGTTTGTATCTTTCAATTATCCTGTGCAGTATTGCTGAATTTTCAATTACCTTAGAATTGAATGTTAGAGCTGAATGTGTTGCCTCAATGCACCACCTGCTCCTGTAGTTTCATGTCATCTGCAGTGCCAGAGAGCTCAGTTGCTCAAAAGGAGTAAAACTGACATTGTTTAACTTGAGGAAGAATCAATTTCCAATTGCGTTGTAGTTTTCAGGAAAGGCAACCTTCCTGAAAACCATCAATTCTGTTTCTTGGCAGGTTCAGATCCAATTATTTGCTCCTACCTAGTTATGAAGCGTACAGAACTCCTCGTAGTGTGTCACACTCTGATTTTGCTTCATTAATTTGCAGGATCTTTTTTATCTTCTCAAGTGAGAGAAGGAACATGCCCACCTTGGATTTCTTGCACAACAAGGCATCTTGTTCTAGTGCAAAGTTAATACCTTAAAATTCATACCTTCATTATGTTTTGCTTTAGTAAAGATTTCTTGTTTCTCTATGTGCTGTCCTCAGCTAATAGAGTGAAAAGTCTCAATTTTCTTCAGCTCTTTTTTTCTTAAGCTTTCTGCCAGAAATGTCAATATGTTCTAGCTGTCATTCACTGTAATGAATGATATAATAAACATGGCTGCAAGCAAAAGGAATCCATTTTCATCCAGACCACCTTTCTTTTAATCTTACCACAGTGTGTAGCCTAAAGACTATAGCTAGATGAAAGTTTTCTGTTTCGTTCTTTATAGAAGCAGGATAAGTCCCTTAAGTCTCTAAACTCTGCAGTAAATATGAGGCCAAGGGTTTTCTCTGGCCTTGTGTTTGTTCTCTGTGAGAAACCTCTAAGCTGCTTCCAGGTGATGTTTGAGTTCTTTTTAGTTATGCTTCTTTTGAGTCCCTTAAAATCTTCCAAAAATAAGAGCTGGAGGAAATCTTCAGGGGTGATTTGCTCTTCATAATGTCCCCATGAGAACTCATTTCAGCAGTGATTTTGTTTTATTTAGTGACAATCAAATATAACCTTTATTTCCAGAATTATAAAATTCCTGATCTATACAGCTTCAAATCTTTGTACACAGGTGCCTTCAGGACGAAGTGACCTCTCTATTCTGTCTTGCAGTGGGAGTAGTTTCTGCCCTTGATCTCATCACATAAGTGAGGCTTCCAGAAATTAAGTTCCTCTGAAGAGGCCTTGTAAAAGGCTGCATGTTTTTACACTTTTTTGTCCCTTAAAGTGTGTTGGTTTCAGGTTCATTACTCCAGATATGTCACCTAAACATTTTTCTGTGGTCGCTATACATTAGATCAAGGCACTCTTGAATTTGTTTAGATATAACAGGTAAGGGTGGGAAATGATAAATCTTGCAGTGCATGAAGTAAGTCACAAGAAAAAGTATTTCCCAGAAGTTTTTTCACATAAAATAGAAATATGCTTAGTGGAGATGGTAATTTAGTTCTTCTTTGGAATCAGTGGCTACAATCATGAGGAAAACAAAGCTGAAATTCTATTTGTACATACTTGTGAAATAGAGCAAAAAGAATTAGAATTGAAATGGAGAACTCGGCACTAATGTATATGCTGACAAAAATTTTAAAAAAATCATGCAGGAAATAATTAGGTTTGAGTTTAGGCTCTTACTAGAGCTGATTAAAAATAAACCATTTGTCATGATCTATGAATTCCTTGCTTATTTTGTGAATCAAAAAAAAATTCACACTCTAAATATAGTAAGAAACACTGAAGTGGCACCTTTCTGCTACCACAAGTGATTTGATGTCTATATGTGTGTGCCCCCACAGGTACACACACACAAATCTGTTTTCCTGTCCTGGCAGAAATTCAGCCCAGCTCTGGGACTGGAGAGTGTCCCTGTGCTGCCTCACCCTTCCTTTGAGGACACTTGCTACACTTCGGTGATCTCAGGATTAGTGCTGAGGTGACTCATCACCCTTTGTCAGTTTGGGGAAATTCAGCACGTATCAGTGCAGCATCCAGAAGTTCCCATGGGAGCAGTTGATGTTGCTTTGCAGTCACTGAGACTGGGAATTAAAAGGTTCGGCAAAGCTTATAGGGCAGTTATAGGGCTTAAGAAAATCCCTGATCTGAAATGTGGTACAAGCTGCTGTTGCTGGTCTGAAAGGGGGAAATGGACCTGTTGTAACAGCACACCATGGCTGGATTGCCAGTGGTTTAAAAACATGCTTTGTGAATGTGGATATTTTATGAATGTGCATATTTCACAAAAAATCATGACTCCTGACTTGTTAAACTCTCTTTTGAGAAGTTATTTGAAATTTTGATTTTTCTATATGTTAGTTTAGAAGACTTTTATTAGTATTATGCATAGTGTTATAAGATATTTATTGGTGTTGCTATTTCTACATAGGGTTTTCAAAGAGACAAATGTTAAGACAAAAGGCATTTTACTTTAGAAATGCTTGCTGTAAATCACATGTGAGTATAATTTAGTTTTAGGGGATCATGGATCATCTTTGTCCCAGTTAACACATTTTTATGAGATTTTCTTTGTGCTTATTACCTTATGAATATTACATTAGTTTGTTATATTTTGCTCAGATGAGTGTGTGCAGCAAAGGCAAGGTAACTTCCTTTGAAATGTGTCTGGATTGGTGTCTACCAGACCAACATCTACCAGATCATGTGGTAGATGTTGAAGTAATCTAGATGGCATGAGGAAAAAAATGTGTTTTGAGTATCATCCTTTCTGTTGAGAGAATTCAGTGATGTAGAAGGTTTACAGAACTTTAACATGTCCTAAACAGGTCACATAATTTTTAGAATGTAACTCTGGGGTGGTGTCTGCCAGGAAATTATTAGTAGGTGTGGAATGATTTGTAGATGCAGTTTTGGACTTCTCACCAATTTCTGGAACTCATATTTACACCAGATTCAATGAGAGTTCTATCAGTAATAGTGGGACTGTAGTTTTCATATTCCTTGGCAAAATGAACAACTACTTCAGAGATGCATGTTTTATTTTTTACCATAATTTCAGTGTCTAGGAAACTCAGTGAGACCATATAGAAAGACATAGATTAGAAAAGTTTGTGATAAACATTCAAGATGAAACAATGGAGCTGAAAAGATTATGTAACAGGGAGATTACGTATGGCACTAGTATAAGTTCTAGTCTTCTGGAATTTATCTTGTTGGCCACTTGTGGTGTTGCCTGCATAGACTAGACAGGCACAAAAAAGCTCAAACAGATTTTCTGTAAATTCTAGGGGTTTTTTTGAGGACTTATTTTGCATGTATGGAAGCCTTTTTAAAGGAAAAAACAAAGTAAGTTGTGGGAGATGGGCAGGGGAAAGGTTTATTCTATTCAACCAGGAGTATCACAAAACACGCCAAAAATCTATGCTTTGACAAGATTTCTTCCTTAATTTTCCAATTGAGAAGTTGGAAAAGAAAAAAAAAAGTAGCCACGTGCAATCATTTGAACTCCACTAGGTTTGTCTGAAGCTATTACGAACTGTCTCATTCTTATGTTTCCTTTAAGGATGTTCAAGTGAATTGTTTTGGCCTTTGAGAGAAAATTAGTTTTGGTTTTGACTGTAAATCATAAGATCTTTGCCTCCTCATGATTAATGAGATAAGCTGCTTGAATGACTGCTTAATTTAGTGATCTGAGATTTAGAGAACTGCTTTGAGAGTATTGGTAAGTAAATTTGTTCACAGTGTGAGAGGCATTTAAAATAACAGCAGTAGCTTGAGAAAGACTGCTCTCCACTTAAAGGATGTAACATTGCTAATCAAAGTCAGTGTGTGTGGAGAAACTAGAGCTGTTCTGTGTCACTCTGCTTAATTTAGAGCAGCCAGTTGTAACTGAGGTTGATTGCCATTAAAAGCCAATTTTGCCTTTGCAATCAGTGTGGGTCATCATATTTTATCGATTACGCAGTCTCTGAAGGCAGCAGGAAGGGAGGCCAGAAGGTTCTGCCATGCCATTTGAGAAGCTGTTTCCAGGTACAGGTCTTTGGATGGTCAGAGTGGGCTCTGATTTGCAGACATGTGATTCTCTTGCCAGTTTGTGGGTTCACCCAGTAGCAAGGCTGAGCAAATCCCCAGAGGTGCAGATGTGGAACAGCACCATCGCTGCTTTATCATCTTGGCCGTCTTCTGCTTCTTGGGTTCTGCACAGCTGGCTGGGTTAATTTATTACGTTCCCATCTTCTTTTCCTGTGGCTAAATTGCCCTTAGTAAAATATCCTTATATTCCCCACACCCTTGAAAGTTGTGTATTCATTATAGTTTGAAAGTGGTCATTCAGAGCAGCCAAGTAGCTTCACTGAGGCTGGGGTGTTCCTGTCCAGCCTCAGCAGAAGTGTACATCTGGGCAGGATTGTAGGTGTCAGGAGCTGCAATATGTTTGTATCATGGTCAACTTTTACCACTTCCTGCCATGTTTTGGGAGCTTGTCTAGGGATGTTGATTGCCGTGGCTCTGGACTCCTGCACTTGGTTTCCAGCAGTCTTATCCATGGTCTCATCAGTCTGGCAGGGGTAGAGAAACAGATTTAATGACTGTGCTTGCATGAATTGCCATGAATTTTGTCTCTCTTCCAGAAGTTTTATCAGTTGTGTGTTGGTTAATGCTCAATATCCATAGATTTATACTGGATTTAATAAGACATTTAAGGAAAAATGCTGCAAATCCTTTGTTTCTTTTGCTTGGACAAATTTGCATAAGGCAGCTTGCAGCTTAATGTTGTTCAGTCATGTCTATTCAAGCAGATTTTTCTGCCTGTCGTGTTGGCCCAACAAATGGCAAATATTATTTGTATTTGTTATTATTTGGTTGGTTTTTTCCTGATTTATTACCTATGCAATAGTAGGTGAATGCTTTCATAATCTGCGGAGTGTAGATAAAAATAGCTAACTCAAAACAGTGGTTTCATTTGAGTTACCTGGTTTTGGTAGTGTCACGTTTGCCTCTGTCATAGAGTTGCCAAAAATTCTGGCAAGAAACAGGAAAGCAGTAAATCTTTAAATATAACATCCAAAATCCTGCAGTCCTGAGAACTTCTTCCACATATCTTACTGGTATTCGCCTCTTCTACTTGTTCCCTCATAAGGAGCTGTATCATCAATTTTGTTTACATTTTAAATAAGTGGCATGCAGTTGTCTCACTTTTCCTAATGCCTCCTTTGAATGTGAATGTTGTCTAATGATGTGTTTCTGCTCTTCTAAGAGCTAGGTGAGTTAATCTGAAAAATTCACCAGCAGCCCAAGCAGTGAGTGCTTGTAATTGCCCACCTGGTGTGCAAGATATGCCTTTATTTAATAGAAAACTTCAAAAGCTCAGTGATTTTAATTAAAGTGTATGGAAGGATAAAAATGAGATTGAAAAGGCAGAAGTGGAGGGAAACAAAAAACCCAGAAGAAATACAGGGAACTGCTAAAATTGTGTTAGAATCTTTCAGAAATGCATTTTTAGGTGAGTTCTTGAGCATCAATGCAGAATACACCTTAGCTGCAGAGCAGGACTACAAACAGCTGTGTCCTGGGTCAAACATAAAGAGAGGATCTAAAACAGGTTACCAAGCTGGAAACATTTGGAACCAAACCCTGAATATTCTGGTTGGATCTCAGACACAGAAGTAGTATGTTTACTTGTACTGCAAACCTAAATCTTTGCAGTGGTTGGTAGCTTTTTGGGAAAATGGGCAACACCCTTGTTCTGTGAGCTCTGGGGTCACTTGGGCAAACTGAAGTTTGTTCATGTGATTTTATTTCTGTATCTATGTTCTGAAGAAGATTCTTGAATGATATTACATGTAATCCAGTGATGACTTGGTGATATGGACAGAAAAGGCTGATGTAAAATGTATTAAGTACAAAGAATTAATAATTGAAGGTTGTCATTCAGCATCTCAGTTTTCACTGTGACATGGAACTAAAGTTGTAGCAGTAAGAACTGCCAAGTCATCCAATTTGTCTGTGAAATATTAATTTGAATTATTTGGAAATTTTCTGTGGTTTTAATATGAATACTGAGGTGTCAATTTGGCTCAAGTTCAAAACCCTATGATAGATGCCTTATTCAGCTTAGGTTTGAGAAGGAAAGCAGGAAGGAGCAAGGAAAAAACAAATGAAGTAACAGGATGTAAAATAGATAAACACCGAACTGAGGGAAAAATGTTATGAATAAATACAAGTTTGTTTTTTGAAGATAACGATCAGTAGGTCAAGAGAAAACTGTCACTTAACATAGCAAAATACTAAATTCAAACATATGCATGTGATTAAGTCTGTATTTACACAATTAAATGCACTCTTTGTATACTTCATATTTGAAAGTTTGAGTATAGCTCCCATTAAAATCATCAGTGAGGTGTGGCATGGGCTGCAGTTTGAGATGTGCTGAAGGCATGGCTTCTGCATCTGCTGCAATGTTATTCATTGCTCTTTGCTCTGAAGAATGGAGTCAGGCAAATTTTGTAAACAATTTATAAGGTTGTGACTAACTATGCTTTCTTTTATTTTTTTGAGCTTGTTTGTGTACTTTAAACCATGATAACTGGTAGAATCTGGCCATGGGTATGGTTTTCTGTTAGATGGAATGCCGTAGGCATTAATATAATGGGATATTTTAAATTTGTATTCAGATCTTTGCCTTTTTTTTTTTTTGTCCCCGAAGAACTTTTACAGCATTCTTGATGTTGTTTGTTGTGATAGCAGTGATAATTTACCATGATCTTTCAACTTCTTGGCAGTCCTGTGTAGTTGTGAATAGCTATGAAAGAATTTTATGTAATGATAGCAAATTTCCTCAATTGCTCTAAGACATGGAGCTGAATAATATGTGCTGAAATAACTTTATTTACTGCCAAATCGTGTTTGGGATTTGTGAGGAAAAAATTGAATGTCCCCTTGCCATAGATATGTAATTTTTAAAGGAGAATATTTCTTAGGCAAAAGGTTAGGAATTACGCCAAAGAAGTCTATATTGCTTCAAAATTCTTTCTTAAACCACACAAGCATTTTTCTCTTTCTAAATGCAAATATATTAATTATTGGATGGCCTTGGGTATAGGCTACTCAGCCACTTTTATTTCCATTCCTAGCTCTTGGTTTTGTTGCTGCTAATCCTCTGCTGAAAATTTGATAAATGTCATTGTGGGGAAAGCACTTTACCATTTCTTTCCAGTTAGACATGGTTAAGTCTTGACCTGAAGAGAGCTGTGTACCAACCAACTGAAAGAGCTGGTGTATTTAAAAAAAAAATAAAAAAATATATATATATATATATGTTATCTTCTCCAATTCTTTGTTTCCTCAGTGTTCCATATAATTTTTAGCATGTCACATCAGCAAGAACCACACAGAGAGGTTATTGTCCACCTCTGAAGGGAGCAGCTGCCTTTGGATACAGCTCAGGTGTGGTTTAGCCTTGGCACTGGCATGGCCATAGGCATAGATACCTTTTCTTTCTCTCCAGCTCTTCATGTGTCCTTTCCATCTTGTCCTTCAGTTTTAGCATTTCATCCATTTTCTCAGAGTTCAGTTTCTTTTTTTGCAGGGAGATTTGATTTTGTTCTCCTCAATCTTTGCAGTGTATTATTATTTGTTGGCATTCTCCCTTCTGTTTTTTTTAAACACTTGTGAAATTGGTATCTGGTTTGTTTTACTTGATGAGATGCTTAAAATGATGAAGTTAGGTTTAAGTCATCTGCAGTTCTTACCTAACCCTTCACATTTTTGTTCAACAATGTAATAGACTCTTTGTCTGATTGCTTCTCTGCAGTGGTGAGGGAATTTATAGATAATGAGAAAACAGGAAATCTGTTCCTTTCCATGGGTCTGCATGGTTTGAAGTAATAAATCATATAGCCTGAAAGATTTAATGTTTGAGTCTCAATGTGCCTGCAGTAGGGAACTCAAATATTCCTCCCAGATCCCTCACTAGGACTGAAGCTGTTCTATATTAGTCTGTAATTTTGCTGTTCTATAAAGACTTGTCTGATTTCATCTTCTTTCTCTGTTTTGACACGAAGTGAGATTTGAAGGCTGCTCAGACAGTCTGTGAGGTGAAGCATTCTCAGTATTGTACACCATGGCTTGCCAGGTGCTGGGTGTTACACTGATTTTCTGACTTTTCAAGGGGTTTACGCCTTCATAAAATGCCAGTTGTACAGTGAATTTTAGATGCTGATTTACTTGTCTTAATTGAGTGCTAGGCTTTCTGCTGCAAATGTTTGTCTGAAGATAATGTGTTTATGTCAATTGTGTGGCAAATGCTGGATGCATATTCCTGAACTTGTATGCAAGCAGCACCATTTATTATCAGCTATCACTGAACAGAGTCCTGAGCTCGTGTTGTCTGTTGGTGTCAGTGCAGGTGAGTGAATTCACGTGATAAATAGTAATAAATATAATAAAACAGGAGCAGTAGTAACCTAACAGCACACTTGATGTGTCAAATAGAGCGTTTTTACGGCCAAACAAGCATTTAATTTTTGTAATAACAGATGATTTGTGAAGCTGATGCTTCTTTAAAAGGAAGAGAGATGAGCAGATTTTTGACAAGCTGTATTTGATGTCTGGTTACAAAAACCATGTTTTGCTTTGTTGCTGTTACAGTGCCAACAGGAGGGAAGAGATTACTGTTTTTTGTTGGAGCTGGTTGGAAAATGTACTCCTGTTATGCTCAGAAAAAGCTATTCCTCTGGAGCCTTAATGTTTCATTAAATTATACTGGGTTTTTATGGGGAGGAAGGACAATGGAGAACACTTTTTAAAAAGCTTTAAAAGGTTGTGTTTCAACATTTATGAGAAGAAGTTTGGGTGTTCTGTGTTCAAAACAGCAAAAAGTTGCCATGGAATTGAAATGCTTGTTAGGGACTTGCAGTGGGTTTTTTGGCTGGTTTTTGTTGTGTTGTTTTTTTCTTTTTCCCTTGAATATTGAGTTTTCTAGTTATCTTTTAGAGAGTTTTGATACTTCTCAAAGGGGACAGGGTGGAAAAAAAAAGCTGACTTTCAAGGAGATCTGCAGAGTAATTTCTGTTAATTCACTTTATACAATATGATGTTAAGATAATAAGGTTGCAGATAAGGTGTCACATTCTCATTTGATGCAAACAAGCATTGCATAATGCATTTTCCAGGTTACAGATTCATGCCAAGCCTGAAGCTTAGAAAATTGGATAAGTTTCCTGTTTTTTAAGTTTCCTTTTTGATCTTGACCGTGGGCATATTTCTGCAGCAATAAATGATTATTCAGTTTGATTTTGTTAACTTGTATGCTGGGGTATTTTAGTTCTTGCTTCTGAGCCACTGGGTTTCAATTTTACTTCCCCTGTTAACCCTTCTGGGGGTTGGGGGGGTGGCACACAGAGACAGTTCAAAATCTAGCTCAAAGCCAAATGGAATATTTGTGGCAAAATCATATCTCTGATCTTCTGATGTCATTTATGTGTATAAAGAAGCCCTATTATTAGAGAACAAATCTGCTATTCCTGTATAGAAGTGCTGCCTTCTTGTGAATGATGCACAAGATAATGTGGCAAAGTCTGTTTGTTTTCTTTAAAAAAAAAAAAAATAACAGAGCAAGCGCTAGAAAAATAGGATTTATATACTGCAGGTTAAAGTACTTACCTGCATTTGATTTTTTTTTATGTGATTCTTTTTATGTGGGCAAATTCTCCCTGAGTTTTCAGTTGGTACAGAGATGAATGGAGTATCTGCACAGCTCAGAACACCACTGAAAAAAATGCAGTAGGAATAGCTGATAAAACGGGCTTACAAGAAAAAAAACACATAGCATTGTTGTAGGGAAGAAAAAGGTTATTCTTCTTTAGGGGAGCCACATTGCTTTACTTTGCTCTTCCTTTACCGGAGGAACATGTGGAGTGACAGATGAATAAGATGGGAATGAACAGGGCACCTGTGTGTTTGAGACATCCATGCAGGCACAACAGCCAAGTCTTTTTGTATGGGAAAAAGCACATTTCCTCTGTCAGTAAGGTTTCCAGCTGGCCTCAAAATTCCCACTGAAATGGAGGAGAAGGTGGGACTTGGAGGGTCAGGGGAGCAGACTTGCAGAAGCAGAAGGTCCTGTTGGCTGTTTAACAGCATGAGTCCCTGTTAGTAGCTCCTTTGACACACAGAGCTGTGCAAAGCCCTTCCTTTGGTTCAGGAAGGCAGAAACATCATCCACTCCCTTGAATTCCTGACAGCATCCTTCTACTGCAGTTTCTGCTGGTGCCTTGAGCCAGAGACAGTGTTTGCAGTGTTCTTCTCCAGCTCTGCCCTGCTCAGTTCTGGGCAGGTACTCCTGCAGGACGGAAGCTCCACCTCTCAGTCACAAGCACTTGTATGAGAATTTCATACTTTGAAAAAAAAGCAGTAGAAAAAGTGTAAAATACAAAACATGTACACAAACAGTAGAAGCCAAAAATACATTAAAAGCTGACCACACTGTTCTTGTCACTCTTTGTATGTGCTCACTTTCAGTATAGGAAAGAAGATTGTTCTAGAAAAATACTTTTATTAATGAGCAGATTTTGAACTCAAGACAGAGGTTACTGTTTTTGTGGCATAGAAAACAGATACATACAGACCAAAGTGCTAGGATAAGTAGTCCAAGGAGCATAAATCACCTAAAATTTCTCATTCTGATTTCCCTTAACACAGCATTTTTCTCTGAAGAGATCCATTTGATGATACTGCATCAAAATAATTAATTATTTTCCATATTTTTAACTCCTACTTCTGTTTGGAGAGGGTGTTCTAGTCCTAGTAACCAAAGTAGTCAGTATGGTGTAAGTGAAATGACTTGCAGATGGGTATGAGACTGATTGGAAAAACATTGTAGCGTAGTTCTTAATTTGTTATCAAAATTGAGGTAGTGCTAAAATTAGATATCTAACCAGGCTCCAGCATTTTTTTGTTACATCTAATAGCAGGTGTGCTGTAGAGGACAGGACTGCAATGCAAAAGGGTGCAGACACCTTCCAGAAATGGTTGGAGAGAAATGAAGTGCAGTTGAATCAGGGGCAAACGTCGAGTTGTGTGTCTGTCTTCTTTTAGAGATCGGAGAGAAACATGCTGGGCAACAGCTCTGTGGGAGCCTAGAACTTTAGAGTGGGAACAACATCACAATAATGTCTGTCTGAAAAAGAAAGCTAGACAAACATTTATCAAAAATAATGTGAGCATTGTTCAGTTTCTTGGGGAGAAAGTGTGTTTATTGTCCTCTGGTGCTTCCTTCCAGGTCTTATTCTTATGAATGTCTGACTGAAATCCTTTCAACTTGAATACACTACAATGCTGTGAGCAAGCCCAAAGAAGAGATGGAAATATATATGCCTAATTGTGTTTTAACAGCTGTTATTACATTGCTGGATCAATGTCTGGCAAGATTTGCAATTTAGTAATATTAGTAGATTGTTGGGGTTTTTTTGTTGTTGTTAGCATATACTTGAAAATACAAAAGTAAATCACTTGAACAGGATGAAGATATCTACTTCCTACCTTTATTGAGATTGTTCTAATCAAATATTTGAATCTTGTATTTGGACCCAGGTTTGCATATTTCAACCCTTTTGGGCGTTCTCCCTTTGTTATTCACCTATGAATAGCTTTTTATTTTAACATAGTGTAGCACTTCATTTTGACCCAGATTTTTTAAAATTTGTATTTAAACATGTTAGTCGAATTACAAGATTAAAAGCACTTTGAATTGCTTTTAGTTCAGCAGTACAGTGAAAGCACCAATGGCCTAGAAGTCACTTCAGAGATTAGAATATCATTATTAGCTTGAAAAAATTCTTCAATTTTCCAAGTGATTTTGAATCAATCTGTCTGCTTTTGATAAAGCCACCCTTTACCAGGCCCCTGTCAGACTGTCAGTGCTGATAGTGTGGAGCCAGATATCCCCCTGCATTGTGCTGCCCCAGTATCTCCATCCTCATCAGTATTGACCTTTTTCTGGAGGAGCCATATCTCACAGACAGCACCACTCCTGCTGTGTTTTGTGGTTTTAACAGATATGTCGTGGATTACGCCGGCAGCACAGACTCCTCTCATTTGTCACCTGCACTGTGCTGTTCTTTCTGCTGGGTCACAACAGGCAAAATGTGACTGGGTTGAAGTCCCTGTGCTGCTGCCTCTCTTTTGCACACATTTGCCTTTTCCACTGCTTCAACATTGCTGTCTCAGAACTTTGGAGAGCTCCAAATCCCTGCAGCAACCCCAGTAGAAGTAAACAGGAAAAACTGCCAAGCAGGGAAGCTGAACCTTTTCATGTCCTACCTCAAATTAACAGTAATTTTTGATACATGAATTCAAGGAATAACCAGAGCTGCACAACAGTACTGGAAACAAAGAATATAGCATTCACAGAGTAGTAATTAGCAACTTAAATAACTTGCATTGCTAGACTTGTAATTGAACAGCAGCAGCAAAACCCAGATAGATTCCCCTGTACGGCCAGGGTGGGGGGGTGAATCTGCATGAAGAAAGGTGCTGGAAAGAGAGGGATTTTTGCTTGCCCTTACTGTGCTTTAATATACTTAAGCTGTGTTTGTTACCATTAATTTTCCCTTTGTATAAATTTGTTTTAATAAAAAGATAGGGGATTTTCCAGTCTGAGGAAAGAGATGGCCTTGTAGTGGTGCATAGTGTAAAAGTGGCAATGTCTCTGTGCTGGAAAGGTAGATAGCACTGCAGTACTTCAGGACAGCGTTCTATCTGTGCTGGGTAGTAAGGCTGGAGGGGATGTTTTTGGATGGAGATTTCCATTATGAAACCTCGTGGATGATTTGTTGATGTTTGGGGAAAATACTTCCATGTGAGGTGTTTCATTTTTGTGCTGCAGTCTTTCAATGATGGTATTTATCTCAGGTGTTGCTGGATGAACTGAATATCATGTGTTGTGCTAGCGACCCAGTAGGATCCCAAGCCCTATTTTTGGAGATTTGCTGAAGGAAGCCCTGTACCTGCAGAGAGCTGCGATTCAGACATGCATGTTATGTGCCCATTTTCTCTCCATTACTATTTAAACCAGTCTGTCTGCTTGTCTGTTTATTCATATTTTTCAGAACAGTGTGTGTTGAAATTCTTTACTTTATCATTGACATCTCTGGCACTGGTTACTCTGCAAATATTTTCATTGCTCTTTGCACTGTGTTAATATTACACCTCCATAAGAGCTGTGATAGCAAATACAGTAGTGGAAACATGCAGTTTCATGGTCTCTTCCTATGGTGTTCCACACAAAGAGCAGTGCAATCTTTGCCTCAAGTTGTTTTGTGGTTGATTATCATCTTCCATTTATCTTCCACTTTGAAAAATAGGCAGATGACATCATGGTATTGAAACACATAACTGTAACATAGCAGTTCACTTCAAATTCAGATTCTTCACTGCTTCAGAGTAATTTTTGGTGTGGCTGTTGATAACAGGCAATTCCAAAGACTCCTGTAAAAATCATGTATGACTTCTGTTAGCATACAGCAATCAACTGTAATAAACCTTTCTTTTTTACTAACACTATATAATATACTTATTGGTTTCTTACCCCAAAATGTGTTCTATAATGTGCATTAGATTTGAATGAGATTTGCTGGTTTTCCCCTTAAAAAATATGTTTAATCATTGGCTGTCTCAGTATCCTCAGGTGTCAGGATACTGCTGGACCAGCTCCTAAATTTCAAGCATAAATGTAATATTGGATCTCAAACTGCCTTGGTATGTAGGATGTGTACAACATGCTGCCTTTTGTTTGCTTTGTACAAATTTAAGTTTTTTGTGGGATTGTAGGCACTTCATTTTGTAGCTGGAGAGCTGAAACTCATGCAATGGGACCACGAGGATGAGATCTCAAAATAGACTAAAATTGACTCAGATTTTTAAAAAAATTTAATTTTAAATACTTTTAATACTGTTACATTGGTTTCTCTGTGCACTGACTCCTCTGCTGTCCTGTTGCTTACTCAGCTTCATATCTTCAGTTCTCTTTCTGTTTGTATATGCTGGAATTTAACTGCAATATGAAAGTTCTTCAACTCCTCTGGATTGAGATTAAATAATTATTTACATGCACAATACATTCAGGGAAAATTTCAAGGATTTGTTTTTGTTTTTTTTAAAAGGCTGTACTTGTAATAACAGACTTAGTATTTATATTTAGTTTACTGGCATGTTTATGCAAACTTAGAGAAAAGCTTAACTGCATCTTTTGTTGCCGCATAGTTTCAGAATGTAAATTGGTATTTGCAGAAAAAAAAAACATGGTGAGGGGATCAGAACACTTTATTTGCACAGACTGGTATTTCAAATACTCAGTTTCGCACATGAGTCTGACAGTTGATAAATGCCATTTTAATGGCAACATTTTCTGGTTTTGTTTTCATTTGGGCTGAAATAGTTTGCTTATGTGCATCTTAGTTGTTGCAAGAAGAAATTATAATCAAAGAGGCCCCAGCTAAACAGATTGCTGTACAATTCTAAGGAATAAAAAAGAAAAATATGCGTTTTGTGACACACTGGCAAAAGCACAAATATTTTAAACTGTGATGATCTATAGTAATGGAGAATGCTACCCTAGGAGATGAGGCGCTGCATAAATTGTGGGAAATTTACTGCAATTTTTTTTAACTTGCACAAGTTCTGGAATTGTTGCTTAAGATAAACATTGGACTGTTTTAGCACTCCAAAATATGTGGTTTTCTGTCCTTGTTGGAATAACTTTACAGTAAACAAAGAACATAACTGCATCAAAACCATCCCAGCTTCAAAAAAGTGTCTTAATGGTTTCAGTGCTGTCTTATTTTCTCTAATTACTGTCATTTCTGTATTGATCAGAGAGGATTAATTATTTACTACTGCAGAAATGTACTTTCTAAGTAATTCTTCAGATTAAGTATTTATATGGACTCTGGCATGCATTCTGTTGCTTAATATCATATACTTAATGTTAATTAACCCCTTGCTTCCTGTATACTTGAGATGAGTAGGAAGATGGGCATTTGGTGATCTCATCAAACGTGTAGTAAAGGTCAGCAGCTTGGGATGGGCAGTTACAAAGTGTGTGTGGGGAATGTATGTTCAGCAGTCCTTCCTTGGCCAAGGTCAGAGCAGTTTGAGGAGAAAACTTTTCACAGCTTTTGATAACACACTTCCAGCATCTTGAAACGTGGATGCCTGTTCCAGAACTGCAGTTGTAATGAATTAGTAATGTGGTCGTTTATATTGATTACAGAGCAGTAGATGCATCTGAAGCTAACCAAGGCAGATCTTGTCTCCTTTGAAAAGGAGAGAAGCAATATGCAATGTATTTCTAGATATTTTAGGAAATAAAATTAAATTTGGTACCTTCAGGCTGTGCATCAAACACCAGTATGTCAGGAAGAAGTTGGGAGAAGTATGAAATCTCTGTTGGAAGAAGAAATCTTTGCATGCAATTCTTGCAAGCAGCCCAATGGCATAGAAGTGTGTGCCATTAAATACCTGTCATTGAACCACTGATGTAAAAAGCACAAAATTATTAATTAAGTCTCCTATTGAGGCATTTCAGGACATCAGAGAAGCTTCGGATTTTAAACTAAGAATTTGGAAGAGATAGGGACTTGTGTTTGCAATGAAGACCAGTACTTAGCAGAAGTATTTACTTGTCTTTATTTACAGAACACCAGGTTAGAAGGGACCTTAAGGATCATCTGGTCCAATGTTTCTTCACAAAAGCAGGGTCTGGACAAGATGGACCAGAACTCTGTCCAGACAAATCTTGAAAGTGTCCCATGCTGGGGAATCTACTGCTTCATTCAGGAGATTATTCCAATGGAAGATTGTTCTTACTCTGAAAAATGTTCTCACTAATTAGAAGTTTGAGATGTGCTCAAGCAAATTCCCGAGCAACCTGGTGAAGTTCAAAGCTGTCCCTGTTTAAGGAGGAGTTTGGACTTCCCAACACTAAAGATTTGGTCTCAAAATTCAGAGTCACAATTGCATTTTTATGGCAATAGATGCAGCTCTGTTTTGCCCAGAAAGCTATCAGTTTATTTTCACATATTACATATGTGCTCAGTGTCACTCCAACTACTTTTATAAACCATCAGATTCCTTTCCTATCCATAGGTTATGTGGAGAAGCTAAGTCAAAGGAATTAATTTGACCTTTTTTTTTTCTCCTATCATTAAGCTGTTATTACTTAGTGATCATTTGCATGTGACCTTTCTCATGAGGCTCCTGCTATTGCATCCTTGTCCATTGTTCTGGGAGTGCTGGGAAACGAGCACAGGAGCTGGAGAGGCAATGGCTTTGCTACCTCAGGGAACTTTTCTGCAGGGTTCAGAGAGTCCCCTGAAAGAAAGAGGCAAGCTCTGCATCAATACCTGAGTGCAGACTTGTGTGCAGGAGAATCACACTGGTGTTGGAACGACCTGTGCTGCTGAGCAATAAATAGCTGCTGTGTTTTGCACGCGCTGATGGTCTGTGGGTTTTTCTTTCTGCCTCTTCAGCTGTTTGGCTGTGTTCCCAAACAAGCAGAGCTGAGTGGTGGTGTCAGTGTGTGTGGATCACTGAGGCCAGCCTTTTGTAACAAAAGACAAGAAATGGTCTGTTTTAACCATCTCTCAGCAGGAAAGGACAGTGCCTGCAAGTTTATCTCCTTGGAAGCATTGAGGGAAAGCAAGAGATGCTGAGCTGCAGAGCAAACGTGAAATTGTGGAGTGAATGTTCCTGATGGAGGGAGATGCTGAGTGGAGAGGTGCAGGTCCTGCAGGTGTAGGTAGTTGGTGTTAATTGGGCTGGGGCTGGCCCAGCCTCACCCCGGTGGGCACAGCTGTGAGCAGCAGGTGAGCAGCACTGACAGCAATGAGCATGGAGTGCCCAGGGGCACTGACCAACCACCAAAGGGAGCTGAGGACACACAGGGGCAGTGCATGAGCATGAGGGGATAAAAGGCTGGGCTGGAGAGCAAGAAGGGCAAGGCTTGCAGCCTCCTGGAGTGTTACTCTGAATGGGTTGAAGCTGTCTTTTATGATGATAGTCCATGTATCGTGGCCATCTCAACTCCAACATGTGCTGCGACACTGGAGGAGAAGGGGGCTGTAAAACGTGTAGCTGAATATTTTGCAAACAGATAAATTTTACAGTGGTCAAATATATTTTGAGTAGCCCAGTGAAGTAGTAAAATCTGGGGACAGGCTGGCTTAAAACTAAGTAGTAGTAAATCAAAATAGAATTTGATTTTACAAGTGGGAAAACTCTGGGAAAGAAACTAATAATTCCTTTGAAAATAGGTTTGTAATTTCTTTAACCAGCCTTCTATCTTTTCTTCCTAAGAAACTAATGAAGTATTACCAAATATAGGTCCAGCCACTAAAGGTTTTTTTGAGTGACTAGTACAGTCTGATTTTTTTTTTTTTTTTTACATAACTCTTTAGCAATTTCTTGGTTTATTTATTTTGGTTTTGATAGTACATATCAGGAAGCCATGACTACTTTCATAAATTTGCTTTTTGTATAAACATTTTTTTTAAGACAAAAGAGAGGCCAGCTTTAATGATTCTTCCCTAACTGATTTATATGTAACTTCAGTTGAGTTAAGGGATGTGAACAGTGAATCTTAGATACTAATGAAGTTATTTGACTAATGCAATTTCTATCTTAGCTATACTTTCTGCTGAATTTACTTATGGACTTATACATTTATTTGGATCTTATTCATGCAAAGAAGCCTTCAGATGAGGGTTCAGAATTAGGTTAATGAGTGTCCTCATGTGCATGTATATATTTTGAAGAGGTATAGCATTATCACAGTGCCTGTTCTATGTTCCTAAAGGGCCATTTAAGGCTACAGATAGTGTCTGGATTTCATGGGACTTCTCACTTTAGGGTTCCTGATTTAATCTGTCTCATGATGCTTTGTTTTGCAAAGGTTACCCTGGCGCTGTGCAGTCAGAACCCCTGTGCACACTCAGCAGCAGTGTGGAAAGTGCCCAGGATGGCTATTTCAGGGTTTTAAAGCAGCAGATGCTCTGTGGCCACGGGCATGCAGGAAGATGTCCTGGTTCAGAGCCAGGCTGCTGTGCGAGCAGTGACAGTGGCCTTCAGGTCCCTGTGCAGTGGCACGAGACTGGCTGCCAGCTCTGACCGCTGCTAGGGATGCCTGTAACCAGTGCTGGGGTCAGGAATACACATCTGCAAGCCTGGCTGGCTGAAATTGAATCTCACCTGTAAAATGGGTCTGGAACAATCTAAAGATGGGTCTAAAACAATCCAAAAAGAGAAGCTTGGAAGGCTTTCAGCTCAACACATTGGTGTTTTGGGAAATTTCCTTCCAGTGTGAAGGACCTGCTTGGATGTTTGCTGTTTCTGAGTAGGTGGTACAGAATTCTGCTTTGTGTTCAGTCATGTATGCAGCTCCTAGGAAAGGATCATTATGAAGTGCTTAATCATTAAAAATATATCCCTGAATCCTTTTTTGGACCAACTTTTGGGTCCTAAAAAAATTGCAAGTTCAATCATGTGTAGTGAGAGAATTTGACTTCTAAGTTCACTTACCTAGTAACAAAAACTTGGTACAGCCATTTTAAAAGGAAAAAAAAAATCTTTCGAGTAGTGGAAATAAAATTTAGGTATCCTGGGTGCTTTCCACAACCTACCGTTGTATATTGACTGACTTGGAACTGTGGACATTATTTTCAACTGTTGGCATAATGTCAATTGACATTGTAGATTTCAAAAAGTGTTATCTGGGTTGCTGCCTGTGCTCACGTTTTTTGCATAATGTTTTTAAGTGTTCCTTTCATAGGAAGACTGATAGTCTATCTGAATTTCTGAAATATGAAACCAAGTACAAAAATCATTCTAAAATATCAACTTTTCAAAAAATCCAAACAAGATAAATCAGTGATTTTTGACACACTGCGTTTTGTTAGGCTATTATGGTAAACCAGAACTGAGTACCACTTCCCTGCAGACATGCACTTCTATTATGGACTGACATAATTGTCTGACGTCTCATTAAATGTTGGTTGGTATCAGTTTATCGCTTTTATTTCATAAGGAACAATTAAATTTCTGGAAAAGTGAATTTTTAAAATATTTTGTGTGAAAATTCTGTTGTTACTGGAAGAAGCCATAGTTGTTGGAATGTGAAGTTGAAAGATCTCCATTATGTAATTGTTCCATTAAAATAAGGGCAGGCCCTACTATTTACTTGCATTTAAACCCTAGTTAGAATAAAATGTATTCTATCAAGTCATTCTGACGCCTTGACATTAATTTACCATTAAGGCCAGTGACTCCTCTGCAACATGGGAACAGTCTTGCAGAATATCTATCCTTGAAGACTGGGACAGCCTGGGAAGCTTTTAATTGTATTTTCATAGCAAACCCCCCCCCCCCCCCCCAAATTCATAATTCATGAATGGATATCATGCTGAAATGTGGGATCTTTACTCCACTAATTCAATGGCTGGGTGTTACGTGAAACAACTGCACCTCTCACTGTGATCTGCTCTGCAGCCTTGAATAAATCACAAACCTTGCACAGTTCCTGCTCTTTTTAATCTTTTTTGCATGAAAACTCTTGATGAGAAGGGAAAGAGGGCTGTATGCTAAAATGCTGAACTGTCATTAGAAATTGTATGTATGTCATGTAAACAACCTGCATCTAAAAATGCTGATTGAAATCAGTCCTGCCATCGTCTCAGGGCGGATGAGAACAGGAATGAATTTAACTAGCTTGCATTTACAGCTCGCTCTGAACCACAGCAGCTCATCACAGGCTGCAATAACCTGAGAACGGAGTAAATAGTTTCACACTTAGCTGACGAGGGCTTCGTGCTTCTGAGAGTAGAAGGTGCCAGCAGATCATGTACTAATTAGTTTAGAACTCACTGCAGTGGGAGCGAGCAGAGGCATCATCTGTAGGCTGGACCCAGCCCTGGAACAGTTTAGTCTGTTCCAGTCTTCCCCCGAGGCTTCAAACCTGTGAATGGTCTGCGTGGAGATGCTGCAGACCTGCAAAGCTTGAATGCCTAAACCCACAGGCAGCAAACTGAGGGAAGAGGTGACAGCACCAAAGCAGTAAATGAATAAATATGAATACTAATATAACTTAATTATATTTTGTTGTTCAAAACCTTCCCTGAACATTGGACGTGTAAAGGCAGAATGCTAGGTCGGGAACTAGCTAGCTGTTTTTAGGAACACTGATACAGATTTTTCTTCATCCCTTTCCCAGAAAGCCAACATTAACACACCAATCCAGAGATCTTTCAGGGTTAAGATTTTAATCTTGGTGGTGGATCAGTGAAAGTTAGGTTATGGCCTAACACAAATGATGCTTTCAGGAGCCCTGCCTTTGAACAGAAGAAAAAATTTTCAACTCATCCTCATGTAGCTGCCATGAAATAATTCAGTAAAACAATTTAAGAGCTATTTGTACTTGGAGCGACTCAGTAAATCAGACTTCACAAGAGCAAACTGATTAGATGAATCACTGACTCTACAGAGGCATTGGAATAGAATGTCATGTGATTTTATTTTTAAAATGAGAACATTTAAATGAACATGTGCAGACCTAAGTTCCTAAATAATAACCTCTGTGCAGTTCAGCAGCTTTCCAAGTGAATGTTTTTCAGACAGTGGGTAATTCTCCAAATATTGTGCCCTTAATTGGAGGAGACACTTGGGGGGGCTCACGCTGGGGGTTTTGGAGAGGCTGGCAGCCTCTGTAAGCCACGCCAGCAGAGGATGCAGACACACGTGCCTGCTGTTGCTGAAGTCAAGGTTTAGGTATGTGGAGTCAGCAGTCCTGTTCATGCAGGTAACCTCTCTGTAGGTGCGATGCTTTATTAACGATTGAGCTGTAAGCTCTGCCAGACTGACCGAAGTTAATTGCTCTGTGCAACCAGGTGTCATTTCTGGACCCCGGAGGTAAGCACATACTGATGAATCAGCAGTTGAAATCTAGACTACACTGATGAGCAGCAGTCTTAGAAAGCTCAACAGTGAGGCCAGTCTCTGGGAGGGATTCTGATCTCTGTGGTATGCAGAATGTGGACATAGATAACTGAGAGATACAAAAAAGGAAACCAGGGCTTCTGCATTGTCTGGAGGAGATAACATGCCAGCTGGTTAAGAGAAGAAGCAAGAAAATGTTTCTTTTTTGGCTTCCAGAAAATAATTTAAGAATCTGAGGTTTGGTTTCTTTCCCCCACCCATCTCTTTTATTATCGTATAACCTTTTTGCATATCTTCTGATTGAATGTATTATTTTTTTTCTTGAGCTAGAGGTTGAAGTTTGTGGGCAAGTGGGGTTTACTGGCTACACTGATTGGTTTGCTTTGCTTCTAAATGGATTACAGAGCACTTCTTAACCAGGGGTTTGGCAGAGCTATTTTGGGACTCTGTAAACTGAGGTCTCAACAGAGGCCATCCTAGTCAGCACTCCTTCCAGGGCATGTCCAAAGGATATCGGGGATAGATTTCATTTCAGGTGCCTAAAGGCTAGACTGACAGAAGCCAGAAAAAGCAAGATGGTGTTCCTGTTGCAGATGGTAACCAAAAAGCCTGGCTGATATGCAGCAGGATGCTAGGTTCTGTGCTTGAACCCCATGGGTCACTGTGCAAGTGTCTATTCTGCTCTGTTAGCTTGGTTTGTTGATGATTTTTGAAATAAATATTTGGCAAAGTACCTGTAGTAATTAACAGTGGACTGTTCTTGTAATTTGTCTTTTGTTTTGTTCAATAAAAAAATATTTACTGCATCATCAACACAATTTTATTGCACACAGCTGAAAATGTATGAATAACAAGCCACTTCACAAATCCAAACCAGATGTGTATAAGACATTCTGCTTTTCAATGTATGGTAATTCAAATGTTCTGCCTGGAAAAATTACTTTATTGAAACCAATCAGAGGAAAAAAAAATATTTACATAGGCAACATCATGTGCTTTTTAAAAGACATAAATGACAGCGATTGCTGGAGAGCGTTGTCAGAAATAAAATGTCATTTGTTTTAAGATTTACAGTCCACCACCATAAGAGTGAGTTATTTCAAGACTGTACTTGTTGGAAAAGAAGTTTCTTAAAATACTTTTTTTTTTTTTTTAATAGAAGGGAAGAAAAAATATGGATGCAGGGCTTGTAGTAGAGAAACTTTGCCTCACCAAATATTACAGAGTACACCATCTTGAATATATTAAATGAGCATAGGTAGGCTTAAAGGATTTCGAGTTAAATAAACTAATTTTTCATAGTAATTTCCTTACAGTACTCTGCGCCCTAGTCATTATTTTGGCAAGTTGCTTTTCCAGATGCTTCCAAAGAGGATGGTTGCAAAGCCTTATATTGTACAAGTATCCTAAAGTGGTTTTGGGGCATGAAGGACAAGAGGTACTCATGTGCACACTTACACAGAGCATCTGTCTCTGTCCAAGAGCACGTTGGTTTAAACCTTTTTGTTGGAGGATGTGTGGTTGTTTTTGTATTGTAAACAGTTTGTCATTACATTAAATTTGAGTTTTAAAAAAAAGTCACCCCTGAAGACAGGTTGGATTTATAATCTGAAGTTCTGTGTTGCCTTTTTGGCCTCTGCTTGCCCTCACTTGCTGCACACCTCTATTTTAAAGAAGTAATATGAAATAGCATTATTTATGATCAGAATTCTCATGCTTGCTTTCTTCAAAAGGTGAGTGATAGGATATATCTTCAGGGTATTTTCTTCTTGACATGTTTAATTTAAATTTCATATTGAAGACACAGGTCCTTGGAGGTTTTCTAGGCTTCTCAACACAAAGCCTTGAGCAACTCAATCTAAATTCAGCGTTTGACCCAGCTTTGAGAAGGATGCTGCACTAGCAACTTCCCAAGGTCCCTTCCAACTTGGATTCTGTGACTTTGTGATTTGGAATGAGAAATAGCTGATTCATTACATTTGTACTTTATAAACTGCTGACTGCGTCTAAGTCTGGTGTTTTGGGTGCACATCTTCATTTGTGAAAACTTTGGAAAAAATCAAAATTATGTTTTAGACAGTGGATGTAGAATGGTTCAAGCCACTGAACCATAATATTTCGTTTGTTTCCTGGCTCTGCTGTATAAACCGTGTGTGTCCCACCCAGTGGATCACTCTGTTTCTCTGTGGCTTACTTGTATTTCTGTTAAAGGTTAATAATTTTAACCTTTGTTTCAGATTACTTCTTTTTCAGGACAAGGTTTGTCTGTTCAAAAGTGATTCTGTTTTAGCAAAGAGGGTGCTTTTGGAAAGCTGCTCTTCAAAAATAGGCTGCACTTTCTTCTCCCCCACCCCTGCTTTGTGGGGTTTGTTCTATGCCTTTGGGATGGCAGAAGTTTAGTTTGGAGTTTGGAGAGACAGAAGCCTCTGTAAAAGATGTGTTCAGAGATGATATTCCATCTTTACCATTTTGAAGGCTTTCCATAGAAGCAGAGCAAAGTGGAGATGGAGAAGGCAGAGAAATGATGTTATTTATATTCATGTTTTTCTAAATGGACTTGGGCTGAATAGAGGGATTTTTTCTCTTTATGTTTCCCATTCCTTTCATAGTTCTGTAGTGTATCAGTCATGAGGCCAAAGAGCTGTTTTCATACAGAGATTTATTCAAGATGCTTTTCACCCACTGAATATCTAATGAAACTTGCATCTAGTGGAATAAAACTTTCTGTAGTGCTAACCTAGGGGGGGTTTGCATCCTCTGCTTAAACTGGAACAAACTGAGAATCTTAACTGCTATCCAACAGTGTTTCTTAAGCTTTGCTTGAATATGATACTTTATATCATAGTAAATAAACACAGAGAATATTCTCTCTGTGACAAACAGTGGATCTTAAAATGTTTCATATCATTAAAAAGATTTAAGATCAGTAACTAATGTGCTGAAGCCTTTAACATCCCACGTTTATTGCTGGGTTTGGAAATAACGAAGTGGCTCTACTGTTTCGTCCAGTACCTCTGTCAAAGTGAACTCGTAGTTGTTGGAATACCAGTGTCACCAGGGGTGCCCAAAGCTCCAGGGGGAGGGAGCTGCTGGATGTTAGAGTTTTAAGATACTTGCTGAAGCACAGAATAATTTCTTAGTCTTTTTCATGTTATAGCCTCTCCCCAGATGAAACTGAGATGAGATGCCAAAGTTGTTTACCAGCAATCCACCCCATAAATCTTTCACCAAACAGCTGATGCACTAATAAACAAGCAAGCCAGAGTGCACCTATGTAGCCACATGCATGCAGACATGTACAGGACTGCATTTTGATTTAAAAACAGGTGAATGATGAGATTATCAGATTAATGACATCATTTTATCAAGCACAAATCCTGCACATAATCCTCAATCCTCCTTGTGGCACCTGCCTGGTTCCATAAACAATCGGACACATAGGAGCACTCGCCAGCCTACATTTTTTCACAGCTGCCAACAACCCATGCATATTATTAGCTCTGGCCTCTCTCCTGGTGAAACTAAACAGTGTTTGTGCAGGTACAGACTCCTGTGTGCCATAATTATATGAGGAGGAGACTCAGTAATGAACATAAAGCAATGAAGTGTATCTGCAAAATTGGACACCCAGTTCAGAATGGGATTGGGAAGTGCATGTCGGTCAAGAAGCCCAGATCGAAGCAGTATGGAAGTAGTGGAGTTAAAAGCTGAGGAGGGGAAGAAGTTTATAAGTCCTTTTGTGGATCTGCAGGAAAAAATAAAGGGGCATGGGGGGAAGTTGTCTGTTTTGGTGTTGTTATTTTTCTCAAAGTCATAATTATGAACATGTACAAAAGCCTAGATGTTTGCAATGACTGCATATCTAATTATTCAGCCATAAAGCATTTGTTGAAAGCCATCTGTAAGGAAACTTGGGTAACAATCAGAGAGGAAGGTTACCTTAGTAGTTCTGTATTTTCTGACCCTTTACATGGTGTGTTTTTCCTTAATTAAAACTCGGAAGACAAATTTCCTAGGAGTAAATCTCCATTTCCTGCATTTGTGAAGTACTCTGCATAGCTCTGATGCTAGATAAATAATATCAAATATAGCTTACAGCAGTATGGAGAATATTAACATCTATGAAGTGAGACTTCTAACTGTTCTTGGTTTTAGGGCAGATTCTGTCCTGGTTTTTGCTGTGCACTGATTTTTAGGATAGCTCAGAACACTAAACCCTCAGCCTTGAAAGTTCTCTCTATGTAAAATGTGTCCCAGATACGAAAACTGAAAAAATTACAGATCCTCAGATTTCTTCTGGCATTTCCAGGAATGTTCAAATTACACAGCTTTTGAAATAATGCCATAATCTGAATTGCTTCCTGGTGTGCTCCCAGTGTATTCATCTGTCTAATTCTGTGAAGAGATGGGAGGGTCCCACTCTCTGTACATTCTGCCTCCAGTGCTGAAGAGGGAGGGAAGGAAATGGAAGAGCTGGTTGCTGGAGTTATGAGCTCTGTAGGGGTGAACAGAGGGTGGGGCTTCAGTTCTTAATTAAAATTCATTAAAAATTAAGCTTTACCCAGAGAGAGATGTGAAGTGTTGAATCCTTCCTGAATCCTAAAATAGGGCAGCAAAAACTTGCACACAAAAGCAAAATCTCCATAAGAGTGAAGTTCGGTTTTTTCCCACAATGTCATGAACATGGCTGCAGCTGTTGGAAGGCTGATTTTCAGCCAAAGTTTTATAAATGCACAAGATCTCAGCTGTTTGCCTGGTTGTTCACTCTCCTCAGAAGTGTCACATCTGTTTGATAATGCTGTGATGAAATGAGAGCCTGGGAAAATCACCAGAAGTAGTGACACTGCACTGCTGCACGTGGAAGGGCACTGCAGTCTCTGAATGTGTCAGGTGAGGTTTCTCAGACCCACGGCCTCGTGATGCATCTGCACTTGTGCTGGCATGGGAAAATGCAGCATCAGTGATCTGATTCTGAAACAATCATTAGCAGCACTAATTGGCCGTGTTACGGTAATTGTGGATACAATACATGGATTTGGGGACATGCATTTGTTTCTTGGAACATCCCCAATATTAGCGCTATGCAGATATTGATCGAAGCAGCCATGGTGTGTGGAACAGATCTGTGGGCTTGGCTGATACCAGCTGAGACTTTGTCCTGATTTGCTTCTATACTGGCTTTTGGTGATTCTGTAAGTTTTTAATTTCTAATAGTCAGTTCAGGTGTGGTACAGATCTCAGCCATTCAAAAGCCACTTCTTTCTGATTTCAACTCTGATATACCACAAAAATATACCGAGATTTTCAGCAATGTCCATATCTCGTGGGTGCTCAGAGATAAGCCTGCAAGCCTTATGATTAAGTGTGTGGCATGGTGTGCTGCTGCCTTTGTTTGATGCTGAGCTCCAGCAGCTCATCTGCATCGACAAGATGAGCAGAACTGATGTGCTCTGTGCCTTGCTTTGCTATCAAGTTGTCGCCTCAAACCAGCTCTGCATGCAGTGTGTGCGCAAGTGGGAAGTTGGGTAATAGAGACTCAAGATGTTTGTTCTGTCTTTGAAGTCCTTGTCATCTAGTGGGAAGAGAATTTGCTAGCAGAAAGTATCATCTTGCATGTTTGACATTACTAAGGCAGTAGCATAAGAAAATACATAAATCTTCTGAATAACCATGAAGCATACTCAACTGGAGAAAACAGCAAGAAAATAGAGTAACTGGCAAATGGAGAGATACAAGCTGCCAAAAGGGATGTGAAGCATTAATTCTACCATCTCAGGACTGATTTGTTTATTGTTATTGTTTTTTTAGTTATATTTATTTTTAGAGCCACCAGATGCCAACCTTATTGCTTATGCAAACTAGATAGTCTGAAAATTGTTCTAGCTTGTTCTAGCTCACTCCAACCTCCAGTGCCCCACAGAGGCTGTTGCAGCAAAAATGAGATCAGCTTTAAGGAAAGAAATTCTGACTTTCTCCTAGATGTGGGTGCATGTCTTTCTTATATGTGCCAGTGCCTATTCAAGGGGGCTGGCATGGGATCTGTTCAAATAACCTTTTAATTTATGGTAAGATGCAAAAGATGGCTAATTCAGCCTAACCCTGAAGCCAAAGATTTCCACTTTCTCTGTGTGGTAGAGAACTTCTGATGGTGTGCTTTCCCCTGCCCCCAAGTTTTCCATGCTTTTGCTCGGGTTTTTAATTAGGTCCATACCATCACACATTTTCTACTGCTTTTTTAGAGCAGTCAGTCTAAATTTAGTGTTGGCAAAAACAAACTGAAAGCTGAAGCAGTGTAAAAATAACTCTTTTAAAGAAAAAAAAAATCCCAGATTCAAAATGAGCTACCTTGTCATTTCAATCTGAATGAGTACTTCTATACCAGGCTTAGATGTTAGCTTAGATATTGGGGACTTGTCCCTTTTTAGAAAGTGATGTCAGTAGCCTTGGTTTAATATTGGTCTGACTGGAGGAGAAGCAGTGGTATGTTTATACCCTAGTTTAAAGCAGGTTAAGTAAAAGTTTCAACTGATTTGTGTAATGAATGGTTAAAATAAGTAAATAAATACTGGATTATTAATTACATACCTGCTACTTACAAACTTAAGGTACCCCGCTGTTTAGTAAGTGATACTTCTTCAGCCCTGGGTTAATCCAACTTACATCTCAGCTATGTAAAATGTATTCTTACATGTTTTTTTGTAATTCTCTGTGTGTTTCCTGAAGGGACCTGTTAGCTGTTTGTGAGCAGATTTTTGTTGTGTTTTTTGACATCCTGAATTTCCAGCATTTTTGTTTGTTAGTTGTCTTTTTCACTTTCCTTCTCCTGTCGTATTTTTTGACCCTTTTGCAACCTGCTAGCCTATGCCATTTATATTTGGAGAAATAATGCTAAAGCATTCATTGATTGATTTATTCTTCCTTCATTTTTTTTACTCAGGCTCTTATTCCACTTCCTTTCGTGGTACCCTTGGTCAGAGCTTGCACCAATAAAACAGTCTTTGCTCTGGGAAGATTTACTTGGAAAAGCAGTAGGGTAGATTGTAAAGGAAATGATCTTTGTGTTTTCTTAGGAATGGCTAAGAAGCAAATAAATGTTAGTGTGAGCAGAGAGGTGTGTCTTGCCTCTCCCAGTTAAGTCCTGAATTTGAACCTGGATAAACTGGGTGAACTGTGCATCAAGGACCACTGCTTGAATCCACTTTACCCATTATTTAAAGCCTCACATATTTAAGTATATATGTACCTGTTGGTGTAACCTGGGCAATGTTACATAAGAATAATTTAAAAAGCAATATGGCTGGAGAAACAAAGTCTGAAGTTAACCATTCTTTAGAAGAGGAGGGAGCAAAATATTGTGAAGAGTATTCCAGCCTGGAATTCTTTCCACAAACCTGAAATGGGATGCTGATTAGTGATAGGGTTCATCTCCTGTGAACACTTGACATTGATTGCTGAAGCATTTTGAAACTAGCTTATCTGATTTATCAGCTGATTTTTTTTTTTTTTTTTTTTTTTTTTGTCTTTTCCACCCTTCCAAGAGTAGCAGTTGTGTTTTCCAGAGGATATTACTAGGATTTTTGCTGCTGCTGCCAAAGATCTTCTGGCACGAAATTGCTGTCTGAGTCAGCTTTGTAACATGACAAATTCAGAGGCAGCTGCAGTAGTGATAAGTTTGCTGCCTAGTGGGCAGCTTCTGAGTAGACAATAAATCCCCTACTAGTTAGACAATGTCATTAAAAAAGGGCAAACCCAATAATGATTGTGAAATACCGTGCTTGTTATTCTGGTTAGCAGGTTGAAAGATGTATAAGTGGTCTAAGTTAGAACAGTTATTCAGTTGGTGTATGTAGCAGCTTTAAAAATTAGACGCCATCAAAAGAGGATAATGTAGTTTTCCTGTTATCTTTTCTCACCCAATTGTTAATTGCTCATATTGTATTCTCATCTTTCAGTGATCACATCTGTTGCTTGTATATATGTTTTTCTCCAGTGTGGTGGCACTAGAGCAGTGTATATGATGCATTTTCCAATGGAGAGATTTTACAATGGAATTAGGCTGCCATTGGAGATGCTCAGTGTTGCATTTCCAGAGCTGGACTTTTGTGGTTGTTGTTTTGTAGTTCTGTTAGAGTTACTAATGCTGCAGTTTGTGAGTTAAACTACTGGTTTAATTGGCTTTTTCTTTCCTGTACTAGTATCTTCAGTCAACCAGAGCCTGCAGTCCTACTTTTTATTTCTAATTATGTTCCATTTCTGTGCCCCAGCCTACATTTAATTTGCACAGAAGTGGAAATGGAGTTGTCAGTGACATCTCACAATGACTCTCCTCCCCCTTACTTGAGCTATATCAGATGCCAACTCTGCTGATTTGTTGAACCTCAAGCTGTTTTGTTTAGCAGTGCAAAGCTGACTGCTTTGAGACCATCAGCCGGTACTGTGAGAACAAAGTGCTTGTGATGTTGTCCAAATTTCTCACGGGTAAAGGTAGGAGATATTTCAGTTTCAATTATATATTGGCTTAATCTGAGTAATGAAACAAGGATGCAAGTTCAGTATGTGAAATTTCATGTTCTCTGCTAGCTAACACTGGTAGATAACCTAGGCTAACATGGATTGTATTTGATTCAGGAGTAGTGTAGGAAAGCAAAGCAATACTTCTGTTTCTATATCAAGGCTGGCTTTGTTGCAAGATGAATGCTGTAATTGTGCTTAGTCTGGATTATCTAAATCAATCAACTGCAGAGTGGAGAGGACTGAAGGGTGAGGATGCATCTTAAAGCTTCTCAGAGCAAGAAGAAAAGCTGCTACAGATGTTTCATTCTTCTCCTTTCCTAATGCCAAATAGGGGAAAATTGCAAATATCATAAATGTTGCTACAGTGCAAATTTGTTGATGCTATTTTAACATCTCCTTTATCCTTTATGACATTCAAGTAGTGATGGCTTTGTTCTGTCATGCTGTTTTTCTTGTAACTTGAAGTGTGAAGGAAGATTTAGGTTTGTGTAGCATTGAATTTACACTGCTAGAAGCCCACTCTGCCAACTTCGTGTTTTGTTAGTTTGTGCAGCATTGAGGTGGAAAACTGACCACTGAATTTATTTGTCCTACAATTACACTGCTTTCTCAGGTACATAAAATTAGAGGGTTGGTAAGTTTTTGTGCATTGCTTTGTTTGGTTTGGTTTTTCATAAGCTCTAATTTAAAAGAATATATGATAATTCTCCTTAAAAAAAGTTTAAAGGTGGGAAGGCAGAGCATAAGACTTACAAAGAATGTTTAGTCATTAATGAATAGAAAATTAACCTGAGTGTTTTTGAGAACTTTAAAATTCCAGTTAGACTTAGTTCTCAGGGATGTATTTTTTCTTCATGGTTTCCAGTGGAGTTAAGTAATTACTGGAATGCTTTTTAATAATAGCTTGAACAAAAACTATTTTGGTGAAGCATGTACAGGCTGATTCAGTTATGTAAAACCAAAATACCACAACTCCCACCAAAACAAGCAGATCCTACTGAAAAAAAGCAGAGTATGTTTACTGCACAGCACTCTGCAGTAATGCTTCAGTCACTCAAAAATTATTAAGGATGAACGCTGCAATGTCCAGAAATACCCATAACCCCAAAAAGCTCTGGCAGCTGGAATTGCTGGTGAGATGCACCTCAGGGTGCCATTGTGCCAGCCCACAGGTGCCTGGCAGTGAAAGAACTTCTGTGGCTGATGGTAGCCAGAGCCCAGCAGTAGTCAGCGCTGTTTTGCCTTGACGTGTGTACGCAGTGCTACAGGCTCTGTGTGTGCAGCAGGGAAGGAATTCTTAGAAAAGGAGTAGATGGTGGGGTGTTAGAGTGTTTTGGTTTTTTTTAATAAGTTATTAAATAAATAGAGATGCTAAGGCTTGACTGCTTTGTGTGCTTCTGGTGCTCAGGTCTCAGAAGGAGTTGGAAGAACCTGAAAGATGTAGACAAGAGGGACAATATTTTACTCATTTACTAGCTTGCTGTCACTGTTACAAGACTGAATTATATGTCCTCTCTTGATGGTTGTGGAAGGAAATAACTGCTGTAGAGATTATTAAATGTGGAAGGCAAATAGGTTAGACTTCCTTTTGGTGCCTAGCTTTGGTGTTAATTAAGTTTCTGATGCTTCATAATCTTGGTAGCATTATATAAAAGAGCTGTGTGCATGTTTCCCCTTGTGTGCCAGTGAGCCATGCTGTAAACCATAATAAGAAAATATATATTAACTTTTTATTTAACACTGAAATTAATGAGTGAAATGCAGATTTTAACTAATAAGTACATCTCCTGAAACTCAGTAATCAAGCACTTAGTTGATCACATGTGAGACCCTGTGATACTTGGCTCAGGGTGAGTATGGTGACAGGTTATAAAATTAGAACTGTAGAGCACATTGGATGTAGGAGCATTTATGTGCTTCCAAATGCAACTTTACAGTGTTGTGGCTTGTGAAGACTGAGGTGAAAAACAGGATCCCTACCAGAATATTACTTGTAGTGGTGCTGTTCCCAAAAGAAATTTCAGAGTGCATTATACTCTGTCTTCATCAAAGTGTCTTTCCTTATAGCCCCAAACTCTGTCTTCTCTTCCCTTTGCTCCTTGCTTTACCATTAACAGGACTATGTATACTGGCTTGTTGCACTAAGGCTGTGAATTCTTTAATAATGAGCTGCTAGCCAAGAGGTTTCAGTTTTTAAACTTTTGTACCAACACAATAATCTCAGTTGTAGGGAATTTAGCAGAAAAATCTGTTTCACTTAATAGGCAATGACTTAGATTTGTATCTTGGATGTTGAACTCATAATCTTGTGTTAAATTAAAGATCAGAGGGGGGTGCAACTAAATTGATTTGTATATCAGCCAAAGGCCAAAGATGCATGAAATAGAAAAAATCATGTTTATATTCTTCTGTGAAATATTGCAGAATATTTGTATAGATGTTAGGATATTAGATGTTCCTTTGACATCTCTGGTCAAACTGAGCCCAACTTGAGTTTTGTTGACTGCAGTCTGATTTCTGAAGCTGTGGTAGCCCACCAAGAGCCTCATTATCCAGCTCTTCCTTAGCACAGTTGACTGACTCTGGGCTGTGCTGAAGCAGAGTGTGTTTAAATTAATAAGCTATATGTGATTTACCTAATTACTGGCATTGGGAAAGGCTGGCCCATAAAGCTGTTCATTTTCTTGTGTGCTGGTAGTAAAGACCAAGAGGATTTGCAGTGTGTGAACTTCTGACATAGTTACATCAAAAACAGATGGAAAATGGTTCTCCTTACCTGAGAAAAAGAGAAATCCTCTGAGGTAATTCATACACTAGGGCAGATTGAGAGAACTGTTGCAAAGACACTTTACCTTTTCATGCCCATCCCCTTTCTGTTCTGCAAGACTGAATTAAAAGAAATAAAGTGAAGAAAAGAGATTTTAAAAATAATGCATGATTTAGAATATATGGGTTTCTTTGTGAAAGAAAATATGGAGAGTAATGTTAATGTTTCATAGCCTGACTTTGCATGTCCACACAACAAGGTTGTCAGAATTATAAATGAAGTAATGAATAAATTTTAGATTGCATGCCTTGGAAATATGCAGAAGCTTAGAGTTAAAATAGCTTTTCTTATTTCCCTTGTTTCTAGTCAATGTATTGTTTGACCTATTTCAATTCCTTGGAGAAAAAGCATCACTGCCAGTCAAACAACCTACTCATATCTTCTTGATAATTAGTATTTTTACATTAAAATGTTAAGTATTTCTCCATATGACTAGAAGAATTCTTTTATTCCATTAGGTATCTCCCTCTAAGCCTACAGTAGCTTGGCGGTGACTATAAGAAGTGATTTATTAAATGTTGAAAACACAGTGCTGGGCAATTTCTGTACAAATTTAATGAAATGGTCAATGATACAGAAAAACAATAAACCTTAGAACATTGATCAGGCCAGTGCCCCTACCCTCTGGAGCCATTGACCTCCTTTTTTGCCCTTTGCTACTCCTTCCCATGAAAAAGTATAGACTCACAGAAGACTTTGTTTCCAGAAAAACTTCCCTATACCATAATGTGAAAAGATGTGCAAATACAGATTGTTCCAGATCTGTAGCTGAAAAAGTATTGCTGCCCAGCAAGGACATTTTCCAGCTGCCATTAGCCTCTATCAATTCTAGCATTTCTTTCTTTAACAAGGGCTGGGCAAGCTGAAGTCTCTGCATGTTCTAAACAGAAATGTTTGCCTTCCAGATCTAAGGTGTCTGTCATTCCCTTACTCTCCTCTGGTCCTTGCATCTAAATTCCCACACCCCCCACAAGGTTTCATAGGCAGAGGGAGAAAGAAGACAGCTGTGATATAAGAAATAAAAAGATTTGGAGAACTGTTAATTGGGTCTTTTACTACATGTAACAATAATTGTAACACCACTTTTATACTCATGTTGTAGCAGTACTGAATTATTTAGGTAATTTATTTATTTCTATTTTCTTGATTTGATTCAGTAGATTTCATGTGAGGTGGTTTTTGGTGGTTTTAATTTTTTTTTTTATTTCAGAGTGCTGGTGATTGCGGATATCACAGATGTGTGCCGCATCTGCTTTCTTCTAGCATCTTTAACTTATATAGAGTTTTCTGGTTTGGGGTGCCCCTCTTATGTTTTCTTGTACCTCTTGAAGTCTATATTTTATTTTTTAAATTAATTTACTGTTTTGCTTTTATGCTGTAAATTTAACAGTATTTCAGTTTCTTCATCTATTGGAGATTATTTCCTAGAGCTATTTTCACATCCTCAAGAGGGTGCTCCATTTTGGTGCAGTCCAGTCTCAGGGGCTCTTGGTGTCTCCAGAGATGTCAATATGCTGGGATGGGTGGGACTGCAGGGGTCAAAGAACAGAATCCCTAGTGTGGGCAATGGATCTGCTTCTGGCACAGTCTCTAATATGCTGCTTTTTCACTGATTTCCGCTTATTAGCTATTTTTTTTCTCCACTTATTAGCTTCTTTTAGATCAATTAATAAGTCTTGTTGAAGGATAACTGAATGCATTTGATTGATAAAAGCACTCTGCACCTACAGAGCCCATCAGAACTGTCATAACTCAATGTGAGAGTAATTCTTTGAACACTAAAACCTTTTAGAGTCTCAGTCACTTCTGTTTCTTTGGCTCCTAGGCACCGAACTTCTGGCCCTTTGTGTCTCACAGGGCTCTCTCCTGAGTCATTTCCCATTTGTGCAGCTTTCCCTGGTTTCAGTTTGAGCAGCACAGGAGAATGCAGGATCTGATGTGCAAATTGCCCGTACAGAGATGAATTTCAGTGGTGTTTAGGGTTCAGTTTTTAAGTTCTGACAGATGTGATCTGATGTTACATTTCAAAGTGATACTGGCATTATTTCCTTCTCTGCGCTTGAGTTTGTTGTGGGCATATTTTTGTACGTTTTAGAACTAATGCTTGACTAGTTTGATTTTTTTAAAAGTAATGAAAGTAAAGGGATTATTTTATATTTCAGAGCTTTTTGCATCAACTAAATAACACATAATATTTACTAATAATGCACTAGTAGCTTGAAAATACTTCCATATGTTTTTCAAGATATGTATTGGTACTTGTGTACAGTGATTTCAAACTACAAAAACATAGAAAATATGAACAACAAGGTCACAATTCATTTAGGAGTTGCTGACAAGGGAGCATGTGTGATTTTTGGAGAGATGACTGTCTGTAACATCTTCTTCTGGAAGCATTTTCTATTGTCTCTGCAGTTGTGCAGGTGATGCTGTGCTTGGGTGAGATGGGAGAAAAACAGTCTGTGAGGATATTTTTTGAGTTCATATCACATGAGCTTTCTTATGTAATCCTCACAATGAAATACAAAGGGAAGACACAGGGGCTGTCTCTGATACCAATTCCGGCTCCCCCAATCTTGCTGGGAAGCCAACACCTGTAAATGACATTGTTTTGATGCATTGGCTGAGTTTTCAGTTTGTTGCTAAATTATACAGATTTGTTCATTTGAATCTGAAGGATAGTAGAAAATCTCCAACGAGTCCCATATCTGTAGCACAACTTTGTTTTATATCATGATACAATCAAAGCTTTGAAAGTGTTACTGGATTAAATAAAATTTTCCCTGGCACAAAAATGGCTGAGGGGTAGCTTCATGAATAATTGACATCCAGAACTCTCTTGCTTGTTTATACAAAATTGCTCTGTAAATGTAACAAAATACTTTTCCTGTTTTTAATTAAGCTTTTGGTTTTAATAATATATAAATATATGCAAAAGAGTTCAAGTAAGTTCAGAACAAGAAGTCTGTTATTATTTTAAAAACATGAAGTTTTCTTTTTTATTTTTTCTTTTTAATTCTCATAATTTCTTACTAGAATTTTTAAATTTAATTATTCCATGGCTAAGGCCAGCTAGTGTTCAGGTAGCACTGATAAAGCAAAATCTCTGCATTAAAAATGGCAATATCTAGAATGTTTTCTTTGCAAATAACAACAACTTGAGAAAGAACTACCATCAGCTAAGGCTAAATCAAAATAAACACTAAATTTTTATGGTTTTCCTTCCTTCTGCCTTAATATCTTCCTAGGACTTGGTACTTTCTTCCCCATCCCCGATCTTGTTTTCCAGGGGCAGGAAAGGGACTCTCCCATCTGAGAAGGGAGGAGGTTTTTTTCCAGTGGGGGGAATCATGGTGGCCAGAGGATCTGACTTGCTTGTTTGTCATTGTCCTGGGCTTGGTGAACATGTCACCTGTAGATCGCCCTCTCATTGTACGTTTTGTTATCAGTATTGTTGCTGTTACTGTTCCATTCTTTTCTCCTCACTGTTTCCAGTTAATCACTCTTATCTCGACCGGTGATCTTTGCCTTTTGTGTTTCTAACTGGAGAGGGAATAGGGGAAGCACTAAACAGGTGAATAACCTTTCTAAACCATGGTACTTGTAAAAGCACAGGAGTAAAAATTTTATGTTCTCTATTTTTTAAGGTTTGGTAAGTGAATAAACAAAATCACATCTGAACAATTCTGTGTGTAAGCTTCATTTTTTGTGCAAGACTCTTTCTAGTTAGGGATGCCACAGATAATTCTGAGATAACAGGAGAGAAGCACAAGATGACCCTATAGGAACTTCAGGGAGCCCTGCTTATACTGAATCATTATAAATATTTTGCCACTGACTTCACCAAACACAAGATTTAACTCCCTGTATGCTATTAACTGACTTTTTATGCTGCCTTCTTCATAGAATGCAGTAGTGATACAGGAATATATCATTAAAAATGTTGGTGTTTCTTAAGAAGGTATTTTTTTGATAGCTAGAGTTACATTTTCAGAGGCAGTTCAGTTGCCTGTATCTGGCTTATTTTTTGCAGTGCATTTAGAAATGGGATCAGGGATTTAAAATAAGCATCTTGGTTTTTTGGTGCCTTGGTAAGAAATGGTTCTCTGGGAGATGATCAGTTATAAATGGATAAAAAGATAAAGGAAAAGCCAGTTTGCGTGTTGATACTGAATCTGTAAAGCTGGTAATACCCAGTGGTAGTCAAAATATGCAGCATTTTAAAGTCTTTTAGTGTGTGAGCTCTGATGTTAAAAGGAACCATGTCTTAATATTCCTTGGTGGACATGCACCAAGCATTTGCCTTACTCTGTTAATGAACCTGCAGCTGCAGAGTTTGGGTGCCTCTGCTAGTTCACAAAAGTTTTACAGGGCCTTTCCATCTCTCGTTCTCCTGGGTAATTTTTCTCCCTACAGCAGCTAATTTGTCTGCCTGGAAAAAATGTTCACAGTGAGAGGGAGTGTGGGTATCATTTACAGGTAGCATAGGAAACTTGCTTTGTTTGAGATGTAACCAGTAAAATCTGTTTCTGAAGCTGGAATGCTGCAGGACAGATGTGATGGATGGGAATGGCTGCTGCTGCAATCTGTGCAGAAGCACCTGCCCTGAATGCTGCTGTTTCCCAGGATATTTTAAATCTTGCATTCTTTCTTTTCCTGCGTTTTAACCTGGCAGTTAGATATATTAGTATCAGGGCATAGTATTGGAAACGCTCAATGTGGTAGCCTTGAAGGAGCAAACAGCGTTTCTGGTAACCATATCATGCCTTGAAGGTCACTCAAAAATCAGCTCTAATGAGCCACCCTGTGCTGGTACAAATACGATGGCATACATTAATGAGACAGGAATACAACTTCACTAACACTTTTTTAGACCTAAACAAAATAAAATTGTATCTGTAAACTTCCTACTGATTTTTTCAACAGTCCCAAAGACTGAATGTTTTTAGAAACCAACTCTATAAAAGGTCTTGAAATGTGAATGAAATTCTGGTTCATTTGATTACACAGTGGTAACTGAGGGTTGGCAGTGATATATCAATTTTTAGAGTATGGGAATCATGTGTAAACCTTTGCTGATAGAGTAAGGCAAGAAAAATAAGAACAAGAGTGCCCAGAATCTTTCCAGCTTAGTTGGAATGGTTTCAGAAGAAATCAATATCCCTTGCTGCTTTTGCATGAAACACCTGGACACGTGGCAATTTAAAAAATGAAAAAATACCTTAAGGAATGTGCACTGAATTCAGTGACATCCGAATGCTTAACAGAAATTCCCCTTTGTTACTTATAAACATTTGGGACTGTTACCACATCCAAAGACTAAAAATAAATCAAGGAGCTGTATTACTCATTTTTTTGAATGCCTTATTAGTTCTTTAAAAAAAATTGATTAAAAAGTCAAACATCACAATACAATGGTGTTTATTTACCAGGCTTCTGAAACTATGAAGGACAATTCCACCATGGAAAAGTCAATTCAATATTTGGTTAGGAGTAAAATAAAACAAGAGACAAGAGGATTTATTATTTATTAGGTAAAGAATCAGGAAAACTGTGTAGTCTCTACAGTGTTTTCTGTTTTGTACTTTTTGCAGTTATGTTTAGAACCAGTTTTTAGGTTTTGTTTCTGTCAGTATTTAATGAAGCTGTAGCAGTTTGTGAATGCAACATAAAACAACAGCAGGATTGTAACTTCTATGAAAGTCAAGTATGGGATATGTGAGTTCTCTGCAGCAGGAAGTACCCAGCAGCTCCGGGGATGTCTGGGGTATCAGTCAGTGACACAGCTTGGGAGTGTTGGTGCATGACCTTTGAGCTCACACAGCTGACCTCTGCTGCCAGAGATCTGTGCACGGCTCAGCTCTGTGAGGTGTCCGTGTGCATCAGCCTGCTTAGACTTGCACAAATATTCCAAGCCAGAAAAGACTAACTGAAAAGTGACTTTTAATGAGGTTATTTAGTTAAAAATGAGAAAGTTACCAATTCTTGGGTACTTTTCAACATTAGGAGTGCAATCCCAGGCTGCCATAAGGAGCTGCCAACATCATTGTTACCTACAACTGTTGCACTTAATTTGGAAGGTGAGGAACAAAGCACAAAAGAAAAGGTAGAGATTGTGTCCAGGTGGAGAAAATGAAGTGTTGCAATTTATACCCATTTATAAACAAAACACAAGGGTTGATTAATATTAAACAGAGGAATAATTAAAGCAGAACAAAACTTCTAAAGAATCTATTTCATCTAAAACTTTAAAATGCTGACCTTGGCAAGGTGTTCTTGATTTAATGATGGTAGAAGAGGAGTCTGCTGCACTTCAAAAGCCGTGCTCTGAGAATTCACTGCGTCACTGCCTCAGCCACGCTGGGTCCCCCTCATTCTGCTCCTGTCCTTTGGGAGCACCTCAGATTCCTTTGGGCTGGGTATTGCAGCTGCCTTCATAAAGCTGATTGCACAGATTGCTTCTTCACAGCAGGCTCACAAATGCAAGTATTGTATTCCCTACAGCTGCATCAAGCTGAGTTTCTGCTCATCACACAGTTTTACTTACCTTTGTAATTATCAGGAGTGCTTTCAAATAATGTTACCTTCAGTTTTCCATATTTAAAAGTGGTAGAAATAGAACTGGTTACTCAGGTTTATGGTTATTTTTTGCCTAATCAAGTTTTAAATGGTCATTATAGTGCTCCTGGGTAAAATTGACCTTAAAAAGTAACTGGGCTACCTCTTTTCTGTCTGAGGAGTTTTGGTTTTTTTTACATTAAAGCTGATCAATCTTGAAATGCCAACAGTGAGATGCTAGTCACTGTTTGCATCTATCAACATCTTGTATTGTCTCCAAAATTCCACTTGATGCATTTCAGCTCAGGGTTTGCTTGCAAACATTAAAAATATAGTTTCTATTTAGCCTGCATCTTTTTTGTAAGTGCTGTTACTGGGGACAGTGGCACAGCCTTTTGTTCTGAGTCTGTAAAAACATTTGAGGAAAGACTGTTAGAGTTTATTCCCAAGATATTTTTTCTCTCCACTGATAACGCTAAACTACAACATGATCTCTGGAGAGGAAAAATCAAGTGTTGCATACAAAGAATAGGGTGTGGAATTTCTTATTATTTTCAAATGTGTTTTATTTATCTTTTGTCATTCAGTCTGCATATAAGGAAAACTTGTAGAGGTGTTTTATTAAAAATATACTGAGAACAAAAAGAGCAATTTTGACAATTTTTTGGGATTATCTGAATTTTCTTGCAGAACTGTAGTTACAGGTATATTACAGGTTCAATGTTTTGGTTTTCAACTTTGGTGTTAGTTTGGTGTGTATTCAGTTATGAGCAAAACCAAGCTGAAGTGTTTGCATAATTTTGAGTTTGCAGGGTTCTGCGTCTGTTGAGCACTGCTTCATTTATTTGACAGCAGTCCATGTAATAACATTTTGTGACAGGCTGTATGATACACAATGAAATGTTCTCTTACCATTGCAGTGTATATCGGGTCCTGCAAAGTGATTAGGAATTTAAACTTTTTGAATTAAGATTGAATATTAGCACTAAATCGTGGCGCTGTGGAAATAATAATCTACTTTGAAAATCACATTTCGTTAGACAAAGCCTTGTCATAGTGAAGAAAATTAAAATATCTGTCAGTCAGGCATATTCCTCTGAAAATTTCACTTTATTGTTGATTAATCCAACTGGATTGGAAAGGTTAAAGAGTTTTATTAGAAGCTAGGAATGATAGTTCACCCTGACACACTGTCATTCTATTCCAAATCTAATTATCTAACTAAATATTCCAAAGGTGCAGCCAACAGTTCTACCTGTAATCAAGCCTTTAACTGTGTTTTGGGGGTGGGCTTACATACACCCACAGATGATCTGTGTGAAATGACACAATCACTGCTACATTGCTTGTGTTTGAGTTTTAGGCTGGTTTTTTTTTCAGACTAGTGATTCAAAGTAGCGTTGACCTTGGGCATTTGGCTTTTTTTTTTCCCCTCTTTCATTGTAGTGAGTTTTTGTTGTTGTGTTTTTTTTTCTTTTTTTTTTTCATCTACACTGTATTAACTACTTTTACATGGTTTTTCTGAAAAAAAAATTATGTCTTATTTCAAACCATATTTTGGAGTAGTAATATGAAAGCATTGTTCTGGTTAAAGGACACAAAGTAGGTGTCTTTACATTTGAGCAGGCAAACCTTGGAAACTGGTTGTGGTTGAGATTGTACTCCAACTTTGCTGCAGTCTGGTTTGTTTTTCTGCTGGTATATCTTATGAATCTTTTAAGAAACCTGACTGCAAATGATGCTGCAGTCAAAGGGAGGTTGGCATGCCCTGTGTTCTCCATTTCTTCTAGTCTGTGTTTGCTGTTACTGAGCCCAGTCTGATCAAATTAATTTCTCATGTACTGTAGGAATACCCAGTATTTATCCTTACAGCGTTTCTTTCTTTTGCCTGTTTTCTCCTCAGACACCACAACGTATTCCACGGAGCGCTCTGAGCACTTTAAGCCATGCAAAGACAAGGACCTTGCGTATTGTCTCAACGAAGGGGAATGCTTTGTGATCGAAACCTTAACGGGATCCCACAAACACTGCCGGTAAGTCACCTGCCAAAAAGTGCCAGAAAGGTCTTCTGCCTGAAGCAGGAAGCATTAGGGAAAAAAACCGCCAAAAACATTCAGGTGTAGAATGTTGGAAAGCAATGGAATTTTTTTCCTCCGATTTGACTGCATCCCCCGCAGGTGGTGAGTTTTTTACTAGTCTGTGGTAATCTTAAATAGAAATATGTAGATACAAGAAACAAGATTTTGATCTTTCCATAGATAAGAAAAATCTTCAATATTCTTTTTCTAATCATGTAAGGATTGCTGTTTCATTTTGTTGGGTTTTTTACATATGAAAGTCCTACATTCCCCTGCGTACCAGAAGCATTCCTTTATTTTGGGTACTCCAGCTAGAGTATTTGACAACTGCTGTATGTACTGTTAATTGAGAGAGAGGAAGGGCTAGTAGTTCTTAGAATTAGGATTTCTTAAGTTCAATTACTGAAAGATAAAATGGACTATGACAGCCATCTGAACCTGCTCTGTAGCTGTTATACGCTTTTATACTCCAGAACTTCTGCTGTTATGCAAGGCCGTCTTGAATGTATTGAAAAAAAATATCAGAAGAGAAAGCCAGATCACTTTATTATTATTACTACTATTATTATTAGTTAGCCATAGAGGCCAGTAAAAAGGAGTGATATGCAGAAGGAGTACTGCAGTATCTTTATAAAGGTGAGGATTTTAACACACATATCCACCAGACCCCCAATTATTTAAGCAATCTTTTAAACAGAAAAACATATTTTCATTTTGGACTACTTGTGATGTAATTTACACCTAAGATACTGTGTATGGCACACAAAAGGTGTGTCTGAGACACTCAAATGCCCAAGTTCCAATCTGAACACCTAAATGTATGGAGAACTCTAGCATAAATAATAACAAGTGTCCAGGACAGAAGATTTCCTGAAGGATTTGGGACTTGAGCTGCTAAGTCCCAATAAAATTAAAAAAAAAAACAAGTTGCAAAGTCACATGTGCCTGGCTTAAAAATGGAAATTTATGAATTTAAATATTGATTAAATTCTGCTTATCATCAGAAGAATATTTCCAAGATTTTCACTTTTTTATACAATACTGGTTATTTTTCCCATTCAGATGTGTATGGTTCAGTGATCATTCCTTTCCCTTCTTAATTTTTTTTATGGCATGCTTAAATTAGATATTATGATTCATTTATTGTGGAAAATGGATGTCTTTTTCTACTTCCATCATAATACTACACAGGTTTTTTTCTCAAAGCAGACAAAGTTTTTTGGTCTTTCTTAGAAATGTCATGAGCTATTAAGGGAATTACATCGCTCAATTATTTAAGTGCTTCTCATAATCAGAATATTCAAACTGAACAAAAATCTTATAAAATAGCAGAGAAAAATGGATGTATATGAGAATTTTTCAATTGGCTGATGAATTTAGTAGCTAACCTCTTTAAACAGACTGGTTTTGTCAACTGTCATCTTTTTTATGGTGAGTACTTTGAACACCAAAAGACCCATATAAGGCAATGATTTTCATATAGCAAAAGATACATTTTAAAATGTAAAGGGTGATTAGTTGTAGTACTTCTGTTTAGTTTTGTAAGGACCTTGGACACTGGAAAGCAACAACTTGTTCAGAATCACTTTTATACTGATGGGTTTATCATTAATGGGGAGAAACATTTAAATTTGACCCTTAGTGCTGTATCTCTCTGCCTGGGTAGACTGAGTGTGTCTTTGCCACAGTGCTGTAATGAGTGGGATGCAGGTGTTTTTCTGTCTGTAGCCATAAAAGTGCTCAGAAATAACAGCCAGAATGTACACATATAGAAAAATACAATACTTTTCTACTGTACTTGTCCTCGAACTAGTAAAAAAGCAATTTTTCACAAGGGTTATGGAATTCCCACTGCAATCAAAAACAATAATTTGAATACAGAATTATAAAGACTTAAAATGGTACTTTGTTCTTGGAATCAGGCTGCATTGTATATTTTCACTGTGAGAGTGATTTTGCATCTGTTCTGGGAGCAGAGCACCAATTTACTGAAATGGGAATTTGCCATGTGGAACAGCTGCAGACAGAGGACCTTGGATGAGCAAAAAACTCTTATCCCACTTGGTCAGGTTTGAAGGGTATTAGTAGATGATATCCTTAGGGAGTTGTGCAATTGTTCTTGTGTGTGCATTTCTAAGGATAAACATGCAAATTACAAAGAGAGAGATTTGGTAGCAATTAATAAACATTTGAGTTACACCTTGGGCCTCTGCTGTAGCCTCATGGCCCACCCTGGCCGTGCCAGCAGGCTCACCTGGCAGCCCGAGCACCTTCCAGAGCTCACACACTCCGTGCTGCTGTTGGGGGGTTGGCACGTGCCCACCTTGTGCCTGCAGCTGTCAGGGGTCCCGTTGGCACTGGGGTGTTGGGGGGCTCTGCCTCTGGCTCGTCCCTGCTCTGAACCCATCCCTGTGGGGAGTGGGACCAAGGTGCTCCCTTGGCCAAGGGCAGGAGGGAGGCTGTGTTGCAGGAGGCCACTGGGAACACAGAAGATGAGGTCAGAAGGAGCTCTGATCATGGATATTCCATTCCTGTTCACCTACAGAGGAGTGTCCTGAAGTTGCAGGAATTTCATTTTTTAAAAATTTAATTATTTTTATTCTAAATTTAATTCAAATTCTGTAATTCAATCTTTTATTCAAACTTCTGCATTTTACTCACTATCTCCTGGTGAAAAATTGCCTGGGATGTAAACTGGCAAGAGTTCTCCTGCGTGGTTAGGTAACAAACAGGATCCACTGGATGTTTTGTGCTATTTTAAAGCTGTGACTTCAGTGTTTATTTTTGTGAATGGTTTAACATGAGCTTGTTTTAAGGTCATTGGTAGGGAAACTTCATATTTAGCTTCTCCATATGCTTAAATTTTTTTCAATGTTGCCACCTTGAGAATTAAAGCTGAATGGTGAGAGTGCCTTAATTTGTGATTTACACCAAAAAAATCAAGTACACAGTTAACTCTGACACATCAGCGTTTAATGGGGTATTATGTAATCCAGGCTTTAAAAAGAACGGTTCAAGTTTTCTTTGTAAGATTTTATTTTAAACCCCCCATCTCAAGTCATTCTGGTTTTTTTTATTTTTTAGTTTGGCTGTGGGGTTGAGGTTTTTGGGCTCTTTTTGTGATTGATTCTTTCTACATTTTTTTTTTTCCTATTTAGTCTCTGCATTTTCTTTAGATAACCCATTTAGGATAGGAAAACACTGGCTGAGTAGGTGGCCAGAACTTTAGAGGGGAGAAGAGGGTTGTACTTTTAAATTCCTCCTCTGGAAGAAGCCATTAAGACAATTGTGTATGCACAGGAAGTCTTGGCACTGGTGATGAACTCTGATGCACTCTGTGTAGATTTGAGTATGTTGGGTGAGACATACCTTTCATCTTGTCTTCCTGTCCTTCATCTCTCCTTCAAGCAACAGAAAGCCTGAGTAAGTTTTCTGACAGTGGAGAATGAAAGAATAGACTCACAAACGTACAGTAAACAAAACATAATTTCCAGTTGACCAAATTACAGCAGGTCATACATCAGCATCTGAAGTGTGCTACTGTGGTTACAATCCCAGAGCTTTCAGATTTCATTGGACAGTCTGGTTTTGATGCATACATGCTGTTCTGGTGAATTCTGAGCTTGGTGATCTTGCTCATATTTATACATAAATTTTCCATTTTTACATTTAGTTGATTAAAAAAAATTATACCAGTTTTCTCAGCTTCGTTTAAAATCTGTCATGAGAGCAGAAGGATTGAATCCCCATTTAATGAAAATACAGTTTGGATAAATGTTTATATACTGTCAGGTTTTATTGTGAGTCTTCTGCATAATAGTAACTGTAATCCAGGCATAGCCCTGGCTGTCAGTAAAAGCAGGAGAAAGGGATCAAACAGATGGGACTTCGGAACAGTTCTGAGCTTGGCATATGATACGTGCACTTAACCATAAGTTAAAAATCTAAAAAACTAAGAATATGATTTCCCTGATTCAGTTACATGGCTTGTTTTCTAGGCTTTGGCAGTCTGACCTAGGTGTTTTAAAATACCAGCTACTCCATTTTGTGTGTTCCCCCATCTTGTATTATGCTGACACTTCTCAAGAATGCAAGCCCAGGAAATAATTCACTATTCAATAGCATTGAATACATTAAAGAATCTCACTCATGTCATAATATTCCAAGCATAGTTTCATCAAAATAATCCACTGTATACAGATGACAATGTAACATACAGCTACAAGCTTTTAAAGGAGGAAGAAGCCTGTGCTTGGAATTTAGGATATTTTCCATGTCAAGGGCAATCAGCAGAGCTCCTGTTATGAAAATTGGCTTATGAACATTGCTGTAGCACATATCTAGATTATATTTGTGCAGTTGCATGCACCATTTTCTGGGATACCTCTGCCTTTACTTTCATGTTTACTTTGGAAAGCCTAAAGCAGAGTTAAAATACAAAGTTAGGTATCTGTAAGCTGTTGTTCAGCAACTCTTTAGTAACTTTAATATAGATACCCTGGTGTGTTATTACTCCATCACCTGTTTAGTCAGCAGTGCTCTCACAGGCTGTGGTTGATTTCAGCACTGTGATTGCTTCTTTAGCTGAAATGGAATGGCCAGTGTGCCTAAAGTGTTGTGCCTGGTTCATCCTTTTCAAAACTCAGCTTGTAAGAAGTCAGGAAGCTGGAATTCCTGAGAAGTCTTACAGGGAGTGCACTTTCCCAGGGTAGCATCAGCCTGCCCATGTTCATTTACTCCAGGTAGCACTTGTAATAAATTAGAACCCTTACTGCCTTAAGTAATACTAATATCATCTACAATGTGACTACTTCTGTCCTTTTTTATTGGAAACCATCATGCTTTTCTTGTATAATTTTAGAAATTTCTTCTCCTTCACAAAGCAAGCAAATAAAAATCCCCAAGCAAATACCAAACCAGAAAACACTCCCCAAACCCAAAGCATTTCTGTGTGTTCTTTCAAGCTCCTGCCCCCTGAAGTAACAGGAAGAGGTTGCATGGCTTTGTTGTCACCTACCTGGTTTCTTGTTTTAAACGTTTTTAGATATGAACTGTGAAGAAAAATGGTTCATAAACCTCAAGGTGTAAAGTCCAAGATATCTGTAGGACACTTACTTGTTACCTAACTATCCTAATTCTTTTCATTTTATCCAGTCTTACATAATTTTTATAATTCTACATGATTTTTTTTTTTTTTTTTTTTGCAATCAACATATAAGCCTTGAGGGTGGTTTTTGTTTTTGTTTTTTTTTTTTTTAATTGGATGCAGTTATTTGGAATAAAAACTAAATTAACTGGTCCAAATGCCAAATTTCACCTATATAAAATCAGTACTTTTTCAGTTATCCCTATTCTTTTTCTAACAGTCCTCTGAAATCAAGCCCCTTGAAGTCTGATATTATGGTATAAGAACTCGATAAATAACAAACAGGTTTTTAAATGTAAATTGAGCCTTTTAAAACCTCCCCAGATGCAATAGTGCAGGAACACATTATATGATATTCACATGAAACACAAGAACATCTGATTCACGCTTTCATAATTTAATATTCAGAAGATAGAGGCTCTTGAGAAATCTTCTTGTCAAAGTACTTTAATTATTGATTAATTTTGACAGTATCAACACTCCATTTTACAGTGCTTTTTATTTACAGATTTTCCTCTAGATTACTGCATGCAGCTTCTGCTGTAACTGCTATGGTAGAAAATACTTTCAGCTTGCAGAATACTTACACCAGTTTAAAAGTCTTGTGAAATCCAGTTACTTTCAAATATCTGCAAAACTAAGGGTTTTAACGCAGCAGTGTAATGGTTTTCATATCAAATGGACTGACAGATATTTTCCTTGATGTGTTTGCGGAAGTTCCCCCTTGACACACTGAAGGTTTTGGGCACTGCAGTAAACCAGTGTTTATTACAGTTGTTGCTGCTCACATCGTTCCTTCAAGCAGCTCTGCACACAGAGGTCTCTGACAAAACATCTATTATCCATTTATCCCTCTCAAACATCTTCTGAAAATAGTTTTGTGGTAGTTTTATTGTTTGGGGGAGGATAATTAATTTAGCAGTGAAACAAAATACAGAAGGAGAGAAAGCTTTGTACTTAATGATAGTTTTAAGTTTCTAGAGCCTTTATTCATAGTATTTCAGGCTTTATTTGCTTTCTGCTGAGCACCTTAGGCTATATATTCTAATGCTTTCCTTTGAAAAAAAAAATTGATTACTAACCGGTGGGATTTCCTGGCTCCATTTCTATCTTTTGAATTTTATAAATTTATGCACCTGCTTAAGGTTATGGTAAAGATGCATTTTTCCAGTGGGAACAGTAAGGTAAAAGTCATAATACTGTACAGATAAAATGCATGCCCAGATAATTCAATTACACTCCAATTTAAAATTCACCTGTGTTTCAGTCAATTTAAGAAAATATCTATGAAGGCAGCATAAAAATCTTAGTTCCATTTTGTCTTGTTTGAAATGCTTATTCAAATTAATATTTTTGGAAGAGTTTGAGGAAATAAAGGAGAAATTGTGTAGATGTGCATCCAAAGTTAATGTTGGCACTTAAGAAAATGAGTGTGTTTTAAACCTGTCAGCATGCAGTACTGAAAAAACATGGAATTCATTTCTCTTTCCCAGAATACTAAAGACTAATGTTAATGTTTTCAGTTAATGTAAAGTATGGGAAAACAGAGTTACAGGCCTAGCACATCCCCCTGCTTACCTTTTATTTTTTTAAAACCACACATCTGTAGTTCAGAGATAATAGCATGAAATTAAGCAGATAATGCTTTCATTTATGTATGTACAGAGTTACTTCCCAGACATGAGAGATGTATATCCTTTTTTAGAACAACCAGTACTGTGAGTGAAACAAAAATATTTCTGGAAGCTTTAAGTAAACTGTCATTTCTTCCTGGAATTCTGGAAGAGAAAGAGGCCAAATTCAGCTCCCTTGGAATTTGGCAAGATCCCCTCAGCTGGTTGAATCAAGAGTTGGGCTGTAACCTGGAGTTTCAGTAGGGAGAAGAGATAAATGTAGTTGCCAGCTCAGCAGGTGAGATGGCTTTTTCTTGAGGCTGCTAATAATGCTTGGATTTCTTCATTTGGCACTTAAGTGGAAGATCAGGAACTGTGCTAACATTTATTTCCATGTCTCAATATCAAGAATACTTAAATCTGGTGGAACCTTTCAGTTTTGTCACCACCTTTTCTTGTGCCTACACATGTTTCTGGAGCTGTATCTTGCCATCACAGTTTGGCAGGGCATCCTGGTTGTGTAGCACATCTCTGCTTATAGAGACGAGTCAAATCCATTCTATACAAAATACAAACTTCTAGTAAGCACATTGATCTGTTAATAGGATAAATTGTCTCAAAACCTCCTCCTGTTTAATAATTCTAAAGCAAAATAAAGCCATGACACACACAGAAAGCTATTACTCAGTGCATGCTGTCTGAAACAAAATACGTGATGAAGGGGTATATCCTGTAAATTGGAAAACCAAAATTTGTTAAGTCCTTCCACTCTAAAGAAATGTTCTGTCAAATTATAAAAATTGGTGTTTTTCTTGCCCTCCTTATTTTCCAAGATCCCAGTGGAAAAAGGTTGGTGTAGCTTTTCTAGTACACACAAAGAATTTGCAGAAAAAGGACCCATACCTTAAAATGTATGGGTGCAAATATTGATGGCATATATTGCATCTGTCTTGAAGCTAGCATATGCAAATATTCTGCCATCAAACTCTGCTTTTAAATTAACTTGGAAATGAGCTAGGTTTGTTGTTGTTCTTACCTCCCTTAGGCAAGAAGGAATTTGTGAAGTGCATAATGCAGACATCTGAAATCTCTCATTTAAATTCTCATCCCTGCCAGTGTCTTAAGTACACTGAAAGCAATAGCATTTCCAATCTAATCCTATCTGCAGACATTCTCTCAGAAGATCTGGAAAAAAATCTCACTAGAAGAAGAAATAAGCTCTGGACAATTGAGTCCTTTAAATAGAAATATATGCCAACTATATCAAAATGCTAAATACCAGAACTTTAATCCCCCATCACTCTAGATCCATCTAAATGAGAATAAACAAAACCAACCACCTGTTTCCTCTACCATGTACTGCTAAGAAAGCCCTGCCTGCTCTCTCAAATAGGAAGAGGGGAAGTGAGGCAGAAATGTGTGGATCCTGTAGAGTTGTGTGAAGTGGGGCAGCTCAGATCAGACAGGCAGGTGAACTGTTTTCTGTGAGTTGTACTGGATAGATAAATATTCTGGTCCTGATCCTGTACCCATAAATGTAGTGTTTGAATTTTAAATGTATTCCTTAAAGTTATTCCAGTGCAGAGGGGTGAACTGTTTGGGCAGCCTGCCAACAGTATATAATAAGCAGCAGATTTAGATGAAGTCTGTTCAGAGATAATGCCAGGAGCTTGTAATGAAATACCTTTTGGGCTGTGTTTGTGCCTCATCAGCCGCTTTGTTGGGCAGAAAACTGCAGTTTTCACAAGAATTGTGCTGTTGAAGAAGCCACTGTGAGAAGCTTGATGTAATTTCTGCCCTTTCACTTGGATCAGCACAAAAACCTGAGGTCCAACTCCAAGCACTTAAGATAGTTCTAATATCCCAATGATGCTTTGTTAATTAATTAAATACAAAGGATATTTGACAGGGGAATGCAAAGTGAGATTATATGAGGAACTGCTTCTGGAAGAGAAGCATTTGCTGTAAAGTTATGTAAGTTTATAAACTTTGCATCAGATGCTGAATATTTCTTAGAAAACAGCAGTTCTTGGTCTTTTGGTGAATGTATACAATGTCTGCAGCAAGCATTTTGTCTGAGTCTTTCCTATTTTATGGTGCTTTATCCTGACTTCATGAGGCAAATTTGTTTTATTTTTTCAAAGCATTTCACAAAAGAACATCTGGAAACTAATACATTTTTGTTTGCTAGTTTTTATTAAAAGTTGTTTGAGGACAATTACCTCTTTACATTGGAACTTTAAAATTGTCCTGGAACCAAGAGTTTCTAATGTAGCAAAACAAACTTTTGTCAAAAACCATTAATTTCCTGAAATTCAGGAAGGAAAGAGCAGCAACATCTAAAATTTGACGTGGGGGTGGTTTTTTGGTGGTTTTTTTTTTGTTTTTGTTTTTTTTTTTTTTTGTTTTGTTTTTGTTTTTTTGTTTTTTGGGGTTTTTTTGTTTTTGTTTTTTTTTTTTGTTTGTTTGTTTTGTTTTGGCTCTCTTTTGGAAAGAACTAGAAAGTTCTCGCAGCAGTGCTTTTAAAATGCTCACTCTTGTTTAAAATGCTCACCCTGAGCACTCTCAGTTTGAATAATAATGATTTACAGCAGTGGAAATGGTTGGTACACTGCACTAAAGTTTTTTACTATCTCACTTTTGCAAGTAGTGCACAGTAGAATATTTCCTAATAGAAGAAAATGGACAAGGTAGTGGCCATGTACGCAACGTGTTAGCAAAAAATAGACTGTATGAATTTTAAATGAAGCACAAAGTTAATTCATGATGTCTGATGGATAACTACAGTATTTGCCAGGTTGAAATTACTGGTAAATGTCATTATTTGCTGAATCAAGATGGTTATGCTCTTGTCCAGAGTGACTTGCTTTCTTGGTATAGTTTGCTATACATCATGCTGCCCATGATGTAAACATAAAGCAGAAAACAAGATGCTTCATATTGACAGAACTGGAATTAATTTTTTATTTTTTAAAAAAATGCTGTTAAAGAATTATCCCAAGTGTTGTGTTTTGTTGGGTTAGATAGAAGGAAGACACTGCTGTGTCTGTAGCTGCATCTGGTAGTTTTTTCGTTGTTTTCAAAGATAAATTTCTCTGTTCTGGATTTTGTCTTCCCACAGTTATTTTCAATAATCTGTAATCACACCACTCATTTTATGAAACGATACAGATCACAGATCTGTCTCAGTCTTCCCAAGTGCATTCATTCTGTTTAAATGTTCATTTTGGCTTGCTTGGGTGGCATTTTGTCATAGATGTCTAGCAGTAATCTGAGGCTCACCACAGCATAAACAGAGTTGCTCTTAATCTTTTAATTATTTGTTCAGTTAAATCCCTTTCTGAACTAGATCCTGGGAGTGTGTCCTGAGAGCCATAGTGTCCCCAGGGTGTTACTGGGAAAATGGTCACTGTAACCCAGTTTCACCCCAAATATTCTCATCCTGAGTTCATGCTGCAAGGCACGGAACAGTGTTCTGCTCCTCTCTTGGTGAAGGTCCTTGTGGGGAAAAAGTATTTTCTCCAGCAGAGAAAATTAATCAAGATTAATTTTGCTTAGGGATTAGGCAGTGTAACCTGAAAAGAATTATCATGGTAATTCTGGGACACAGTTTTTAGGTGTAGAGAGAACGCTGCAGCATTACATGACAGAATGAGCTTGCATCCTTTGGAAGAAAACATGGATTCGTGCCTAATGAATCATTGTTCACTAAAGGATCAGAGTTACATAATTATGTAGTAGAAAAGAAAACCTACAATCTCAGCCTTTCACTACTTGAAAGTGTTTGCAGAGTAGCCAGGAAGAAGGCTTAGTGTCTGTAAGTGGGCAAAATTCCAGATAAGCTTTTCCAATATTGCTTGCCTTGAAATGCAGCTATTCTTATAGTAAAAACCAGCAAGATGGAGTACCCATCAGGTTTTTTCACCAACTTAATCTGTTGACATTTCTCAAAACAGGCAAGTAATATGTGAAAAATAAATGTAAACTTTTTTCGCCTTTGTAAATAAAATGTAAAGGCCTTTATAACCTAGGTGTTGTACAAGCTAGAGCTGTTAAAAAACTGACTTGAGTGGGTTCTCAGTTTAACATTGTAGTTTTCATGTTAGTTACTGAAAATTAATTATCACATGTAAGCTTTTGCAAGTCTCTTTAATGCTTTATTAGTATTTTGTGGAGAATAACGAGATTGACATATTTTTCTTCAGCATCATCCTTAGAGCATAGATGTTAGTTTTCATTATATTTCTGTTACACAAAAGTGTCAATAAATATCTTTATTATCATCCAAAAAGCCTGGATATGCAAGTGCTATTCTTTCAATTTATGTTCAGCTGGGATAACAGGGAGGTCTAATAGTCATATGAAAAATTTACAGTTATGTGTTCTAAATGATAAGGCAGTTTGTATGTAGCTAATAGGAACTGTGTTATACATAATAATAATTAGGTACTTGATCATTATTTCTTTTTAAAAGATGTACAAGTGTAAAAATGAAAGTCTATCCATTTTCTTAGAAGGAGTTTCTGGAGTTGACACTGTGCTGTGTTTCATTGTACTGGAGAAATTTTCATCTTTTGTCAAAATCCAAAGGTATATTCCTGGGATATCTGTTGGAAGAATCTCTGATATGTATTAAATCTCACTGGTTTTCTTCCTTCTTCTTTGCAGAACTTCTCAGGAATGTTCATCTGCTCCTAAAATACGCATCAGCTTTTTACCTCTAATGGTTATTGACCAGCTGACATTTATACTTTCCATCTGTCCTCTTTGAATGCAGAGTCAGAGTTCACTTGAGACAGTTGTTTTGCCTTTTTGCCTGTCTTCGTGTTTAGACTTTGGTAAATCTGAGACTTTGAATCCCTTCTGGTAGGAGTTTGCACTTGCCATGGGGACATCTTGATCTCAGGGAATTTGTAGATCTAAAAAACACTGTCACAGTCAGAGATTTCCATGCACTTCAACCTATCTTTGACTTCTCTGTACTTAGAGTATCTTTGTCATAACAACTTCCTTATAAAATAGAATATTTTGCATCATTATCTCTCAAACACACAACTCCAGTGAGTTTGTAAAGTCACTTACTGACCAACACAGAAGTGTTAAAAATTGATGATGGAAACATATTTCAGTTTGGCCTGATAGACAAAATTAGGAGGAGCCATCCAATGTATTTTTCGACAGCCAAGCTTATTATCTGCAGTTTGACGGGATAAATGGTTATGAGGTGGGCCTTGGTGTTGTGGTGAGCTGGATGTTGGTTGTTAAGGGCTGATGGCTGCGCAGGTCTGCTGGGGAGCTGTCTGGTCTCTGCTGTCACACGAGGGGCAGTGCACATGCTGCTCTGCAGGTTGCTGCAGTGATTGCACTTTCCTCTGATGTTACATTAATCTGAGCCTGATCAGTGTCTTAAATACCATCTAATCACAGAAGTAGCTAAATAAGTAATGAGAAGTGGCTTTTAATGGAATGGATTCTATATGTATCACTCATTGAAATTTTGCCTACAATCTTATCTTGGATGCTAATATTTTGGGAGTTGATCTTGTAGCCTGTTCCCATTTATCTATTAGTTTCCTTTTGCTAGTCTTATAAACCAGTCAGTCAAACCAGCAAGGTCAGATGTAAATCTTCATGACTGAAGACTGAATTGTCTCTTGACTTCAGATTTTATAGATACTTCTGTTTACAGGTATTATCTTCTTTTACCTCCTGCTGGAACTGGATCCTTTGTGATTGCCATTTTGTTGTCTTAGATACGATCAAGCAAAAAAGAAAGCATCCTTTATGCATATAAACAAACACCAAATCAATTTTCTGCTTTGCCATTTGTCTCTTTCAAGATCAGGTCTTAGGAGCAACCAAATGAAACTGGGGAAATGGCTTACTTATGGCCTCTTAAGCCTGAGGTGGCTTTTATCAGGTTTTTTTGTTACCATTGGGATCAGTCCATCTAAAATGGCTTTGTTGATCAGTGGATGTACTGCCTGCCAGTGCTGGTTAGTCCAGGTCAGTGGTGCTGGGAACATCCTCAAACTCATCTTCCATCTAGCCCCACTTGGATTTGCTGTACCAGGAGCATGAGTACTTAGTTCAGCTCAAGCCCCAGGGCTCCACATTCCCAAGTTCTCTGCTTGGCATGTTTTTCCTTACATTGGGATACAGTAATGAGGGTGGAATTCTGCAGCCATGAACAGATCCAATAGTAACTACTGAGTGTCTGTGCCTCTTATAAAACCAGGCACACAAACCAGTACAACCCAATATTTATTAAATACTTGCTTTCTGCTGCTGTCAACACTTACTAATTGCTATTGCAACTATTCATTACTTGTAAATGGGCTTTTTGGGTTTTATTGTAATGAAATAATAGCTCTTTATATTCCCTGTGACAAATCATGATGAATTAGTGAACTTATCACCTCACCTATTTCTCTTCCCTTTTTAATTTAAGATACTGCATGAGATTCTATGTTTTAACCTAGATTTGCATCTGCAAAGGAATTTCAAAGTACTGCCCTTGTTTTTTACACAAATGCACAATTCCACATCAGTGTGCAAAGTGTTTAGATGTCATTTCAGCAATAGAACATTTATTTGAAATAACAATTGGAACGAAACTCCATAAATATTTGCTAAATCCAGTGACTGAAATCATGAAGTGAATATATATAGAACAGAAAACTGTATATGCTGTTATGTAAACTCTTTAAATATATTATTTAAAATACAGTTAAATATATTGGTCTTAAATTTAACTATGATATTGACTTTCTTGGAAGTCCACGGAGAGAGCAGCTGACTGACATATTTTATAGAAAACTCAAATCCGCTTCATGTACAGGAGCATTTGTTAATGTAAAAGCAAATAGCATTTTTATTTTCAGTCATTTGAATAGAGAGAAGCTTGCTGTGAGCAGGACAGAGGCTCCTGCAGCGCTGTAAAGAGTCATCCAGTGGAAAATGCATTTTGAGGATGTTCTTTGGACATCTTTGGACTCTTGTCATGTTAGATTCCCAGTAATGAAGTCTCGAGATAGCATCTCTTTGTTGATATGCCCTCCTGAATAAACATAGTTAATTACTGCTATTAAAACAGCAAATACTATCTGAGCAGCAATCCTATAACCTCTGTTCATGTTTCCAAACAGATAAGAAAAGTAAGTTTATCTTTAGAAATGAGGAGCCAAAACAATAATTCAGCACATTTGCCTGTATTATGTCCCCTGATCTCCTGAAACCATCAGAAAAATTTCACAGGAGTGAGCTTCACAGTTTTAATGATCCAGCAGGATGAATGATATTTGTTAAAGTTTTTAAAGTCCAGGAATTGACAAATTGTGACAGAATCATGGAGGGCATTTTTCTTGATTTAGTGTTAAATTTTACAGTACTTAACAAGCTTTCAAGGATTGGCTGCTGTATTTTGAGATGCAGAATTTGAATACAACACATAGCAGTAAGTTTCTGCTGGTTTAGCATTCATGTAGATAGCATAAAGAAACACTAAAATATAAACAAAAAATCTCCAATGAAAACAAGGTTTTAAAATATATTGCATATATAAGAGCACTTCCCTTTTCTGAAGTACATATATGGAGCAGCAACAAGATCTCATATGTTGGAAAAAATGTCATCCAATAGCTCTATAGACATCCAAAAGTGATCCAGTTATTCTTTTTTATCACACTTTCTCTCTCCAGAGTTCCTTATGTGAAAAGTAATTCCTAAATTTCACACTTCAAACTCTATAGTGAAGTGACATAATTTCAGTAATTACTGAATGCCTTACCATGAAGAACGATTAGGTTTTCCCAGTGGTTTAATTTTGCATATGGCAAATGTTTTAACATTATATTTTTTCTCAGCAACAGGAAAAATGCTGAACTAGATCTTGTGAAAGATTGCTGGCCAAGTGCAGTGTCTGTGTGCATGTGCATTTACGTGTCACACAGCTGCCTTCTGCACAGAGGGGCTCAGAAGAGCTCCTCTTGACATGTTCCATTTTAGGTCAGCCTCCTGCAGACAATTCCATGTGCTCACTCCACACATGCTGTTTATTATTTACACTCATGCTTTTATTTTCCTAGGTGGTTTTGTCCAAGCCATTTGCAGGGGCTGGGCCCTGCAAGCACCCTCTGTGCTATTGAAAAGATAATCATTTAATCTTGGTCCTGTGAGTCCAAAATCAGTACATGCTCAGAAGAATCAAAGCCTTGTCAATTATCAGGCTATCACAGTGTACTTTTGGAAGATTTTTCATGGCAGGTAGAATATTTCAGGGTTGGTGGTTTTTTTTGCTTTGGTTTGGTTTATTTTTTTTTTAACAGAATTAGCAGCTCAGGTAATTAAGCTTACATTAGATCAAATAAATGAACTCTGAGAGTGAAGTTAAAAGCTGAAAGTTTGTCAGCCTAATTGTAACAAATTGTTGGTCTGATACGTAAGGTCAACAGCCGCTTAAAGCTTAGAAGGGAAAAATATCACTCAATGGGGAAATCCTTTAAAGAAAAGCTTTGCTGGGCTCAGGTGTATGAGGGAAGCAAGGAATACACCAGAGGACAAAGAGGAATTTTGACTTGATTTTTAAGAACCTTTAAAGATTATAAAACCCCCAAATGTACAAAATTTAATTAGAAGTTAATGATTTGGCGTTGTGGGGAGCTGAAGAGAGCAGAATTGGGAATGGCTTGTTTGAAATGACCTTGCTGTCAGGGTTTCACACAAGCTGTTAAATGCATGCAAAGAACTGCCAGAAAATCAATGAAATAAAACATTGCAGTGGTCCAGTATGGAAGCATAAATTACCATTTTAATTTTCAATCAATAAGAAAACAGATATCCCTGAGGCAGTGAAACATGACCTGCACACAGATCTTCATTGCAGGACAAAAGAGAACACAACAGATACCCATAAAACTCTCAGAGATGTTTTCAAGAGCAATTCTGGCTGTATCAAACAGGCAGAACAATGCTGGTTCTGTATAATGAGCTGTTCTCCTGATTGGGAATATCTGCTCACTGAATAAAGCCACTTTCTTCATAGTTTATCATTTTGCAAAGCTTTTTCACAGCTGGCTTTACAAGGATGTCCTTGTTTTGTTTTGAAGTTTGTGGGTCTGGGCAGCATTTGAAAAAAGTATCTGGTCTGGCCCTAAAAAGTGCCAGGATGGTGCTGCCCAAAAGGCACTGGAGAGGGAAATTGAGGAGCACAGAGAACTTTATTGTAGGCCACAGTTTTACAAGTATTTAGCCTTGATTGTTGTCATAATTATTAGTTTATGATAGTGTTTCATGTCTTGCTTGAATGAGTTAAATAGACAATTTCTGTTGAGAAGATAAACTTATTACAGTAAAAGCTGATTGCTTTGCAATTTGAGTGTGAAAGTAAGGGAGCCTGAAAATCCAACCCATTGGTACCCTAACTTAACTTCAAACTATTTTTAGGAAAGTATTGAAAAAGTGTGAATTGCTTTTGCCTGTGTTTCCAGATGGTCAGCACACAGTTTGAAATGCTTTAGACGCTTGGCTTATATTGAAAGGCTTCTCTGAGTATGCAGTGTTTGGTTTTGACTGGAAGTAATTTAATGTCTGAATCACAGCTACAGAGATCTGAAACTGAGCAAGATTTCTGCGCGTGCTGTAAATTGTAACATCATTGTAGACTATTTGCTCATCCCATAAATTCTGCTTTCAAGATACCCATAGAGGCACAAAGCAATTAAGACAGAAGTTTTCAAATTTACCAGCAACTCTGATTAACTGGGTAGGTCCCAGCTGACTGGGAGGTTAAGTGGGAGAAGCTTGTGGAAGGACCTGGGGTCCTGGTGCAGCTTGTAACTAAAATCAGGGTGGAAAACAGCTGGTATGTGTAGGATCAGGGTCACCCCTGGGGCTGTCACACATGCCTGCAGCTGCTGCAGCTTCCAGAGAATGCAGCCCCTAGCACAGGTTGTTCAGTTGTGGCAGCAGCTCAGTGGAGTGATGGAATCAACAGATTTCTGCTCATGCTAAACCAGTGAGAAGACATTTGTCATCAGGGTGCAGGATCCTGGCTCGTTAGCAGGACAAGGAGGGTCTTGGTGAAACCATTTAGGTAAAAAGGGCTTTGTGGGTTAATAACAGGGCTCTTAGTTTTGTACTGTATGATTATTTTTGCATTATAAAGCACCTCATCCATATGAATTTTTTTCACAGAATTTCAGATTTGAATGAAAGCAGAATGACAATAAATGCGAGTTATTTCCATTTATCTGATTTTTGCAGCAATTCTATCCAACTGAGGCGTTAGCATAATTTCTTTTCTGGGACATAAATCTGTCCAAATGAAACTAATCAGTCATAAACTCACTGGAGGGTTCAGTATGTGTCTTCCTGACTTTGTAACAAAGCTCAAAATAGAGTGACAAAGATGCATATGACTTCATACCCTGAAATTCTACCTATAAAGGGATTGTGTGCTTGTACCTATAATGGAATCATGGGACCTCTTGCTTCTGTCAGTGAAAAGTCCTTTAAAGAACTTCTTGTTCACATTCTTGAAAACTGTATCCTTACATAGCAGAATAAATCATTTTATGGTGAGCTGATTTTGCCAAATTAACACTTTGTGATAATCCTAGCATGGAGCTTATGCTGCTAAATTCTTCCCATCTTCCTTGCTAGGACAAAACAAGGTACCTCATTTCCAAGCATGTTATTTATGAAAAATAAGAACAGATAAATAACTGATGAAACAAAGTAGAAATTTTAGGGAAGAATTTGCAAACCCTGAAGTGAATTTTCTTTTTATATTGCTGAGTTTATGATCACTTATCCAGTGTCTGTTCTCAATGTGTTCTTTTGTATTCGAAATTTAGCTTGGGTTTAGTTTAGAATCTACATTTAAAAGGAGTATAACATTAATTACAGCAAAAGAGACTTAAAAAAATTAAGTTGAAATAACAAAAATTCTGTTCTTTCCTGTTACATTTGGTGTCCTGTTTGCTTTGTATCTTTGTAACTTTAGATATTTGTACTTACAAAAATACCAGCAGTGTACCTTAAAAACCATGGCACACAAAGTTACTGTTTACATTTTGCTGAATTTCTGTGTATGAAAATAACCTTCAGGTTTCTGATGTGAGTTCTTCCCCACAGTTTTTCATATCTGTTGAGAAGTATTCCATCTTCTCTGTGGAACGGTATTAACCAATGTGGTTTGGAAGGTACTTTTGCACATGTTACTGGCAAATGTGTGATTTTCCTACCCTTCCCAAGCAGCCCTCTCATGTCCTATGCATGGTAACTTTTATTATCTCACCTTGTCAAATAATCTCTGAGTCTCAATGTGCCAGTGATACACAGCCATATATGTCTGGTGCCAAGAATTTTCTAGCCCCCTTTTTTCATTAATCTTCATAACTGCAGTGGTTTTCTGCAATTAATAGAGTGACTGAGGGACAAAAATCCAATCAAGACTTAGAGAACACTTCAGTAAGTTAAGTGTATGCAGTTTGTTGAATAAGTATTTAAACAGCTGCTAATAAAATCTCAGGTCCATTGGGAATTACCTGTGTTAACACATGGATATACTGAACTTTAGAAAAGGATTAACTTCATGCTTTTCCTTAAAAAGCAAAAAGAAATGGAAGTGGAAATTGCATATCAATTTAGCCAGAATATTGGGAGGCTGGGCATTAATATGTTTTTTAGATAGGCATTTATAATCTTTTTTGAGTTTTATCTCAGATTTTATCCTAAAAATTGACAACGTTAGCAAGCGTTCATACAAAATGTGGACACCAGTGAAAATACACTTGCAAAACCTCTCTTCAGATTGTAGGATTTCTTGGTCTTCATTAACATACACACACACAAAAAAAAGGAGGGTTGAGCAGTAGGGATGCTGTGGCTGGGTTCCACACTATACCAGAGAAAAGTTTATCCATTTGTCTAAATTCCATTAGCTTGAAGCTTCTACATTAGAATAAAGGAACTTTTCCAGTAGTTTAAAAAAAAAAAGAGTTCATTGTCTTCATGAAGAAATTTACCAGAGAAAAGTTTATCCATTTGTCTAAATTCCATTAGCTTGAAGCTTCTACATTAGAATAAAGGAACTTTTCCAGTAGTTTAAAAAAAAAAAAAAAGAGTTCATTGTCTTAATGAAGAAATGAAATGTTGAATTAAGACTAGGTGGTTTTCAGGCCATGAAGAAATTGAATCTCTGTCTCTCATAAAACAATGCTAGTCGTTTTGTGCACATGTGTTCACGAGAAATTCTCAGCACTCATGGCCAGTGCATGCTGTGGCATTCCCCTACAAACATTAAAAGCTTCTACTTCCCATAAATGGGGAAGTGGAAGCTCTTCCCTTTTGGAAGGCAGAGCTGTTTCTGGCTTCTGAAATTGTAGAAGAATCACACATCAGGTTTCTAATTTGGGAGAGAAAGATTGCTGTACAAGTAGGCTTGGCCCTGTCTATATTCAATACCTTGTCTCTGGAGACTGGAAAAATCATTTGTTGTAAAAAGCAGGGGTATGAGGGAAGTGTTATGAGGTGTCAAAAACAGTTTGCAGCTTTTCCTTGGCAGCAGAGTTTTTTTCTGGGGAACTTGTACAGCCTGTTCTGTCCTTTCTTCTGCAGTCAAATAAGTTCTCCCTTTGCCTAAGGAGATTTTCTACTATTTTTGTTATTGTAAAATTAAATAATTCTTCCAGATAAAATGCTATTATATAGTTTCAACTACTGATTCCAAAATCATACTGCTTCAATGCTTCCCAACTCTTATTTCCTTAACAGCCCCACCTGAATCTCCCAGGGAAACATAAATAAGCCTTATAATAGACAGATTGGTATCAATGTTGTTCCTTTAGATACACATCAGGTAATCTGGTTTTAAAGGCAAATGCTGTGAGGGGATAACAAGGGATTTGACCATTGCATTCTCAATCTCTAATCCAGGTCTTTGTCAATTAGCAAGGTAGATGCAGTGAATCTAATCTGATTTTACCTATTAGTTGCTTAATCTATGGCTTTCAGGTCAAAAGAAGCCACCTCAAGCTTTCGGTCATGAAAAACTATTTCAAATAACAAGAAAAGGGGACACAGTTTTTAATATTTGTGTCATTTCAAACCTAACACTTAAAATAGGTGTGGGGGAGACTCCCATTGAGCAGCTTTCCATGTAAAGTATTGAGATTAGGTTTAGGTTCTTATGGACAAATTAAAGATGACAATCTTTCTTAAGGAAAGCAAGCAAGTGAGCACAAAGAACAAGATGCCCATGTGAGAATTAGGACTGCGCTTGTGTTCCTGCTGGGAGTAGTAATTGTAAAATACAGCAGTATTTTAAAATGGAGAAAAGTCCCCTTTGAACCTAAAAATTAAAAATACACTCTGTGTGGTATTTTTATGCTCAGTAATTATTTGATACAAGATACAAAGTTGCTTACATACTGTCCTTTCTGTGTGTATATGTATTTCATCTGGGTATAGTATGAAGAGGAAGAAATCTGAGAGCAAACATTTGGCACTGTATTCAGCTGTTATTTCTGATACTGAGTTGTGTCCATGTAGAAAACACTTGTGGAGAGGAGTACAGTGATATAGTGTCATCCAGGAGTAGTACTGTTTAGTTTGTTGAAAAGGAACTTCATTATTTTTTCTATTTCCTGTCTTGGAAAAAAAAAATTACATTATGTGTATATAATTTGAGGCAAAGTAATTTACATTTACTTTGATTTTTTTTTCCCTCGTTATTCTTTGAGCAGTCAGACACATTGACTACTGATGAGCACGAAGGACTCTTGGGTTTTATTTCCTGCTCTGGCTCCTAAAGACATCTAGCTTTTATTGCTAATTTAACCTCTTACTATTACTCTTTCTTTGTGAAATACTACTGGGGTTTCAAAAAAAGAAACAGAAAGAAGTGCTACTAAATTTGAGAGCAGCAGTTATTTGAAATCAAGTTCTAACTCTTTATAATCTAAAATGAATTTTAGAAATTTCAGTTCTATAGTCCAGAAATTATTAAGCTATCTAAGATGTCTCAGTATGATAGATGAGATCATTTGATGTTTACAGGGCAAGTACTCAAGAAAAATGGAAAATGCAAATAATTTGATTATTTCTGTGAGTTCCTACAGGTGGTTTGTCTCATATCACTGAAAATACCATGTGTGTAAAGGGAGTTGTGCTCTTCTGTACTTGACTGAATCCAGCACCTCCCAGAGCCATTTTATTTTGGACCATTGGAGAGTTTTTTTCATAAAGACAGAGTCCTGCCCCCTGATGCTGTTTAGATGGAAATGAGGAATTTTTTAAGCCCTGTATAGCTTCCTATTTATGCTGGGTTTACAACAAATATGTTATTTTGTAGAACAGTATTTATTCATGATGTCCAACATAATCCTTTATGCATAAGGTACTTTAAGAAACCACAGGTCTTTATTACTTGATAGGATTAGATTTCATTAATTTCCTTTACGTGAGTGATGGAAGTAATATCAGAAGAAGAGTCAAGTTTAGCTGGGGGGGGGGGGAGTTTTTTTTTTTTTTTTTTTTTTTTTTTTTTTTTTTTTTTTTTAAGAAATGGGTAAAATTGTAAATCTACTTGGATCACAACTAGCAAAAGTTTGGTGTCCTCTGAGTCAACAGATGCAAATATCTATTGCTACTCTTATGCAGAGAGTGTCCAGAGCAGCTGAGTATTTGTATAAAAATCAATATAGTGCATAATAGTCACTGAAAATATGAAAGCATGGCAATTGCTATCTAAGAGATACTGATTCCCATATTTTCCCCAGTCTTTTTAGAAAGAACAAAGAAAGCATTAATACAAAATTTCTGCCTTGCTGCTCAGTTCCATCACACATGATTTGAGTGTATTTGATCAGGTGAATCTCCCAGAAGAAACTCATAAAGGAGCAGCGGTTCCCTGTGAAATAAATACAGCTTGTGATGTTTTGGTGTTCGCTGTCCTGCTCTGGCAGTGGTAGGTCAGCTGTGTGTGGCCAGACCTGTGGCAGCCACCTTTGACCATGTTCACTTCAGGAAAATACACCTCTGCTTTTAGCAGCACCACTCATTAAAGAGAACCAACTTACTTGTTCACTTGTTATTCAGGGTCTAAATTTAAAAGCATTATAATTTGTTTTCTTTGTAAAGTGAATTATGATCTGTGACAATGGTGGCTGCAGTTATACATTTAGTTAGATTTACTGTGAAAAGAGTATATAGACTTTATAAAGTGGATTTATGGTTTCAATTTGTTCCTAATTTTGAGGGTTTAAAAAAAAATTATAATATTTTTGCATTTCCATCAGTGTCATCACCACATGGTGACATTTAGGCAACATTTGATTTTAAATTAAGTATACTAACAAAGTTAATTCTTGCTTACCTCAAAGAAATGGTAGGATTTAACTTAGGTTATGTGAGTATATTTATGTGCTCCAGGGACAGCAGATGACAGTCTAAATCCCCAAATCCTCCACAATTTAATTGGAGGGTTTTCTGTATGCAGTGGTTTTATGTCTGTAGCTGCTTTCACCTCTCTTCCTTTTGGCCAAAGACCAGGTCTGGGGAATGCTGCGTGTCCAGTTCCTGTGTGCAGTCTCAGCCTTTTCACACACTTGTTTGAAACGTCACTCTGGCAATGGTCATGATCTTCATCTCACCAGTCTTCTTTCTAGGGTGTGTTTAGCAAGAGTCTTTAAAAATCTTTGTCAGGAGTTTTATTTATGTCATTATTATTTTATTTGCATCAATTTTTTTCTTTCTTCTCCATGGAATTGACTTTTGTAAATTCAATCACACATTGCACTATATTAGATAATCAAAGGGTGAGACCTTTTAATGTGGAAAATGCTCCCAGTTTTTAAAAATTTTCTTTTCCACTCTCATTTTGTTGTCCAGTTCCAGTGGTGGACATGACTTCTCTTTTTTGCAAAGGCACTATCTTGTTGATCATGCTCTATGTGATAACCAGGTATGTTGCTACTGCAGGTAGTACTGAGGATTTTGGCAGGAAAGATTTCTTGGCATATTTTTTCTTTTAACTTTTGGGAAATGTACATGGAAAATGGACTTCAGGTGTCAGAAATGAACCTGTGCCTGAATTTTGAACATGGTTGTTATTGCACAAACAGTTCTTGCTTGGATATACTACTGAAAGAAGTCAATTATGTGAAATACTAAGAGAGAAAATCCTTTGGGTTATTCCCTGTACTAAAGTTTGTCATCTGAATTTACTTCTGGAATTTTTTGCGTTCCTGTATACAACACACCAAACTCATATATAAAACAAATTTGTGTGTGAGCCTATGCCTATATTATGTTTATTTTTCTTCCTGGAAAAAAGCCCTCAGCTCCCTTAAAGGCAAATATCCATGTTTCTGGAAAATCAGGCTGTGTCTGTCCTCTTAAGTCAGCAGTACAAATGTCTGCACTAAACAAAAAAATGAGAAGCAAATAATATATTTCAGTGCTCTGCATCACATACATGGGTTTTGTTTCTTCCATTAAGGAAAAAATAATCATTTCCAAATGCATCTGAAGCTGCAGGCAGTGATGCACATGGAAAATTCCATCCTGGGGAGCTTTCCTTGCGTGTTAAACAAAACGTGGATCACACACGTTTCTGTTTTGGCTGTTTATTGATGTACACAACATTTTATCAGAACCCTCCTCTGTGTTCCCTTACCAACAGAACTAATAAATTGTCATCCATCGTGGCCAAGAGCTTTGTCTGAAGATCAGAGGGTTTCTTTAATCCCTGGAATACCTCAGTCCCAATTCCAGCCTGTGTGGTACATACTGTGTAAGAGAAGCAAATGATGCAGTTTACAAGGGCTGAGCTTGAACCTGCTGTTTGGATAAGCAGGAGAGTTTAAGAGTTTGCATTCATTATTTTGTAGGCAAATTTTAATAAACTGTTATAAATGTGTAATTTGTAATCTATAAGCCAGCCTCTGCTGCCAAATAAAAGTTCAAGACTACAGAACAGTTAGTTTCCTGTTGCTGCTCTTTGGTGGAAAACCCTGATGGTCTTCTGAGGCTTTTAGACACAAAACTATTATTTTCTCTGTAGGGTTCTGGGCTGTGTGCCAGTTTGTTGTGTGTCTGTGCAGTATTGTATCTATTGCTGCCTGGTAATTTGCCTCTGCTGGGTAAGAGCCTGCCTCTCTTTCAGAGCACATAAACAGTCCCAGAGATGAAATAATAGGTTAGGTGCCTTGTATTTTCAGCCACGTACAAGTGATATGAAGGGTCAAGAGAATATCTTGTGCAAGAATCCACCCTTTCATCAGAGGCTGAGGTGTCAGACATGATGCATTTCAGTCCTCCTGGCCCATGGTGATTTTTTCAGTAGAAGGCATGTTTGGGCTTTTATCCACTGGCATTGATCTGAATTACTGCAAGTAGGAGGAGGGATCAATTCTCTTTGGTACTTGATTTGAGCTGCCTGAACTATAGAATCATTTTAATTTAGACTTACTTCACACTGTAAAAGATAAGGGCTCCTTCCAGACATACTATTAGGTCCCAACTTTGAAGGTTTCTGTTATAATTTCAACACTTATCCACTTATTTCATGAATAAAAGGTTTCTGTTTTAATTCCAGTAATCCCCCATGTGAAAGCCCCTAGCACAAGCAAATTCATTTCTGAGAGCATGGAAATAGCTACAGAATTCAGTTATATTGATTTCTTCTGCTTACTTAAGGGAGGGATCAGCACCCAGCTTCATTAACAGCACCGAGCCTGCGCTCGCCTCTCCTGCTGGAGACTGCACGGCTTTCAGGGGCTCACATCCCCTGCCTGGGCTTGATTTAGTGATCGTAGACAATGGAAAGCTGTGAATTCAGCAGTGACACTGAGGCTGATGTCTTCTCCTTGTCTTGCAGAGCTTCACCCCACAGCAGGACAGCCTTTTCTCTGAGATTTTGTTGCTGTGATTTGACTGCAATGTCTCCTATGCTGCATTTCAAACACTTAGTTTTTTCAGTGCTTGCATTTCATTCAAGTCAAAGGGAGCAAACCTTCCCTTCTGTATTTTCTGTTTCATTGTGGCGGTCAGAGGACTTAGCATCACCTTGGGTTGTTAGCTCGTGGGGTCTGAACTACTGAGTTAGGGTTGTTGCCCAGATTATGGTTCTGTGAATATCTGAATGTTTGATTTTTATTCTTTCCTAGTTACTTAGGGCTTGATCATGCAGGTCTTTTAAAAACACCTGAGGTGAAAAATCTCCTTGTTTGGAGGTTGTGGTGCAATGTGTGAAAAATCCTATCTGTTCAAAATCAGCCAAGCTGGCTTGAAGTTGCTGAGGGTGGATTTAGCAAAGGCAGATGATGACTTAACAGAGAACTGGATGAAGAGAATTGCACATGTACATTATCAGCATGAGGTGTGACACCCTGTGGCTGTTTCTGAGGGACCGTGGCTCCTGTGCTCACATTCTTACTGAAATTTGAACAGGGTGATTAGTGAGGACTGCCTGATTCAAGTTCCTAAAGTCAAAAGTACCCTGCTGAAATTCTGCTGAACACACCACTAACTCAAAACTAAACCACTTTTGCTTCAAGAAGAAGATGTGTTAAGCAATAAATATCAGTAAATTGTAACTTTTACTTCACACTTTGCGTTTTATTACCAAAGTTGACTCAATTTACTCCTCTGATGAACCGTGTAGCAAGGACACTGCTGCTGTTGTGCAGCAGCCTTGCATTTTTAATGGATTAAAATCAAGCTTCTGTGTGCTGATTATGGTTGAATTCAGTGTGTCTCAGAGGCAGCTGCCCAGCCATGGATGTGAGCACACTCATCTGCTGAGAGCAGCAATTCTGATGGACTGTTGGCTTCCTTTAAACGCTGATAGCTTGTTCTGTGCTGGTAAAAAATGAGCTGTGACTTTCTTGCCTGCGGGCATTTGTTTCTTGTAGCTTTAACATTGCTAGTCATTGTGGAGATTTTTATTTTATTTTACGCTGTGAATAGCAAGAAGTTTGATTTGCTGTAGAGCTCCATGTAACTTGGTTACAGGGAGCAAAAAATTATGCCACAGGGAAGCAGGATGTGATAGACAGCACATCTAACTTTTCCAACGTGTAGGATTGTTCCAGAAAGTCAAGAATTCTGTAGTGCTTAACAGCCACTATCTTCTACAGTCTGTATGTCTTCTCCACAGCCTCTTCAGGAATTAATTTAGTTTTTCAGTCACAAATTAAATTTTTGACAATTCTACAACCTGAAAAACTATCCTTATGCCGCATGAAGAAAAGCAAGAGCATGTAGGTAGTGTTCTTCCATACAGATGATTTCCTCTTTTTGGAGGTGATACAGTTTGGGGATAGGTTTTATTGGCAGTTCCTGCTTCTTGAGCAGAGTTTCAAATTATATTTATTAGTACACTGCAAGAATCACTGTTCACTTACATAATTTATACGCATCAGCAATATTAAATTAACTCCTGATTTAAAATAAGAAGATGTGTTTTGCAAAAATTTTGCATTATAGGCCACATTTTTAATTGTTGTAAAAACCTGTAGTGTCTCCTTGGGTTCGTACCAAAGTTGTGTGCTGTAGAAAGTTACCTCTTGCTGTGGACAGAGAATCTCAAAATTAATGAGTGTATCTTTTATAAGTGTTAAGAAAGCAGTGTGCCTTTGGTTTGCTTATAGTTTTTACCCTATTCCCTGTATTCTGCATCTTTTTTTTAGACAACTTGACAGCGTATTGTGCTGACATGACACATAAAAGTTCATCTCACATTTTTACATTTAAAGGTATGTGTTGTAATGTTCTAGTTTTAGACATTATCTTTCATCCAAACCAAATTTATCAAGAAATAGAGCCCATCTGCTGCCACAAACACAAACTATTTTAAGCTCTAGGCTGCATAAGAATTCTACAAACATACCCACAATAATAAGATTAGGATATATTTGCACTTGGAAGTTTAGTGAAGTTTTATTCTTGTATAGCTTTGTGGGTTAAAGGTTATCTAAGGTCATCAGAGCCTCTAACCAGTGAGCTCTAAAGATAACTTGTTCCAAAATGGCTCTTACAAGTAATATTTTCCTCTTTTTTTCCTTCCTGCTTTTGGATTTAATGAATTTCCTCTATTATTTCAAGCTTTTTCCAGATCTGCATTACAGGAAAATGTACTTTTTATATGTGCAGGTCTCTGCAGATGTTCCATACCATACAGCATATTTGCTGTGTATTGCAAAAAAAAAGCAGCATATTGAGTCTTCTTTCATTACCTGACCTCTATGCATGTTTTTTTGCTACTTTGCATTGCTTAATGCAAAAGGTTTCGTAAAGATCAGTTAGTTGGCAGTGAATAAATTAGATCTAAAAAGAATACATGAATCTTAAATTAGAAAACTTGGCTAATATTATGTATGTTTTGATGCCACATACGGCAGCCATGATCTGGGAGATTATTTTGGAGCTGTAGTGTCCACAGTTTGGTGTGTTGTTCCTATTTCAGGGATAATTCCTGCTTCGAGTGGCATTGGGACTGTAGTTAGTATTTGAGGTAGTTTACAACACAGAGGTGACAACAATATCACAGATATCTTCATTTGGGAAGGAAGGGGAGACCACTTCAATTCTGAGCCCATTTGGGAAGTACCAGAGTTTTGAGCTGAAGTTAAAGACAGAAGGTAGAGATCCCATGCACACAGAGCAATTCTTCAGGATCAGGTTCTGAGGATATTGATCCTTCTGAAGCCTGATCAGCTGAATGTGCTGCTGGCTAAGCCAGGCCTCCACACCTGGAGTTCCGTCCTCTCTCTGGTTTTGTGTTCTGCTAGTTCCTCTCAACAGGGAGCACAAAGCCTGGCCAGACCAACTCGAGTGCAGCTTGTGGTGCTTAGCTTCGATTCTGCAGTTCTGTTTGATCCTCAGTCAGAAATGAATTTCATTGAGGTGATTGTCATCCTTCCCTGACTGATCTAGGATCACAGGCAGGTTCAGCACTGTGCCCTTGGGCAGTGTTCTCTGTGCAGAACTTGAGTACCATGCATTTGTTTACCTTTCTGGAAGGGGTTACATTCATGTTCATGGGGTTTTTTGTTGTTTTCATATTTGAAGAAAGTCAAATTACCCCTGAAGTTTGTATCAGTGTAACTGCACTGAACAAAGCATATAGCTGGGAACTCTTCCTGTCCTGTAAGGTAATAATAGAAATTTATATTAGCTACCCACTACTTTGTTTTCCTCCATGCACTTTGAGATTTAGCACTGCAGTGAGTTTAATTTTCTTTGATTTTTGTAAAGACTATTTTGTTCTATTATTCAGCTATTTCAAGCCATTTTTGATAGTAATTGAAAAATTACATTGTAAGCACCACTGAAATATGATTTTTTTTTAGTGAATCTGAGCAGAACTCTGCTTACTTGTGCCAGTCAGGGGTGTGCGTTACAGATTTCAAGATGACTGTAGGGCTGGGATTAAGTACTGACTTAGTGAAAGGGAATGAATTATACAGGAGTTCCTCATATAGTGCTAAAATGGTAGTAATAAAATAATATAATGAAATAATTCCTTGTAAAGTGGTCTGGTTTTAATCAGGTGCTCGCTGATAAAACAAGCAACAAAAATCAGTGTGGGCCTGAGGCCGTTTGAAAATCCTGGTGAGTGGCAGTAGCTGAAATCTGGCAGCAATTACATTCCTAAACAGTTGAAATATGTGAGCTGGCCTTTTTGAACCTTTCAGTGAAATCCCATTTTGCTTTCTAGTTGCTTTCTTATTAGAATTTCCAATGCTGTTTTGCTAATAGAGGGCAGCAAAAATGAGCAGTGTTGTAGTTTTTAATAGGGAGCGTCTTGGTTCTGATGGTTTGTTCCACTTTGCAAAGCAGTCAGGCACCCCTCACCATGATGAAACAGTGTAAGCATGAAAGAATATTCTGCAGTGCCAGTGTGAGGAAGAAGAGGACTCTGAGTCTGTTGGCTAACCAGCTCTTGGCAAGCTTCTTTTGCCTTTGAAAAATGCAAAATTAAGCAGTAATACTTTTTCTGTCTGTGAATAGGAATTCTCTACTTATGAAATATTTATTAAAATTTTATATTAAGAAAGCTAAATGCCAACGGCATAGAATTATTTGATTCTGAAAGGCATGTAACCTATCTGTTAGCATATTTTTTTCATTTTAATTTTGTTTCCCTAATGCATTACCATGGTCATTGACAGGCCAACAGATTAGTTTGCTTTTACAAGACAGATTTAGTGAAAAGAAATGCTTATGTTTTCAAGGTACCAAAGTAGAATTAACAGAACCTTGTATGTCTGAAACACTATTGAAAAAGTAAAATTGGAGACCCAAGGAACATGTAGTAGACTAGAAAATTAAGAAAAAAATTAAGCAGATTTAACCAGAGGTTTGTTTCCTTTGTTTAGTGGTTGGAAGGGGCTTGTGGTTTTGTTTTTTTAATTGGATTTTCTAAAGCATCTATGTTACTTTGGGAAGAAATTTGACTTTTTAAAAAAAATTAGCATGTAGACATTGCTTTGGGAGATTGCAGAGTATAAAACATTCTGTTTTCTGGTCAGTTTGGAACATAGAGTTCTGCTTTTTCTGTTAGTATGGTTCCAAGTGGATGCTTTGTGTACAATAGTGACAGCTATTATATTGTCTATTTAATTACAGCCAGCTCTTTGAGACTGGCAGGGCTGGCATTTAGCAGATTTGTGGCTGAAAAGCATTTCAAGGGAGTATTGGGCACATCTCTTCATTCCAAATATGAAGTGTTTTAGTATATGATCTGCAGTTCAAAATAAAGCTCTGGAAAATACTGATATTTACTGGAATTGTAATCAAATTCTTCTGTTGTTTGTACTTGAAGCAGAGCTTGATAGAAATGCTTTGTGTAATTCCTTTTTCACTGGGAAGATCTTAGGAGAACTTCCCCGGCATTCTCACATCAGGGACATTTTGTTCAATGTCCTCTTCAAAGCAGGCAAAATATAAGGTTAAAATCAGGCTTCTCGTGGCCCTTTTGGTGGAATTTTGGTGACTGAGGGATGCAGATTACACCTCATGGTCCAAATGCCCTGTCATGGTGCTTGGTCACTTTGTGAAATCTTTTTATCTTGCCCTAACGAAGAGAGATTTCTACCTGCATTCCCAGTTGTACATTTTCCAAATGAGATGTGTATCCTATGTATTGGAAAACTAAGTCCTAAGTGTAGTCAAAATGTGCTGAATTTTGTAGCTAGAAACAATGCAGTTCTCACTCAAAAAACTGCTTGGCTGTTTAGTGCAGCTGCTAAGCTGTGGAATGTGTCATCTTCTAAAGCTGCTTTCATTAAATTGGCGTGCACACTTACAGGGTGATTGAGATGGGCTTGAAAGCAATGTATAGGTCCTTAAATCTGGGAAAGAACTGCTTTGGAGTGCAGGGTAAGCCTCAAGGGAGTTGGGTGCTTGAGATGGTAAACAGAAACTATTGTTGACTTGCTTGTCACTATTAGAGGTTTTTCTTTAAATGAGCTTGTGTCAGCAGTGTTAAATCCAGAAGCCCTTCGGGAAACACAGAATGAGTATCTGAGACAAATATCCAGAATTTAGGCCATCTGAGAGGTTGCCCTGAGGTAAATTGGCTCCTGATAAGAAAATTTTGCTCCCACAAAAGGGAAACAGAGCAAACGTCTCTTTTCCCGCATTCTTTTTTCCCCCATGGAAAAAGGGGAACAAAGTACAGTGTTAAAAGATGCATGTAAACTAAGGTACTTTGAGAAGTTATGGCAAGATAAATCATTATTGAAAGAGCCATCTTTTTTGGGGGGAGTGGGGTAGGGGGAGGAATTGCTACTGCATCACCTTCGGTGTTAGTTTGTGTGTGACTTCATGTAAGCAGTGGGGACCTGTCTTAAAATCTTAGTAAGCAGGTCACAAATGGTTTGTCCTGTCCAAACATTTTCTTGTGCATAAATTAATTAAGAACAGTGTAATCATGGCATTGGGGAAAGCACAGATTTCATAGTTTAGAATTAAACACTCTACAAGTTACTTTCCTTTGTTTCATCTTGACCAAAGGTATTGTGGGGTTTTTAATTGATGATGATGTCTTTTTTTGTATGGCTTGTAATGAAATTTAAAAAATCCTGCTTGTTGCTTATCCTTACATAAACTTAAAGAATTCATGCCATTATAACCATTGTTACTCTGCTTACTGTGTTGTGAAACAAATCAGAAATCTATGGTAAATAAACTAAGGATGGATCAGTATAACCCATAAAATTAAAATATTCCAAAAGCAACACTGGGGGGTTTGGTCGTTACGTACTCCAGCTTGCTGTGTAGCTTAAGGCATAAGATGCTGACTCCAGGCAGAAGTTTGCTTGAGGTGGGTTGTGAATAAGATTCTGCATCTTCTACGACCACATCTAGAATTTCAGATGCTTGAAGAATCAAGCATCTGACTGTTATTATCTTCTGACTATTACTCTGACTTGTAAGTATAAGAAGAATATTTGACAAACCCAAGCAGAACTAATTAGCCCTACTTATGTTTACTAATCAAGTAATTACTAATCAATTTTTATCCAGTTTCATTTTCAATATTGCAATATCAGTGTATTGAAGAAATCCCACAAAAGAAACCATTTCCAAAAAGGGGAGGGAAGGAAAAGCTGGTCAGGTTGTTCTTTCTAAGTCCCCTCTCTTATTTCTACTGTCTGATACGTAACTTGGTATTCAGGGGGGTTTGATGTTACTGCAGAGCAACAACAGATTATATTTGCAACCTTGATATTTTCCCAGCAGGGCCTTGAATTTCACATGTAATAATTTGCATTTTAATAATGCCTGTAAAGTGTTCAGGTACATCTGATGGAAATAGCATTGAGTCAGTTTTAATCCCTCATGCAAAGTCTGCCAAACTTGTTTGTCAGCTCTAGTGTTTTAATTCACATATCTGCAGGTTTGTGGGAAAATGCAGAAAGAAAGAAGATTTCATTACCTCTGCACTCAAACCTCCTCCTGTTCTGTAGAACTGCATTTCTATGTAAATCTTGCCATACTGAGAAACAGCTGAATAATCTGACAAACCATGACATGGGGCTTTATTTTTGTCAGTAATACATATAAGAAGAATCTGAATGATTTTTTTCTTAAAGTTTTTAACTTTGAGTGTTGTGTTTTGCCAATACTATTAGATCATTTTTATCTTCAGCAGAAAAGAATCATTTTGCAATAATTGTAGGCTTAATTGAGTGGAATAACACTGCGTGGTCCCATCTTAAATTCTTCAGTGACTTCTTTTCATCCTAAATGAGTCTATCCAGTCTATCAAAGATGGGATGATTTTGTTAATTTCTTTTTGGAGTTCTTCATACAATTATTTTCTTTTTGTGAATGTCATCTACTCTAATTAGTTTTTGCCTTTTTTTTTTTTTGCATTTAATGTATTGAATCTTTTTAACAGTGTCTGGTTTTGACAATGAGAAATATATAATTGCTTTTTAAAAATGTATTTATCATATCTAATACCAGTCTTCAAATGTATATTTGGCGCAAAAGCAATAAGACATAAGGGCCAGAATGCAGGAAATTAGTATTTCAAGTATGTTGAATTACAATATTAAAGTTATAATTATAAAATAACCTTCCAGTAATGACTGCTGAGTGCAAAATGTGAGCAAGGCAATTAATGATATCCAGCCAGCCAAAAAAAAAAAAAAAAGCATTTTAGTAACTATATTTTCCATATATTCATTGAATAATCCCATCACTGGAAAAGTCCTTTTTTACTAATGGACTGAATGTGGTTTTCCACAAGGAAGAGGATTTTTCAGCTTTGACAATATTCAATATCTGCCTAGTCTTGTGCACTTGAAGGAACTTTGGGTGAATCAGTGGGTGGGGGCTGCAAGATTGACCAACAGGGAATTAACCTCCCTACTTTGCACTTTCTGCTTCTTGAAGTGCAAGATTCATACCAGCTCCAGGAACTGTAGATATAGAGCATCTTTGTTTTGTTTCTTGAACGAGCTTTACGTTCATACTTAGAAATAGCTTGAAACCTATTACATATAATAAAAAACATGAACAGTAAAACAGAGTAATTTAGACTTTTTGGATATATTTAGCTTTTCAAAAACATCACACATGACACATTAATAATGCAGTGATTGATTTGGCAGTTGGGATGGTTTAGAAAATGGCTTTGAATACAGAACAGTAATAGTTTCATGCCATTACATTTACATTTAGACGAGCATGCAAAACCAGTGGTTGCTGTTTTATATTCCTCATAAAAGCTAAAGCATCCTTTTGAATTTTTTACATATCCAGTAACCTCTCTAAAGCATTTCTGTACCTATGGCTGTGAACGTGCTGTGATCACTGTTTGGTATTAGTCTTACTTTGAAATTCTTGTTTGTTTCCTCAGTGGGGTTTCTTTGGGGTTTGGTTTTGGTTTGCTTTGTTTGGTTTTTTTATTTTTGTTGGTTTTTTTGGGGAGTTTTGGTTTTTAATATAGATGTAATGTGCAGTTCTGTGTATTCTGTGAAATTCATTCTAGGTAACTGCTTTTTTTCATGCTAAGCAAGCATAATTCTTTGGAAAGTGATAGAAGTATGTAACTTGGTATTAAACTCATTCACATGAGTATTTCAGGGTTTTTTTGGTAAAATATTTAAGGTCATTTGGGTATTTTTGAAAATGCATATTATAGATGTTCCTTTGCTAAAAAAGTGTATGTTCCTCTCTTTTTTTTTTCATATTTTAATGAAAAAGTAGGAAAAAGAAGTATAACTAATTTTATAAATATTAAGGTCTGAGCTTGTATTTTATTAGACTTGGTGCTGAAGGTTGTTTATAATACAATATTCTTGCTTAAACACAAGCTGGTGTAACTATGTCTTCTGTTGCTTTATTAGTGTCCATATGGAATTCTGCATGCTGGTTGTGGGTTGGTTTTTTTTTTTTTTGGGTTTTTTTTGGGTTTTTTTTTTGTGTTTTTTTTTTTTTTTCTCTCCAAGGAATCCTGCTGAAATGGGTGTTATACTTGTAGACTGCTGGTCCATATGTTTGAGGTTTCTGTGAGTTTGTTTTGGTGTTGGATTCCCACTCGTTCTGATAGACAGCATTTCCTCCAATCCACCCAACACACAATTCAGTGGAGCAGGGGGTAGGTGTGGTTCTGTGGCTCACTGGCTTTCCAGAGTTCCATGATTCTAATGCTGAGACAGAACAACAGACCAGGTGGGAACAGAAACTCGAGCCTGGCTGAAGAGTGTCATCATCACAGTTTGCAAGATGGTTGTAGAGACTTGGGAATCAGTTCATTCATCACAGCTCCCTTTTTGAATGGCAGGAAGAAACTTGTGATTTCTGTTAGACTTTTCTTTGAGGAAGGAAATGTAGGGAAAAAGATGTGTGCATGCTGTTATGATTTATTGCCTGGTTGTGTAACTCGGTCACTTCTTGTCCAGTGTTATTAGTAACCTAAACTTTGTTATCAGCACACCTTTGTTTGCCTTCTAACACGTACCTGAACAGCTGGAAGTTTGTAACCATCCACTGGAATTAAATTGCAAGTACACTGTGTTGTTACTAATGAGCACTTGTTAAAGTGCTGGAGATTAAGCATTTCAGTCTTTGAGAACATGTTAGTTTTTTAGATGGGTCGGTTTTTCTTTAGAATATGCTGAGCTGGAAGGGACTCATCAGAATCATCAGGTCCAAGTCCTCACCATACACACGACTCTCCCCTGTAGAATCATACCCTGTGCCCAAAAGTGTGGTCCAAACACTTCCTGAACACAGACAGGCTTGGTTTGGTTTAGCTTGGCTTGGTTTTTTTTTTTTTTTTTGTTTTTTTTTTTTTGTTTTTTTTTTTTTAATTTAAGATTTATAAGGATCATGACCAGTTGACTGTTGAATATCTCTAGAAATAAAAACTCCACAGTGCCTCTGGGCAAACTGTTCCAGTGTGTTAGTGCCCTCAAGGGGAACAAAATTCCCATACATTTATCTGGAATTGCCCAACTTGTATCCCTTGTCTCTCATCCTGTCACTCTGCACCATGGAGGACAGTCACATCTATACCCTCCTACTAGCTGGAAGACAGAAATAGGGTTTTCTTTGAAATTTAGGCTTTTAGCTCTCTCAGCCTTAGAGAAGATGTGCTGTAGCAATCTGACTATTTGGTGGCTTTCAGCCAAACTAATTTCCTTATATCGGGTTCTAAAGAAATTGCAGTTAAAATGTAAAAGGAAAGGTAGCTGGTTTGGGCTAATGTTTTCTGAGTTTTCCTTGCTTTGTTTTAATTGCTTGGATTTCATAATTTTTGTTGCAGTAGCTTCTAACTAGGTCTGATGAACTCACTTTGCATCTGTCTGCCATGCTGTCCAAATCAGCCCTGTCTCACAGGCCTGGTATATTTTTATATATTTTATTATCATTCACTTCTTGCCATTTTTCTGTTACTCATCTCTTACTCTAGCCTTTTTTTCCTCTGGAAGTAAACCATAGGTTTCTCATGTTAAATAACAAACCTGTAAAAACCCTATCTTAGGACAAAAGCCAAATTGTTCTCCATCATGTTAATTTTTTTTTTTAAGGGTGGACTAAAATTTAAATTTTACTAAAATTTAGTAGGCTTCAGAAGAAAGTCCTTTGTTTAGAAGCTTTTTTAGAATTTGCAATTTACGAAAATTACTAAACCTTGGAAGTAAAGGGACTTTCTGGGGTTTAATTTTTCTGCGTTGTTAATTATTTGTAGCAGCTCATAGGTAAAAACACTTTTACATGTCTGGCTAGTGCTTTATCATTTCTACACTTTTTTTCCAGCAAGTATCTCCAATATGGATTAATTTAAATAAAACATGTTTTTGTGGTGCTTTACTTTGACTTTTTTGCATGTTTGTAATAAGGTTGTAATAAGGTATCTTGAACTGAAATACGATTTTTTTTTTTCATAAACATGTGTTGTTTGTCATTATGTTATCTAGGCTATTTATAAGCAACTCACATGCCTCAGGAAGATGAATGCTATTAGAATACATTAAGTAGCATAATTGTAACAAATGATCCATAGGTAAATGCTGCACTGAATTTCCAATTTCCAGCTAAGAAAAAACAAGCTCTTCATTTATCTGCGATGCACAGATCAAATCTCTCTGAGAGTGTGATAAGCTTTGTCTGAATATTTCCACTTTGGAGAGTACTTTATGTAGGCAGACAGATCCTCTTTAACACAGGGAGTAGCCTCACAGCCTTCTGAGGAGTTCTTTAATCTCCATCATCAGCTGGTTTCTTAAAAACATTGTTACACCCTGCCATTTTTTTCTGCTGAGAGACGAGAATTAAAATTGATATGTAAAGCACATTCAGTTTGTCAGAATCTCACCAATGTAAGCCCAACATTCCTTCCTGTGTGCTGTAACAATTTGGGCATTTAGGCTGTGAAGGCATCTGCAGTAGGAGCTGCTACACTGAGTGTGCTCAGGGGTGGGGATGGAGAAGGGAGCAGCATTTAACCAGCTGTGCAGGTGTTTCACACCCACATTTAACCAACTGTGCAGGTGTTTCACATCCACATTTAACCAGCTGTGCAGGTGTTTCACATCCACATTTAACCAGCTGTGCAGGTGTTTCATAACTGCATTTAACCAGCTGTGCAGGTGTTTCATAACCACAAGCAGGGACACTTCTTATCCTGGCCTGAACAGAGGCTTCTTCAGACACAGACATCCACTTGTGCTTCTCCAAGGTCTTGAGAAGTTCTCTGAATCCAGTCACCATCCTGCTCATCCCTGCTTTTCAGCTCCATAGGCCTGTGTCTGCCTCAGGCACAGCCTGCTCAAAAACAAAATAAAATTTCAGGTGCATGTCTCAGTTTTAGCGCTGCTGTAGGATCTGGGTTTAATGCGAAGAAAATGTTCTCAGTTGTAAACTTTGCCATAAAAATATTTCTTTTGTTGTCTGGCTCTGAGGTAGCTTTGCTGACACGATTATTTCTATCAGTCTGTTATGATTCTGCACTAAGCTTATTTACCATCTGCTTTCAAGATGTGCATTCCTGGCTAAAACATGATGTTTCCAGCTGTCATATGCCTGATAGTGTTAGGTAGAGAAAATAGCAACAAAAAAGGAGGAGAAAAAGCATTAAAAAATTGCTTCATCTTCTGAAGAATATTTTATAGAATTCAGCCTTGCACTTGTTAAAATGTGAAATGCTTGAGGTATGGACAGGCAAACAGATCCTTTGCATCTTTGTCTTCTGCCAGAAGACACGGGTTTGGAGGAGGTATTTCTCTGTGTTGCTTCATTCCTCCATCAAAACATAATGGATTAAAAAAAAAAAAAAAAACACAAAAAACAAAACCCAAACCAAAACAAACAAAAAATACCCCAACACATTGTTTTGAGATGTAATCTCTTCCATCTATCTAGATTTGTTTCTTTGAAAGTTAAGTTTTACCTTTATCAGTTATTTGTAAAAACTGTTCATTTTTGCTGTGAAAGTTAGAAGTACGTACAGTATGTGGTCACGGAAAATTCACTGGAAAATGTTATTTTGTGTTGCACCTTCCCTGTCCACCCCATCATCCCAACATCTACCTGTAGCTTCTTATCTGAATCAACTTTAAGATCTGGATGTAGATTGTACATATGGTCACAGAGAAAACAACAATATCTAATAGGAGCTGATAGATTCTGTTGTATTTTATGTAGAGAACTGAAGTAAACATCCACAAAAATACAGAATGCAGGAGTGTGGTGAGAGAATGGCCAGATGTTGCTTACAAAAAATTAAGAGCAAATCTGTGGTTTTTTTCCTAAGTACTTCAGCTATGTAGTAATGGCCTAAAATTCTATGTTCAGAATTGCTGGGGAGTAGTAAAGCAATATAAAATTCTTAAATACATGGCAAAGATTTAACATTTCCAAATACTTTTGCAGCTGGAGCTTTATCAAACTGTTCAGTTTACCATTCTACTCTACATTAAATGTAGAATAGGTTTTCGGTTTGCTAAGTTTCCTTGAATAGTACAGAAGGATGTTATATCTTTACTGTAATACTCCAGTTTTGTATCCAGCACAGCATCAGGGTGACCAGGAGGTCACTCTGGAGGTCCATTTATACCCTTATTCTGTGCACAGTGATGGTTGTGAAAAGTGGCTGAAGTATCTGTTTTACCTTTCCAGCTCTTCTTTGCCTGAAGGGCTGCAGGGCTGGATGTAGTTTCTGTGTACTTATTAATCTTTAACAACCTCCTTCTTCTCAAATGTGTTCAGTCTTCCTTAAATCCAGATATAACCTTTGCCTCTCTAAACATCCATTAGCAAGGAAGTTCATAGATCAGCTGTTTGCTGGGTGATGAGTCACGTCATCTGGTTTTGAAGCTGTTTCCTGTTAGTTTCAGTTGATGCCTCCTGCTCCTTATTTTGGAAGACAGAATGAAGAATCAATTTTTATCACCTTGACCTTGAGGACTGTGTTTTTATAGGCATTTGTTATTTCTCCCCTGAGCTATGTCTTTCTGGAAAGAGACTGAAGTGAGGTTTTTTGCCTTATGTAGGGATTTTTTTAGTATAGAAGTTCTTTTAACTTTGTCCACCTTAAGTTTGCCTTCTACAAATAATTTCTAGTTCTACTGTATCCCATTTTGAGACAGAGGACCAAGACGAAACACTTGTCACAGTGCTGATGTGGACAAACCATGGATTTAGATAATAGCAAAATGAGTTCTGTGTTGTTTTCCTGAAAGTTCCTGACTTCTAGTTTGCATTTCTGAACAACTACAGATATATAAAAAAAAAATCCCCCCTTGTATTCATTTATCTTAATCTATATTTATTTTTTCTGTTGTTTATTGGCTACTTGTGTTTACTGGTCATCACTCAGTGTCCTGTGTTTCCTCTCTTTTTCCTAACACTAGGAGAAGCTTGGCATGAGACCTTCATGATAATGCTGTGGTAGAAGTGTATGGGAGTAAAATGTGGCTGTTTAATTTGTTACTTAAATTGTTGTAGGGCAACAGGGTGGGTAAATTTAACCAACTTGGTGGATGTAGTGTTCAGAAACTACCTCTAGTACTTCAGGTCGATTTTTTATTCATGTATATTAATGTATAGGAGCCATCTAGAAAGAAAGGCCCTAGAATGGTATTCCTCAGCTGAGGGAAGTCTGCAGGAGTGTGTTTTCTTCTTGGTGGCATGAAAATGTTTAAGGCCAGGTTGGATGGAGCTCTGAGCAGCCTGGTGCAGTGAAAGGTAAACCTGTCCATGGCAGGGGTGTTGGAGCCAGGTGATCCTTAGGGTCCCAATCCAACCCAGGCAATTACAGGATTTATGTAACCATGGAGTTATCCTCAAGCTCACCCCATCTTTGCACTTGATCAGTTTGTGTTGTCTCCACCAGGACACAGACATTTTTCAGTTCTTGTACTTACAGCTGGTGTGAGTATACTCAAATTATCATCTTGCTACATCTGCTCATGTGTCCTTAACTGTAGCTACAAAAAATGACCAGATAGAAACTCCCTAATGTTCATGCTCTTTGTACCAGCCAAGGGAAACTAACACCTGATTTAGCTGGCTTTGAGGTGCAAATGCTGGGGAAGAGCAAATCAAGTTTACTGTTCATGACCTCATAGTAATCTCATTTGTGTTTTGACTTTCTTCCTGAAAACTAAAAATTACTTCTTTGTTGTTTTTTGGGTTTTTTTTACCCGATCCCCTTGGATATGTAATTAAAGGTCAGAACAGCCTTCTAATTTCTTAGAAGAAAGACAACACCAAACCTTTGTTCTTATTACATTCAGTTTATTTACTTGGTCTCTCTGGATTCACTCAGAAGACGTATAAAAGAAAATAAGTTATAGCATGTATCAAGAAATCCAGTCCTTCTAACTGAAATGGATGAGACTATTTTTTTTTATCCTTTAGTGAACAAGAAGTAATGGCTGCATATTTGTTGTTAATTTCCATTGAACATGAGGTAGAATATAAATTAGAAATGGCAACTTCTGCTATATATCAAAAATTATGGTAGAATAACTAGACCACCTTGCATTTTTTGCACTTAACTTCAGAAGTGACTGGCTTGATTGTGCTGTTTGCAATTCTAACTTTAAGAACAGTCTTAAAGTGGTAAAACTGAGTTTGGAACTAAAATTGCAGAAAGATGATATTAAATAAAGTCATACAGTATTTCTGGCTCCAAGTTGCCTCAGAGTGCTCTAAGCTTGTAAATATTGCAGGAGCCTGACCTTTGTCAATTACTGAGAACAAGGAAACTCTTCCACTGAGATAAAAATGGTGACAGAATCTGTGGACAGGTCTGAGGCTGAAATTGGAGCAAGTGGCTTGTTTGGCACTTGGCCACATTTTTAAATCACCAACTCAACTTTGGTCACCTGCAGAATAACCAAAGTACACCCGCTGGTGAAATGGGCAGGTCTCCCTCATCCATGTCAGTGGACTAACACACATTTTTCAGAAAGCATTCAACTTTAATTCCAAGTAACAATTCCATTGTAAAATTTCATTTTCACTGAAAGGGAAATGCAGTGTTTTTGTCTTGTTTTAAAAAGTGTACTTTATTTCCATTTTGTGTCAGCATCGTCCTGCAATTCAGTCTGGGACTTTCCTTATGGTTTGGGTTTGTTTATTTGTTTTCTATTAAACCAAAGAGCAAATTTTCCTCTTTCTATTAAAATAGCTCAGTGCTGTGACGTCTTTTTGGAACAGAGAATTAGGGGAATGATAAAAGAAATTCCTCAAAATACTATAATGTGTGAATATTAGTTCTGGTTATTCTTCTTCTAACAGAAACAAGGATGTTAGAAATAGAACAGACAGGAAATGTGCAGCTACAGTAAAATATATATTGTAAAAATTGTGCAGGATTTTTTTCATATTTTGGTTCCAGTCCTGCTTTTTGCATGTGATCCATACAGCTGTATGGATACAAAAGTATCCATGTGGATCTTAATGCCCATGGAAAGCTGGTTTGTGAGATTGGCACCCTGATTTGCATGTGAAAACCCAGTGATTACTGTCAGAATGCTGCAATCAGAGATGCAAGCTGGAAGTTCCACCATGTCCTATATAATTTCAACTTAGAAAATTGAGGTGCTATGTATATGTACTTTTCATGCAGAAGTTATAAATAGGTACTGCAACTGTTCATTGAAATTGTTAGACAAAAAATTACTGAACAGGCCTACAGGTTCTGAGGAAGAAATCTGCTTGATGAACTCAGCTTAGAATTATTTCACAGTTTTAATGATAGATAAGTTTTATTAAGTGTGTGGTATGATGTTAAATGGCACTTGTAGATTGGAGAAGTAGATGAGGGGGTGGGTTCCAGTAATGTAGGAAAAAAATTGAGGTTTACAATGACAGGTGAGTCAGAGCAGCACTGTTCTGGTTATATTATATATAGCCTCTTTTGAATTGGTTATTTTACTCATCTGTAAAATTTCCATTTGATAAATGCTGTCTGCCTTATAGATGTTTGTCCAGGAAAAAGAAAAAAGGCTTGTAGAAGACTTCAGTTGCCCATAAATTCATACTAATGTTTTCCAATCTTAATGGTTCTTTGTCCCACCTGCACCCACATTGAATCAGCCTTTAATCTGATTTATTTTCTGCTACCTTAGAAACAAAAAAATGCTTTCATTGTTGCCCTGTATTTTTGTATTATAAGCATTTCTTTAATTTTAGATCTTTTTCCATGAAAACACAATGTAGAGGTCAGCTTGGCTGTTTGTGTGAGAATGTGTGTGCACAGGCTTTCTTAAATCTGAGGTGAAATATATATGTGTGTGCATATACATATATATGTGTGTATACATAGATTCTAAATCTCATTTGGCTTGTAGGCAAAGTAAACTTGTACAAGTCAGACATTCTTTTAACTTGTAACTTCTTCATTACAACTATGAAATGTTAAACCTGCGGTTAGCCCTTGCAATAATTACTTTGGTAACTGTTAAGATCAGACTTCAGTGCTTCACTGCAGCATTTTCTATTATCATTTCTTCTGTTTTCAGTCACAGAGTTTGCACCTGGATTGCATTTAATTGCTTTAGCTCAAACTCTCTGACCGCTCCAAAAGTCTAAAAACACAAAATGAAATGCTCAGATGGAAAGACCACTGAATACTTACTTTTTAAATGTTTGAGATTTTAATTTTTTGTACATTATTTTTTAATGCATTCCCACAACATAACTTTTTGCTTCAGGGCATGTTACAGTATGCATTTATAATGAGACTGACTGTGTTCTTTCTTGCTCTGGTGCACATGACTCCCGTGAAGTCAATGGGCTTATGTCAGACTTGCTAAAATAATAATCAGACTACTAATCTTTACATTAGTCTCACGTGGAAGAGCAGCTAATATTTACGACTGAATTTACGGTTGTTGCTGTAGGTTCCAAAGTTATTTTATTCTCTTGTTTCATGTTTTTCTCATTTTGCCTTCTTGCTTATTTTATTCCTTTGGAAAATTATTGTTTCTGAATGTTGAAGACAATCAGGAGTAGAATTTCTTTTTTTTCCTGGATATATTAATATACAACATGAATTGTTATTCATGCTGTGTACTAAGTCAAAACTCTGGAGAATTTTTCAAAGGGATTATGTGGAGTTAGATTGGAAGGGTAAGGAGAATATTTCAAGACAATCTTCCTGCAGGGTAAAAGGCTCAGTGTGAGATTAGATATACATTATTTGTGTTGTTGCTTGCTCTGGGAGGGAAGTAAAAGAATCTTAATGCAGAGTTCAAAAAAGGAAAGTAAACCAAAAAGTGAGTAAACACAAGTAGTTTTTGAATAGGTGTCCCTCTGAGATGTCTCTCTATGTAGAATATCAGTCCAACAGGATCTAAGAGAATTTAGCATCATCTCCAGTTGAGGATTAATTAAATAATCCCTTAGTTAATGATGCTTGTCTGTTATGCACTAGATTAGAGGGATTGTTGCTGATGGCATACTGTAGGTAATAATTTATGGTGAATTTCTTGTAGCTAAAGCTACATGGTCAAACTCCAGAGATGGCTTATTCATTATTCAGAGAAAACCTCAGGAATGCTGGATTTAGGGAAAAGGAGAGAATAAAGGAGGAAGATGGTTCAATATTAAATCATGTTTGCTGTTGACTTATATAGTAGGGAAGAAGGGACAAAGAGGAAATGAAGACAATATTGTGTGGATACTTTAAAAAAACTGAAAAGTCAGAACAAGAGTAGAGGTTGTTCAGAGGAGGTCAGAAGAGAAGGAAACCAGTAACAATAACAACAATTTAAATACTCAAACTTTGTTATCAGTAAATTACAAAGATAGTGCTATCTTTGGAACTGCAAAGAGCCTTACCTGGTGGCGTTATGGATCCCTTCTTAGGTACAGCTTCTGTTTGCAAATATTCTGATCTTCAATAATCGTTTAACAACACATATATTATCAGCTTACAGTGTTTTTGTACAGGAGGCAGAGAAGTCCCAATTTGACCTGGCAGCTGTATCAAGCAGTGCTCAGTAAGGAAAATATTACAGTCCTGCTGTCTTTATGGCTGGCTACTCCACAGATTGTACAGAATTTGGAACAATGCTACATTCATTCCACACTGATAGGCCAAATGAATAATAATCTATTCATTTGTGGAAATCATTTTTTGAGTATTTACCTTCAATGGACATTAAGAATGTTCACCTTGAGCAGAAGCGTGAAACACCCATCAGTTCCTATTCAGAACAAGTAACTTGGGAAACTGCCACAGCTTTCTTGTTTAATGAATGAGACTGAAAGTTTTGAGAAGTATTGAGCTACAACAAATACTTCTTGTAGCTGACCACTGCTCTTGTAGACTGCTTTCTAGAAAGTGAATGGGAAGAAAACACCATTTTTAGTTTAAAACCCAAGACAAATCTCCTGCCACGTTTGTCAACTATAAACATATTCCTAAAAGGTCTATTTAAAAACCTGGTGAAGAACAGAAAGGTGATACACCTACTCATCTCACGTCATTCAAACAGAATAAAAATGGAAAATTGATTCCTTTCCAGTGCTGCCTTAACTTCCAGTTTTTGTTTTGCTTCTCAATTAACTGCCATGTCTTAACACACCTTAAATAAAGTTTTCCTAAAGTGATTTGCAGAAAACAAGTGTGCAGTAGATGCCACGTCTCTTATGATGGCTTGTGGTTAGATTTGCTTGTGCAGTGTTATTAGGGGACATGCTTTCACTAAGTGCAAAGCAACAAAACAGTAGTTCAAAAAGTTTCTTTGCTTGTATAAAATCATTTCTGTAGAGGGAAATTCAAGTCCACAGTCAGATATCTAGTTATTTCTCCCTTTATGCATGGAACTATTTACTTTAATTCTTGACCTGTTGTTGTGGATGAATGTTGTGAGTACCGAGTTCCCTTCTCTGATTAAATCTTGTCATTTCTCTTTTTTTGTTCCCAAAATATGTCATGTCTTTTTCAGCAAATATAGTAAACAGTAAATCTTTAGCCTTCAACAAAATGCTTTCCATTCATGGAAACCCTTATGGGAAGCTTAAATTAGCTACCCTTACGTTACACACTGTTGAAATGCTCTGAGACACCATTGCATAATATGTTTTCCAGTATCTCTGGAAAACTCAGTTATTATTATCACTTTAATATCAAACAAAACTCAATGCCTGTGAGCTCAGAATGCGTAACAGCTAAAATTTGTGGTTTATTTTAGGGTAGCGCAGGTTCCAGATGGAATAGTCTTTTTTATCTCAACAGATTTTTTTTTTTTAAATATAAAGAATTTTATTCTCCATAATTTTTACATTATAACTTTTCCATGATATTTTCATTAAAATTAAGCAGTTGGCAAATGGACTTTTTGTCAGCTCATTCTTTATCTGTTTTTTTTTTAACAGAGATGACCATAAATCACACTTAATTCAAATGCAATGCTGCTCCCAGTTTCATCCTCTCTTTTCTATGTTTGCAATTAGCAGGGTTTTACCTTATTGCTGTGGTGAAACTGGAACAGTGCATCATTGCATTTCCCCACAGAAGTAGGTGTATGCCTTCAGCTTTACAGCAGTCAGCTGAAGGGCTGGGGCATGGAAGAGAGGAGGAAAGATGGAAAAGAAAGTCAATGACGACTTGCTTTTGATGGTTTCGTCTTAAGTTGTCACCAGCAGTCTCTTGCCTTTGGAAATTAATTTTGTTTAAAGTTCTGCTCAATTTCTGAAAATATTCTAGCACATGAAAAAAGTCTCGATTTTTTTTTTTTTTTTTTTTAATGCCTTTTCTGTTCTAAAAAATGTACTCTAGTGTCATGCATCAATTATATAGGCTTCTGAGATAGGAAGGGGAAAGGAAAATAAGGTGATTTTGAGATCTTTAAATAACCTACTCAAAATAACTTTTTCCCTGAATAATGTTTCATTATTTTGTTCTGACCTATATAGGTTAGAAGCAAGAGCCACATCCTAATGGAAAAAGAAGCATTCTTATTTTTCTAATGATATGAAAGTATGGGATTTTACAGGCTGTTGATTTCAAACTGCTTGAAAGGTTAGGGTGAGTGAAAACCTTTCACTGAGCCAGGCAGGAACAGGTCCCGTACTGGGGATGCTTTGGAATCATATTGCACTTCCTCAGGATGAGGTAACTTGTTAAAGCTGCAGCACAGCTATGCCTAACATGGACTAATAAATATTGTACTACTGGGCAGTGTATTTATGTTTTGTACTGTTAATTGAGGAGAGAAGCTGCAATAAGCTACATAAGAAATGTTATACTTCTGTTATAATATGGATTCAGAATATTTCAGGTCATAATCTTCACTTGGTCTGTAGTACCTTTTTCCCCCTCAGTTTGCAGTCTGGTAAGACAGAAGAGCTTTACCACCCACCCTGATGCAGTTTTTGGTGCATTTTCTTCTCAGTTGTGAAATGATAGAATGCTGCTGAGAAAGTGGACTTCACAAATTTAAAGCACATTTTCAATAACCTTTTGGATAGCGAGTGTGTGCCCAGAAGTTTAGTAATTTTAGAAAATTGATTAAAAGGATTCCTGTGAGATGGCTGCCCATCAGAATTTTGTCTTTTTTGTAATTTTCCTTTCTTTTATATCTATGTACTGTTATTTCTTATGCATTATTTTCCAAAATTTTAGGAGTTCTGTTTTGCATTTACGTTTGAATCCTGACTTCTGAATATTCTTCTAAAATACTGCACCTTCTGATATACTTGTGTCTTTACCCACTTCTCTTGGGGAGTTCAGTTTTTTGGAGTTTTTCAGTACACTTGGACTTTAAAAATGTGTAGCTTTTGTGCTTTTTCATTATACGGATTCAGGCATTGCGAGTTTGATGCCCAGTCTCTCCCTGTACTACCTTCATGTATAAGCAATTTTTGAATGGTTTGTAATCTAGTTGTGTTGTTTTGTTGTTTCCATGCTGAATTCTGTATCTTATGTCATGTTTTTTTACTGAAAATAATTTTTATTTTCCTTTAAGACTGCAAGTAGAATGGTGTGGAAATCAGTGAAGCTAATGATTCACAATACCAAAATAAAACACTGACTTGTTCATCACATTCTATTTCATATGATTTATGAACCAAGCAACCCCTCCTGCTGATGAAAGCTTAGGCCAAAAGGGGTTCATAAAAAGTTTCTCCATTCTTTCTGCCTATTTTTAAATGGTAAAAAAAAAAATAAAATTAGTGGGTAAGGGATTTAATTCATTTTGTTAGTCCTTTAAACTTGCCATGAATTTTTATTCACATGAAGTTTCCCATTTCTGAAAGGTGCTGAATGGTAACTTCTTTTCATTTTTAACTTGTATTTGAAAATTATTATTCAGTTATGGGTTTTTTTCAGTTTTCTGGTGTTTAAGTGTTTCATGAATGTCCCAGTCTTGCCCCAGTCTGAACCACTGTACAATGGAAATCACATTCAATTACTTCATTTTGAGAGTGAGCAGATTTCTGAAACATCTCTGGAAGAATTTTGTCACTAAAATAGATTTCTTAATGGTTCAAACAAAGGTCTTGTTGGAATAGAAATAGATGAAACAAGTAATCTCAGAAATAATGGGTTCGTAGTAAATTTGAATATTGAGTTATTGAATTGCCAGGTTCTGCCCCAGCATTCTCTTGGATTCCTTTATAAAGAAATAGCACTAAAAAATGTTACAGTAAGTTGCAGTACAAAAATAATAGATAAAAGCATATGTACCAGTAGCATTTCTATGTTGGACTTATATGGACATTTTCCATTTAATTTTGATCAATAAAGTAGTAAAATTGCAATAAACAACAGTGACATTTGGTATACCATTGTATATGTACACACATGTATGTCTGTGGATATATGCAGACATACACAAACAGAGTCATGTACTAGAATACATCAGGAAAGAATGAAACCTGCTAAACATATGCAAAGGGTGAGATGCTTCCAATTTTTCCTCTTGTGAAACCTGGGATATAAAACTCCACTTTATTCAAGTGCTGCAGCTTAGTTGAGTAAGTAGAATTGTGCCTGCGGCGGGGAAAAAAAAAAACAAAAAACAACAAAAAAACCAAGCTTTTTAATCTTCCTCACAGTTGTTAATCAAAATAGAGAAATTAACAGCACTTGTTATAACAGTTCTTGAAATAAGTATGGAATGTATTTATGAATGTTAAAGGTGTATGAAACTTTCTAAATAATTTAGGATTATGTGCTATAATTAATTATATAGAAAAGCACAATCTCATTTCATTTCAGAATCCTGGTGAAACTTGAGAGCATTTTATTCAGGGAAAAATTTTTTCCACAAAGAGTGGAAAAGGACAGCAGATCTAGCTGACCAAAGGGATATTCCATGTCGTTATGATGTCTGCTCAGCAATAAGAGAAAGCAGGCAGGGGCACTCATTATTACATTTCTCTTTTGTAATGACTGCACTGCCTAGTGAAGCCCTGCTTTGTTGGTGGGAAGTAGAAAATAAATTGAAATTTTTCCATTTTATTTTCACCTCCAGCTGAGGAGAGAAGTGATGGAGCAACTTGATGAGCACCAGCCAAGGTCAGCCCACTTCAAGCATAAATCTCAGGCTTTTTGGCTTGAGATGTTGGTTCAGCTGCAGTGGCTTATTGGTTACCTTTCTGTGCATAAGGCTTCTGTTTTCATACCTGTGTTTAGCCAAGTATATTCAGCTTGCACTCTCAAGATACATTCAGATGTAGAAATCCAGTTGAATTCAATGTTACCTTCACAACTCATTCACTAATATGTGGGTTTCTGGAAGACCTACTGATGCTCTGTTGAGTGGAAAACATATTATATTTTCCTGTATGAAATGAAAACAGATTTTTGTTTTTTGAAAAAGCTGTCCCCAACTAAAACGTTCTAGAAACTTCTGTTTTTCTGCCATAACAATCTCTTTGTATGTAATCTATGCTGTCCTGCAGTGTGTTTCCTTAAAAATCATGGGGCTGGTAACAATGCTGAAAATTATTGGCTGCTTTATTGTACTTGTAACTGCCATACTTTTCTGACTGAAATGTTCCTCCCATGTAATCACTTGCCTGATCACTTAGCAACACACAGAATTAACATTAATCCTTTCTTATGAGAACTGTAATAAATGGGCTGTGTCCCTTCCCAAGGTTACATCCAACTTGAGCTTTTTTCACTTGATAGACCTATATGTGTCAAAATAACTGATTTTTCAAACTCACTAGCAGTGGCCTGAGTATTCTTGCATCAGCTTTTTCATGCAGCAGAGGAAAGCATTTTCTTTGGCCTCAGGAGAGAGAGATATTCTCCATCAAAACAGTGATTTTTTTTCCTCTTCTCAAGTGAAATCTACCTGTCAATGTAAAACTACCTCTCCTAACTTCAGAGTAGGAAAATACCTCTGAAGTCCAGGCAGGAGTCTTTACTTCACTGCATATTCTTGGATAATAAAGTGATGGCGTAAAGAGCAGGACAGACACAGAGAACATGTGCTGGGAAGGGCAGTGAAAAGGCAGTTTATAAAATTTCTCTTGATGCTACTCACAATGTTGAGGGTAGCAAGGGATGGTAAATGCTTGCTGTCTGTTTTCAGTGTCATGTATGTTGGACTTAGTTATTAATAGATAAAGAAACAAAAGAAAATATTGTTATTTTTATTAATACTTTTGGCTAAGAATTAATTTCAGCTCTCACGTTCTTGCTGGAAATGTTAGTCATTGATCACCCAGGAGCTGTTCATCCTTGTGCAGTACTTAAAATGCTCGTAAAAGCCATTGGTTTCTGAGACTGTTTCTGAGGCAGGGTACAGTGTCAGAAAAGGTTTGAAGATCTGATCCAAACACAAAATTTTATCTCAAAACTGCTTATTTCATTCTCCTGAGAGAAGGTAGAAATGCTATGCAAAGAGCTGTGTCCTGAAAGCTGCTTAGACGTCCAAATTATTGGAGTCTTGCAAAACTGACAGCCAGTTTTGTATTAACTTTATCATCATTACAAGGCAGGTTGTTTATTAGCTGCAGGTACATGCTGCATTCCTACATGCAATTTCCTTTTGATTTATGCAGTAGAGAAGAAATAGGAGAGCTTTCTTTTTTAATTGCTGAATCAAATTTTTATAAAATTCTGAGTTTATTAATTATAAAGCAGTGCTGTAACTTGCAATGCATGGTTTATAAACTTTGACTTATGATCAGGGCAAAAAGTGGTTTTTGACTTCTGTAAATCTTCATCTGGTCTCCAGTCATTGAGGATATTATTTGGATTTGCAGTGATATGGGGAAATATATGCAATGGAACACAGAGAATTCTAAATGCTGTTGACAGGTTTTGACAGCCATAATCCCGATCTCATCCAGTGCGTTTCATGCTGTTGACAAGGGAACTATTCCTTTTCTTTCTCTTCATATATAGCATACTCTTGGAGTGTTCGAGCTATTTGTCTTGTTGTAAATTCCCATTTTAAATGTTCACAAACACAGCTTGGTGTCACCATTTGTAGTTTTGCACTTCAAGGAGAAGGATAGCAGAGAGTTTCTTTGAATTACAATACTGTGTGCTTAAAAAAATATAGTGAGGGGGGCATCTCTGACCCCTTTCTCTGCCAAGTCAGTGTGGCTCTCTCCTCTCACTGTGAAAACCCACCTCAGTTTTTATGGGCAGCTAGGGGGGAGATGTGCACAGTGCTCTCCTGCTCTTTCCCACTGCACCCCAGAGCTCCGGGGGACTGGGGCATTGTGAGGACTCATCCCTGTGCTCTCTAAATGCTTACTTGGACCTGCAGGTCCAGGATATGGATTTGATTTCACAGAATGAGGGAGACGTCTCAGTTTTCATCATGCATAATTTTGCAGAGACTCACTGAACTCTTCATGTCAGTGCATGTGGGACCCATTTTGGAATGCCTGTGCCTTTCACATCCTTGCATATGTGACCAGGAGAACCATTTCATACTGCATATCCCCTGTGCTGTGGACCTGATCTGCTACAGGGATCCTTAAGCAGAGTGGTTTGCTGTACAAACATACTCCTAATCTGCTATTTTTATCTTTAGAATTCTGTACAAAAAATTATCCTTCTTTGTGAAAAGATTTTCAGAATTTTGGTAGGCTGCCCGTCTCTCATTGCAGTGGAAGAAGTGTTGCATGCAGGCTTTTTTTAGCCACATGGGGCTGTTCATCCACCTAGCATATGCTTGGGAGATCAGGATATCAAGTGCTTTACTTTGGAACAAACACTCTTGGTGAGAGTAAATATGTCTTGCTGGAGAAAATGGAATAGAAGAGTAGCATCTGAGTGGCTTATGAAATTTTGTATAAATGTATTCTAGCAAGTTTTACTGTGAAATACGTAATGCTTTATCATTACTGAAATTCTGATTTATTTTTTTCAGCAGAAATCCTAAGCTGTTCTTGCTCAGAAAGTAAGGACAGATTTGATCTGTTAGCTGGAGGAATTCTTCCACAGGCAGCAGAGGAAGAAGCTGAATTGCTGAGCTTACAGGCTGTAAAGGCCAGTATCTGGGCTAGTTAGGCACAATTTTTACTGGAAATTTAGACACTTCTTATACTTTGACTAAACCATAGAGGACTTTTAATACATTTATTGGAAATTCTTTAATACATTTCTTGGAAATATCTGAAAAACCTCTTAACTATATTTATTCAAGTCGCTGTTGCAATTTGGGTTGCAGTCTGTTCTTATGGCAAGTGCAGAAGGTAGCTCAAGACTAGTGGATCACAGCTAGAACTGAATAGTAACCTTACCAAATATTCCAGTAGCATTTTTAAATGGTCTTCAGCATATCATCCTGTTTACTTTTGAAAACACTGTGGAGTCACAAAAAAGGGTTTCTGAGGATTTTTCCTTCCTTGCTCATTGTGTTTCTTCTTCTTACAGTGTGTGACATTTGTGCAGCCATCCGGAGTCAGATTTAGTTGTCTGCCTGTGGAATATGAAGTAATTCAAGGCAAAAGGACACTCATAGGTTTTATTTTGGTTGGTGGATTTTATTAGAAGCAGTAAGTGAAAATCTGGCTTGTAAAGACATTCTGGGATTATTCCATTAAAGGAAGAAACTTGGACTGAGGTGCCTGTTAGTGGAGGGGGAAGTTCTTTTAATGGGATCATGAAGCATGCCAAATGTAGTCTATTTCCATTTTTACATTGATGCACTACTGTATTCGTCCCTGGCACCCACAGGAATCTTGTCCATTGTCATCTTTGTCATTTTAATTGACAGAAATGTAACATTTAGCCAAAATAAATGAAGTGTAACTTTCAGCTGATAAAAAAAACTGCCCAGTTTATAGCTGGAGATGTATATAATACTTATCTGTTCTTAAAATGCCTGTAAAATACAGGTAATGAGCAATATTTGAGACGTATTCTCTCATTTGTGCTTACTTTCTCTGCTAAAAATGACAATAGCTCATATAGATGTAATGAACACTGAAAACCAGTTTGCTTGTAGTGGATTTCTTTATTAGCATTAAAAAAAAAATTGCTTTTATTGAGTTGAACATCGTAGTCCTGATGCCAGTGTCATTGCTTTCAGCTCCTTTGGTGAGGCTTTGGTACAATTATGCTTCTGGCAAGGTTGATGAACCCTTTGTCCATGTTGGAATGTATGATTTAAAGAATAACTTGGAAGAACCCATGTCTTTTCTCAAGCAAATTAGGAAATGTTTAAAGATGAAACATGAAAAAGGAAACACCTCTGGTTGGTAAATTAGTGTCACAGAGTGATTGTCAGCAGTTTTCATTTGCACCCAGATTAGCATCTCAATCTAGTTCTAGTGGTTTATTTTTATTTTAATGTAAATAGTGAAGCTTAGCATTTTTGAATCATGCCAGTATGGAAGGAGTTGTAAACATTTTTGGGGATGGGGCAGTAATTCTGACAACTTGAGCTGGCAGTCCCTGAAAAGACAAAATGCTATAATTGGCAAGACAAACTAAAGTGTAAGTAGTGCTCAGTAGCAAAATGGTTCTTTATGTTTTATGTCTGACTCCCCTAAATAAGTTAATAATGTGATGGTTGTAAATTGAGGTAATTGCCTTCTAAGGATATATCGTCAAGAGTCTGGTTTGCATTTCACTAGAAGGTTTTGTCCAGCTTTTGAGCCCATTTTTTTCAAGGAGATCCAGTAGTTGAATAGATTCCATTGAAACACCAACAGACAATTGAAATCAAGTAAGGAAATTTTAATGGATTACATTTGTCTTGTTGTATATAAAAGAAGAGTTGATAGAATATGAGAAGAACTTTAAAAATGCAGAATAGTCTTATAAAGTGATTGATTGTTCTCTGAGAGGCTGTGTGTGGGATGGAAATGAATTGTCTGTTTGCACTACCTCACATGTTTGGATATTAGGAGACGATCCACCATCCAAAAAAAAGCAAAAAGGTAGAGTAAGAAAATTTTCTTGTATTTATTGTATACCCAAATATTAGGTATAACATTGATGACTCATGATGATCTCTTTCTGGTAGTAAACAATGTATAAAGGGATATGTTTCTGGTGATTAGTCACAGATTCCTTTTTTACCTTTAATTTCTTTCATGATCCTATTTTGTCTCTTTCAGTGATTCAGTTCATTAATTATGGCATTACACAATTCTAGTGTTATTTCATGTTAGCACTAACATTAGTCCATGAAAACTCCCTGAAAAGCAATAGCAGTGGTATATGCTCTGGGAGTTGATTTTGTTTTGTTTTTCTTCTCAATTTGTGTTAAGGTTTTATGCAGTGTTGTTTTTTAATAGGTGAACAAGAAATTGATACATTTATTTATCATTTTTCATATGTAGTGTTGTTGTGGAAGATTCTACTTTATGTATAATATAGGTTTTCTTAATCAGCTTATAAAAAAAATGAGTATATTGTAGCCTGGTCATTCTGCTGTTAAATCAGGCAGACCTCTAGAGGGAAGAGTATGACAGCTTATGATCATCACATCTAAAATCAATTAGTGCTATTCAGTGGAGCAGTTTAAGGGAATCATTTTAACAGCTCTCATATTGCAGGACACGGAGTTGGATCCACTATGGGTCACAAATAAAATAGACAATCATACATCCTGCAAAAGCTAATAATAGTAATCATCTGAGAAGAGCTGCTAAGTAGCAAATGTTAGGGCTCAAGCAGCAAGTCCCAGTGCTGTGCCCCATGAGCACTCTTAATGATCCATGAAAATGGAAAGATCTCTCTGTAGCATCTGAAAACACAAAGATGCCTTCATTAAACACCAGACTCAAGCCTTCCTCTGTAGGGTGGATCAGATGGATCTCTCACTGTGGATATCACCTGCACCTACATGTGCACTTCCACACAGATTAATAAAGTTAAGCTGACTTTGACAGTACTGTAATTTATAAAGCTGTAATATAAATCATCTTTGTGACTTCTGTAATTGCCTTGCTGAGTTGAGGAAGCAGTAAGCAAAAGGCCAGGCAGGACTGTTTGGATGAAGCTGGCAGATATTTATGTACTTTCTTGTAGTAGACACTTGCTGTGTTTCTTTCAGGAACTTCTTTAGCTTCCAGGTGAGATTAAAATAGGGAGAAAGATTGATTTACCTCAAAAGTAATTTGGGAAGATGCACATTAACTCCTCATGTTTCATGAAGTAAAGATCTTGCTGGCTGGGCCCCATTTGCCATCACAGTTCTGTTTCTGGTGTGAAGTGTGTGCTCAGGAGCAGGCTCAGGCTCTTGGGTGGCACAAGAAGCTGGAGCAGCAGGGCAGTGACTGTGGCACAGACCTTTGCTCGATGGGATTTTCAGACTCTGTACTCTGGGCTTTTTTGCAAGAGTGGCCTGAGTCTCTCCAGTCTCCTGGTCGGTTTGTGGTTCCAGCTAGAGATGTGCTAGACACCACTTGCAGCATGCTGGAATGAGAAGAGTTTCTGATTCCTCACAAGTTTCCTGTGGGCCATATTATCATCTAGACTTTGGTGCCTTTTCCAGTAGCATTGTATCAGTGGAGCCTTGTTTATTGTGAGAGCTTTTCCACGCTGGGTAAAGGGGAGCCTTTGTGAGACACCTCAGGTCATAGGTGTGACCATCTGAGCTCAGCAACATGTAGCATAAAGCTTTTACTTCTTTGTCAGCCCCCATACTAGCATTGTGTCAGGACTGCAGGTTTACATCCTTGCATACATCCCCTTGAAGATTTTAATGTGAATATTTTTAATTAGTAGAATATGAATGTTAGTGTGTGTTACGAAATAAATATGTTTGTCTCAAACATTCTGAGGACTTTTAGAATATAGCTGTGGTAGCAATTTAATCACTCTCTTAGTGAAACTGTTGCTGAGCTGTTACTTATTTTATGATTTTAAAATATCTTGCATCTGACATACTTGACCTTTCTTATCCACTTACAGCTCAAAACTGAATCCATTCAGTAGAACTCTTAAAATATCCAGATTGGAGACTCCAACAATCTTACAGTGGAAAGAAACAGCACTCTCTTTACAATTGGTATCTTAGGAAGAAATAGACCACTTGAGGACTCATTTGACAGAAGAATCCCGATGAGTATTCTTACCTCTTCTAGTAAAGATGATGATAGGGATTAGGAATCCCCTAGTGCAGGGCCTCTCTATAAAACCTGAGCAGCTCTGCAGGCTACTTGGGAAAGGCTTTATACAAAATCTTTTCTCTGTTTTTGTCAGAAGTCTCCTATTGCATCTTGGCTCAAGTGTTATCCTTTGTTCCTTACAATTCTCTATCTTTCATACTTCCCTTGGCTATTAAAAGCTCCACTGTTTGCTTTAATCTATTTCTGAGTTTTTATGATTGACTGAAATATAGTTAAGAGTATCATAGTTGTATTAGAGCCTCAGAGACCAGTGGCTAAAATTACCAGGTTTTACACAAGATTAAATATCTTTCTTAAAAATCATATGCTTTCAAGACATTATACAAGACAATCATTTATTTCTCTTTTGGAAGACAACTGCTATACTTCTGGGGGAATTTCAATACAATTTCTAAAGACTAAAATAAAACTGTTTCTAATACAAATCAATGACTATTACAAAAGTGAAAAAACCCAGACAACTCAGGCACAGTGTTCTTTGGAGTGGGGTTAGAAAATGTTGCTGCTGTGAGTGGTGTAAATATGTCAGTCATGCAGCCTAAAAATAGTTTGGGTTTTTTTTTTTTTAAATTTAGCTTTAAACCAAATTTTAGGGGGTAGTTCCTCTTGTATTTAGGCCAATGTCCTGATCCAAAGGGAAATAATTGCAGTTTAAGTTTGCAGCCTAGTTTAAGACCTCTGAAGAGAGACCTTATGAAGAACTTAGAAGTAGCAGAAAATCTTAGTCCTGTGTTTTTCTGGTTCTCCTTCCAGAAATCACAAGGCCGCCAAAGCAGATTTTACAAATGGTCCTAAAGTCTCATCTCTGGTTCTGTCTAATGTCCATGGCTAGTAGGAGTGCTTTATAAATAACCCTTCATCCTGCTGGAGAGAGCCTAAGAGAGGCTCTGTGCAGGGGTGAAGAAATAAAACAATGGGCAGAGGAGCCCACAAAGGGCTGTGTGGCTGAAAATAAAATACCTGACACGTGTTTTGTTTGCACTGCCTTGAGTTTGCACAGAAAAACAAAGCTTTTCTCCACTTGAAACTGTAATTAACATAAATTTGGCTGATATCCTGACTTCCATATGGCCAGAAACTTAAAAGTACAGAAGTCCAGCATTTCCTAAAGGATTCAGGCAGCCATTGATGGGCTGTCACCACGTGTCACCTCAGGTTTGCAGAAAGATCCCAGGGACCACAGGGTTGCATGTGGTATCTCTGTCCAAGGATCATGTCAAGGATGTCTTGAAGATGTTGTGCATTATTTGCATGACTTGTTTTGTGTCTTGAAAAGTTCTGCCCCAAAATCAGTCATCTGCCCACAATCATCTTAACATTTTAATACAGTTGAGGTATTTGGATATTTTTAGTTGATAAATACATTTTTTATGTTACTACCTAAAATCTATTTTTGGAGCATATAACTTCCCTAATGATTTTGTACTGGGACTAAATTAATATGTAGAACTAGCCTTAGAATTTAAAATGCTTGTGCCTGTTTTAGTATGTATAAGAGATATATACACTTCTATGAACTCACATTTAAAATGAACTCTGTATTCTCCAAATTATGTTACACTGGGCTTAAATTACTATTCAAACTACCATTTACCTTGACTAATCAGGTTAATGGATTTAAAAATCAGCTTCAAAGATGACAGGTAGGTGGAACAGAAACATCACACTGCTACTTAAATCCAAATAAAAAGAGTGTGAAAGAAAAAAGACCAGAATATGAGAGTCTGATTTTCTTCTGTGTTAATCTGACAGTTTAAGAGTGTTTCTGCCATGTATCTACAGAGTGAGTTCTCTAAAATGTTAATCTTTCTGCATGTTTTACAGAAGGAACAGACAAAATTAAGCATTGACATTACACATTTATATTTCATAATTCTAGCTATACATAATTGTAGCAGATGATTACTGCTTATTAGTGGAGAAAGATTATTTGCAAAAACACTTAAAATTCCATTACATTTGTGTCCAGATTAGATTAATTTATCATCTTTTAAGACAGAAGTATAGTGATTCTATGAAAAGGAAAACAAGTCTTCCTTTTTGGGTAGTTTTTAGCCCATTTGTGGTTCATAGTTAAAGACTCTTAAAAATTTGGTTCACCTGTAGTAGCTGTGTCAGGATTTCTAAGTCTGTGACTCCAGATGTCAAGGATCTGAAAGCGATGCTAGATATTCTAGTTTCTTCTTAAAGGTCCTGATAATTACCTATCCCATAAAGGCTCTAATTGATTAATAACCATTAGTTGTGCTGGCAGAGCAGCCTTCCTCTATCCTGAGTGCACTGGCAGTATTAGGAATGCATCCAGAAGATCCCTCCAGGACTAATGCAGTGAACACATGATGCATCCATGCTGCTGAAATCAGTCCCTCCAGATGCAGAAGAGCTTTAGCCTGATACTCTCCAATCCCCTAAATGTCAATGTGGAACACTCAGCTTATGTCAGCACTTGAATATGCTTTTAGTGCCCTAGAAATGCTTCCTCACTGCTTCAGAACAAAAATGCGTGAGGAACAGCGATGCCATTTGAAGTTCAGAAAGCAAAGGCACAAAGAAATGCAAGCTCCAAATTTTTTGTGTTCTTGTTTTTACTGAATTTAGGCAGCAGTCCAAAACAGAATCAACTGTAGGCAAAGCAGAAATTTAGTTACCTGGTCACCACAGTGTCACTGTTGTGTTCATCAGCCTCTGCTGTGCTTATCCTCATGGAAACTCTGTGTGGCTGAGCCAGCAAAGTTACCCAAATCTTACCAGTGAAGACAACTTATGAAGAGTAACTCACAGGCTGTGGAGAGTCTGTAGTCTTTGCAGAGAAATGCCCATTTGCATTCTTGGAAGAATCCTAGTGGTTCAGGCATTCAGCCAGTAACTTTATAAAGAATGTTGCCTCTGTTCTGTATTTCCTGGCTGGGCTCAGTCCTGCAGGTGGGTGAGCCTGCTGTTCCCCCGTGCTCCAGACTTCGATGCCTGGCTGGAACTGGAGCTCATGTTTGCTCTGAGGTGCCTGACTCATCTACTGCCTTGTAATACAAGCTGATTCAGAGATGTTCATGCTAGAGAGAGAAGAAAAACACCAGAGCTGAAACTCCAAGGAGGAATTGCTGTGAGTTTCAGTCATACAGTTTGGTATAGTGTGTGGTACAGGCGTGAACGCAGATTTCTTATTTAACACTGAGATGGCCTCAGGGAGTCAAATCTTGAAACAAAACCTTATTTTTAGGAGCGCAGTACAAATTCAGGAACTAAAAAGTTAATGCTCCAGAGACGCTGTAATCATCCTACTGATGGATGCATTTTCACACACACAAACAGCCTTACCTTCTCCTTTGCATTTAAAAGAAGCTCAACCAGCAGTCTCAGCTTACAAAAATATGCAAAAAAATACACATTGGATAATAAGTAGCATAGGTATTCTGCACATGCCATCGGTTATACTTTTCAATGTGAAAATCAAAGGAAGCCAGACTTCTTAAAAGCTTTGAACATTTTGATGTACCAGGTTTAGTAGAGAAGCTCTTTCTGTGATGTTGAAATGTGGCACATGCTTTAAAACAAAGTAGAGTCAAGCCTGTCCTTTAAATGGTAAGTTACTCTTGAAATATTTTTTTAAAATTCTATTTATTATTGGCTGGGTTAAAGCCATTGAAACAAAGCTCTTGCTTCTCACCAAAACATAGATGTGTCCATGACCTTCCTTTTGAAGTCTCTGTCTGTATGCTGGGGCAATTTGTTTCATTACTAGTGGGCTGTTGTTTTCTTCAGTACTCATTTCAACTGTGCTCTGTACATACTGCTCTCAGTCTCTTTGGAGTTTTTCCTTGGTATTGCCTTTCACAAGAATAAAACCAGAAATATTCCTGAAATAATATTGCTGTCAAATTACACGGCTAAAAGAGATTTGAGCTACAGGAGATTAATTCTCTAAGAGTCATTCATTTTGCATTGAATATAAAAGGTAACCTGTTAATTCAAAATTAGAGAGGCTTTTGTAAAATTGAGGCCCATAATAGGGAAGAAAAAATATGCATGAGTAATTTTCAGTTTTATAATGAAATATTGCTATGGGAAACCAAGTAGAACAACAGATGCTGAAACCCTTGTTATGATTCTTGGCATGGGCTTTTTTTCCACTTTCCTTTGAGCCTTCTGAGTCACATTGACCTGAGATACTTGGAGATCTCTGTGTATTACAATAAAATATTAACATTGCAGCAGATATTCAGTAGTAATAAGTTTAAATTAAAATAACATATGCTCCATACATCAGAAACCTGAGCTTCTGTTAGATAAGTGAATAAAAATAATGGAATCACCTTTCTTGATAGTAGCACTATGTTCTGCAGTACCAAATCCCAACAGTTTCACCCAGTTTGGTAGGACTTAACTAATAGGCTTTGAGGTAAGCAGAGGCTTAAAGGTGCTCTTGAAAAGCTTATGTTTTGAAAGCCCAGTTGTATGATTATGATATACGATTAACCCCCATTTTTAAAATGGGAAGGAAGGATAACTTGAGAAGCTGCAGGCCTGAGCTCAGTGCCCAGCAAGATCATGGAGCAGATCCTCCTGGAATCTGTGCTAATGCACGTGGCACGGGAGGGAAGGAATGCCATCCACAGGGACTGGACAGGCAGGCCTGTGCAAACCTCAGGAACTGCAACGAGGCCAAGGGCAAGGTCCTGCATGAGCTCCAGGGCAATCCCAACACCAATACAGGCTGGGGAGAGAATGGAACTAAATGGTCCTGAAGGTCCCTTTCAACCCAAACCATTCCATGATTCTATGATTACTGTGTTTCCAGAAAGATAGTACACTCCCACCTTTCCCACCAGGAAATGTGGGAGTGTACTTCAGCACAAGGAAAAAGAAGAAAACTTCATAGAATTTCAGTTGTAATTTTGGAAAATTCACTTCAGGAATTGTTTTGAGCACACACAGTGAGTTTATTAAAACAAAAGTATTTACTTGCAATAAGCTTGGTATTGCACCTATGTGTGCTTTGTAAAATGTGCTGCTTTTTTTCTTAGTGAAGACTCAAAGAGCCAGAATGATATTTTTGCTGAGAGTATTTTAAGGCATTAAATACAGACTCAGTTAGTTAAAACCTTTTGTCTTTATCCCTTTTTGCAATCATGACTTTTCAGCTTCTCATTGGAACAATGGTGTTTGTTCATAGGAAATATCTTCAGAGAGGTCATCTTTTCATAAAATGTCAGGGAAACAGCATGGCTGCTGTCTTTATTCAGCAAATCCCTTTGAGCTCTTCTGAGGAGGTTTTTCTTAGTTATTTGATCTGGTTTGTGACTGCACAGAAGATTGTTCTACTCCTCTGTTCTCTTGACAGAGCTGTGCAAAGGCAACCTGCATTACAGCCTGCTTCCCAGTTTCATTTTTATATTAATAGAACACTTTTGCAACTGACTCAGGAAGAATAGGGAAGCACTGAGAGTACTTGGCCACACTTGGCTGTCTGATGGTTGACAGCAAGCACGATTTAAAAAACAATTTAAAAAGGGAGAAAGATACTTTTAAAGCTAGAGCTCATGAGGGTTCCCTCTTTACTGTGGTCTAACTTTCCTGTGTCTGGATCTTTATAGAGAAATGAAATCTGGATTGTTAGGAGAAAAATAGTTTCATTAGTTCCAGAAACAGTGTTCGGCTTTTTTTGTTCAGTTTGTGAAAAACTGCTTGGTGAAGTTACTGTTGTCACTTTTGTAGTATGCTAAGCTTGTGTCTTAAATAAGAACTTTTTGAATTCATTATGAAACTAAAGAAAGCCAAAGTACTAATTCAAATATTTAATAACATAAAAACTTTCAAAGGAGGATGAACGGTGTCAAAATTAAATATTAGTTTTGGTTGACTAACTTACCTATGGGTTTTGCTGTTAAAAAAAAAACAACTACCTTCTGCTAAGTCTCTCTGCAAGGCATAAGGTGGATCACAGTTCTTGTCATTTGAAGTATTTGCCATGAATGTTATAGTCATTATGATAAGGTAGCAGCCAGCATGCCCAGGTTGTTCAGGTCTGCATGCTGTGAATGTTGGACCAAGTCTCTCCTGAGATACAGAGCCAAAGCTGCTGTGTGCACATTGGTGAGACTCACCACCGCACTTAGGAATAATTGCCCAAAGACAAGTGACCTTGTAGAGCACCTTGGTATATCCTGGCCTGCTTGAGAAGTGACAGTAAGATATTTTTTTAATTAGTGAAATTATACTTGAAATATTCACTGTTAATCCTGCATAGTTCAGATTTTGGATGTTTTTCTATCTATATGCTGTACCGTGAGCAGTCTTTCTGTATCCATACACTCTTAGTCATGTCTGGAAAATGGCACCCTCTCTCTGTCTGCAAGTCCATATACAAAATGCCATGGCAATTCTTGCTGCAGAAATATTTTGGAGTGACCTCCTGATTTATTTCCTTTTCATCAGAGTCTTGTATCCAGAACTGAGTTCCTCAGATGCTATTACAAATACATATCACTTGAATTTCATATAATTTTTTTCTCAGTTGAATGTGTCTTTGTTTTACTCTGTTGTAATGTTCAGCAATGTGTTCATGTTACAGTTAGAATCGTCTTGGGAAATTATATCACTGTGATTGAACATGTATGGCTGGGGATGTTTTCAGGCAAACACAAGTTGTCCTCAAGACACTGAGCAGCAATTTACCCTTTTTTTCAGCATAAAGGACTTAAAATCCCTTGTTAGTAGCTACATTAGTAAAAGAACAGAAGTCAAGGTACTAGGCTAAGAGAAAAGTTGGAAAGCAACAGAGGCAAAAACTATCTTGGAAGTCCCATCAAGACTCTGGGAATATGGGCTGTTGGAAGACAGCACAATCTTGTGCAAAATTCTTCTGAGAGCGAGTTCTTGGGGAATACAATTTGCGTTTGAATAAAATATTTGGGAGAAGATGTCAAACTAAACATGGTGATTGCCCTGGTTACATAATTAGACTGCATATAATTGCTGGTGACTTAATTAGAATGGACCCCATCACAATAGCTCACACGTATTGTGAAACCTCAAATATGTGACATTGTTGATGTAAAGAGGTGACAGCAGCTCTGCCTAAGATATTGGAGAGAGGATAATCACAAGCTTTGAGGTTAATTAACCTGAAGCTTAGAAGTACTCTGGTATGTCAGTATGATACTTAGTTTTCAGTTTTCCTCTCCTGCCAAGCTCGGTGCTTTCTGCTGGGCAGTGTTGTGCTGTGAGTGAGGTGTTCTGCTGCAAAACTGACCCTTCCTACCCTTTCTCAATAACTGCTCCCCTGCCACCCTCCAGAACTGCATTTCTGTGTTAAGCAGGTGCATCTAAACATGAAATAAGGAGTATGTATTTCACAATGTGTTTGAAACATGTCTTTTAGCAGTGACAGAGGACAGCAAATTGTGAAATTCTCACTTAACCAGGCTTTTCTAGGGTTTGTAGGAGAAGAGAAATGCTCAGTCTTGTTCTCTCACCCCTGTCAATTTAACCTTCATCTATCAGACGAGCTGTAACCTGGAAAGAACTTGATGCTTTTCAATCACATTTGTTGCAGCACAGGATCAGTCATTTTGGTGCCAATTCATATGGAACAGATGTGAGACGAATCTGAAAGCATTTATAAATAAATAATAAAGTCACATCACAATGGAGACTGGTTAACAAGTACTGGCCCATAGCAGTGTCCTGCTATTGAGACAAAGCTGACGGAAAGCACAGGTTTACTTAAATAAATTTACAGGTCTGATAGAGTCTCTGTGCAAGGAGTGGCTGAAAGAGGTATTACACCAGATTTAGCTCAAAAAACCCACATTTGATTGGGATGTAAAATCATGGACTTCCCATTAATGGGAGAAAAACTGAGGAAAACTGGTGTTGTGACTCGTTAATTACAGCAGGAAACAAACTGCTAGGAAGATACCTGAGGAATCCTTACAATGAGAGAGAATCTAAAACCAGATGAAGGATAGGAAAAAGGAAGCATTGATAAATAAAATAGCAAAAAGGGAGAAGCTTATCCTTAGTAGCTGAGTGTGGAAGCCAGGAAAGAGACAATGCATCATTAGAGATCATGTGAGGAGGAAGAGGATCTACTCAGACAGTAGTTCATATATTATTGCATTTCTTTTATGTAGTTACTCCTCTTGGTTTGTTCAGCATTGGAAAACAAAAAGACTGTTTTAGACTGGGGAGGCAAACAGGCAAATGCCAGTATAATTTGCTTTGGGAACAAAATTATACTGTTCATTATTTCAGTTCATTTGTAGGCAGTTAACTTTGCTGTACCATTATTGAAATAAAAGTGTAGAACTACTGCAACAGAGTATTAAGGAAGAATAATATCTATTGAAAATGAACTCCCTTTGACACTATAATATCATTTAATTGACATTAAATAACTCTTTGGAGCCATTAAGAAGATGATATGAATGCAAATGTATGAAACATTTCCATCATATTGAATCAACATCTTTAACAGACAAAGTTACGTCATGGGAGCTTTAAAGACTTTCCCTTTTGGAAGTGAATTTAGTACTCACGGGAGTTCCATGCTGGCATTTCTGCTGAGTGTGGTCTTACTGTGTGAAGTGGGTTTGTCACAGCAGTTGTGCTAACAGGGCATGGCATGGAGGAGCTGATCAGAGCTTGGTGCAACCTGTTTAGCCTTCCCTTGAGGCTGCTGGTGCTGTCCTCAGCCATGCAGGGATGGACACAGTGCAGGCAGAAACAGCTGCTGGGAAAGCAGATGAGCAGATCCACGTGATTACCCCAACATTGTGTACTTTATGCTTTGTTTAGTTATAAGACTTCTAACAATCATGACAAAAACAAATACTGTGAAGCTTTTGACTAATCTTTCTCAGGGGATAGACAAGCCTGAGTGAGAGCATCACGAGTTTTTAGAGGTTTTGTGTTGCATTTCTCTCACCCCACTAATATTTTCACCTGTCTCTTCCTCTGCTGGAATTAAACCTAGTGGATGCTATGCCTGAGAGAGAATGTGTGGATGGGTGGAATGTAGGAAAATAGAGAGAGTGATGAAGGTAATCTCACCCCTAAGGAGTTACAGCTGTGCTAATTATCAAGAATTAGGAACAGGCCTGCCCTTAATAGGCCACAGCTGGATCCAGTTAGGGTGGGTATTGTAAAAGAGTGGGTTGGCTGGTGGAGAAGTTGGATGGAGTTTGTTGGCTGTGCTGAGAAGAAGAAGGAGTTAATGCTGTGAGGATCTGCCCATGAGAAATCACCAAGAAGGTATGGAAACCTTTGCAGTGAGATGGCAACAAGAATGGGCTGGCTCACATTCTCGAGAACTCAGGTCATTCTGAGACACAATAAAACCAGCATGGAAACAAAATGAGGCTTTAACTGAGCAAACTGCTGGGGTCTGAGGTGTCTGTAGTTCATAGCTAAGTGCTGGAGGGCATGGCTTTGCTATGCACATTACAGTGTGTGAGTGGCTGTCTGGATTTGCCCATAATTTGCCCACTAATGGACTAGTGCATGTGGTACAAAAGATTAGGTGTTAGCTATGTTAATTTGGGCAAGATATTTCACTTCCAATGAGCAGATTAAGCCATAGCTGTCTACTGATCACCATAACAGAAAATAGCTCTTCTATTTGCACTCTCTAACTTCTTGGACACCTACTGAATTTTTGAATTTGCTTCTTAGTTCGTAAGGGGAGTACTTTAATAGAAGGCATTTTCCACTTCCAATGGGATGCCTTTAGGAATCCTACCAATGCACACTGGACGTTTTTATGTGTTTTGAGTACTTACATGCAGATACTAAAGCAGGTTTTTGTGCAGTTAATCTAGCAATGGTTTTCTGTGGATATGTAAGGTATTTTAGGGAGAGAAGTCATTCCTGCAGTGACAGATGGAGGGTTTCTTTATATGTGCTTTGGTGCAAAGCAAGAGCTAAATTAAATTCGATGATTTGAATGAAATTGTGATGTCAACACTTATTTAAGAAAAGCATGGATCTGTATGTATCTTTACAAGTGCAATTGTATTTAGGGGATCCTGCTAGTTTAGGAGTTGGCTTTACAGAAAAATCCACAGACTCTCCATGGGAATGTGTGCTAAGTTCCTTTAGGATGACAGCCTAGTCCACAAGCCTGCTTTAGAGAGGTGTTTGTAAAGTGTTGTTTTCATGCTGAAAAAGGCAAAAGTGATGTAGCTTGTTCAATGAAAAATATCTAGTAATAGATAATTTTTTTTTTGTTATAATCACAGCAAAGAACTGCTATCAATATTTGGAATCATTATTCTAAATGCATAGGATTTTCTAAAATAGCTGGTGCATAACTTTAGGGCAGGAAGGACCTACATCATTAAATTTTAGTTACACTTCAGAGCTCCTGTGGACAGTACAGAAACACTGATGATTTATTTATTAATTTCTCTATTTGGCTAAGTGAATCTCCCTCTACCACCTCAGCCAGCCAAACCGTGTCAATCCCCTGAAAACCCAGGGCAGGGGTTGCTGGTGTGTGCTGGACCTCACAGGTTTTCAGTGTCCCAGGGGCTGCAGAAGTTATCTGAAGTTCAGGGGCTGTTTGATTCAGCAGAGGCACATAGGGAAAGCGTATCTGGCAGTTAATACTTTTTCCTTGTCAACATGAACATGAGTTTATGCTTTCCAGTTTAGATGCCAGCTTCTGGAAGGGTAGCACCTATTGCCAAAGAAGCATAATGAACCCCTTTGAAACATATTTTCAGAGAGGAAGAAGGGCTTTGTTCTCAACTAGGATAAGATGGGGTGCTGGAAATAGAAGATGGAGAAGAATCCCAGCTTCATCTTTCCTGATATTAAAATAATTACCAGGATTTCACTGCAAATAGGTGTGATTTGAAGTAGGAAGGGACTACAAAACCAGTGCCAATCTGGAGATAGCTTTTCCTGTCCTGAGAAGCATCTTCTCCGTTCATAAGTAAGAGCTATGCTAGCATTTAGGTAAGAGCATTGCGTGCTAGGATTTGGATTAAATGAGGCATTTAAGCTCATAAGTCTTATTTAAGAACCCTAGTCAAAAACTGGATTTTGCTTGGGGCCTGGAATAATTTGTTGTTCTGTGGTATTTAACATCTAAAATTGAGGACTTCTTGGAATGATATAATTTTTCTCAGCCGTCTGCATTAGAGGAGTACTGATTTGGCAGGCAGAAATATTGGCCAGTAATGTTACACAAACTTCCACCAGAAAGTCTGTCACTTTAGGTCCCAGCTCCCCAGGTTCTACAACATCTTTGCTTTCTGGTGTTTGGTTCCTTTGGCTATTTTTATTCTGTAAGGAGTGTTCCACCCAGTGCAGAAGTTCTGATTAAGATTAGTATATGCTTGAAGGGGGGTTACAATGGATTGAGAGGCATCTCTTTTTCCAGGAAAATATTTTAAAAATGGATAGGTATTTGCCCAATATTTTACCATATGTCCAAAACATTTGGTAGTTACATAAACCACACTTGTCTGCGTTTCCTTAGATTGCTGTCCTATATATGGCTGTGTATTTTTAATAATATGATAAGTTGCTATCGCGTCCTTATGCGTACTTGGAATAGAGTGGGATGTTCTCAGAACTCTGACCTGCTGCACTGGTCAGGTTTGTGGGGAATGCTGGAGCGGGTGGTGTAGCAGAGAAGTTGAATATTTATACTGAAGGTAAATTATTGCTTCTTTGCTTTTAGATAGTGTGGTGCTTCCCTCATCCAACACCTGCAATGAGACTGAGAAAGCTCAGTGAAGAAATGGCTCTGTCACCAAGGCACTGTTTCCTTTCAGTCAGTGTCCATGGAAACCTTGGTCAATTTTTATTTTCTTGTGTGGTTATCAGTGAAGAGCAGCTTCCAGGGGGAAAGGCTTTGGCCACTGACCTCCCGAAGAACAGGCAGGTGAATTGTATACTTTTTGCAAGCAGGCCATTTCTGTTGCTCAGGGAACTGTACTGCCCTGCACAGCTGAAAATGTGGGCAGCTTCTTATGCTCTGTAAAATTCAGAGAAGAAAAAGTTTTCTCTCACACCCCCCTGACAGTTTATGCTCCTCAGCAACTTTCCAGAGTCCTTCTCCAGTGTCCTGGTACAATACTGATGATGACAATGAGATATTTTACTATGTCCTCCTCTAAATGCAAGAGTTTGTTGGAAACAACAGCAGGATATTTCAGGGAATCAGATACAAAGCAAGAAAAGCAGCAGTATGCTTGGCATCTTCATATGGAAGTAATAAATGCAAATTTGCACTGTAAATTCAGAGCTGAGGTTGTCAGAAGAGATTTTCCTTGATGTGTGCACTGTTGTCATCTGACATGTTGGGGTCTGAGCTTAAAGCTTGATCTTCAGGATGATGGTAAATTTTTAAACCCTAGAACAAATGTGCATCTAAATGCAAATTAATATGCTTGGTAGTTGATGTGTACATCATCTTGGTGCAGATTTATATATTTTTTGTCATATTTTAGAATCCACACTTTTGCTGCCTTACCTGTAAAATCCTATGGAGAAGAATTAAGCTTTGGGTTCTAGGAAAGATCTGGCATGTTATTTAACAGAAAAAGAGTTTAGCAGCTTTCTTTTTTCTTTTTAAATCTAATAAGTAAATCTCTGTATTACTTATCTTTTATGGTACTATTTGATTTTTAAAATACAGAATTTGCTTGTAGTGATCAGGTGTTTTCACTAGAGACCTTTAAACAATCTAAAACACTCTCAGATGGGTGAAGGTTTAATCAGCACCTGCTGTTGTACAGAGCAGAGAAGGGCTGTTAGAATAATGCCCAGCTGATCAGAAGTATGTAGTATAAAATAAAATCTAAAAAGAAAACAAAAGAAAAACCTAAACAAGCAAAAGAAAATAGAACATGAAGTAAATAGAAAACTGCAGTGAGAAAATTAACTTCATAAAAGGGGGCAGAGATAGCAGAGCCTTTTTTAATGAGAATAATTTGTACATATATTTAAACAAAAAATTGCTTTTAAGTGCTTCACAACCTCCCTGGTGTATTGTAGGTGCTTGGATGTGATAAGGAGTAGCCGCTGGGTGCCACTGTTGAGTTTCAGAGCACTGGGCGAGACAGGGTTTCTGTGGCAGCCAAAATTTGTAGCTGGAGAAGAGTGTGTGGGTAGTAGTTTTGCAACATAAATAAATTATTTCTGCAGTTTTAGGGTTTGTGAAATAGAACTGCAACCAACATTTTCTTCTTGCTGTTCCACCAGATAATATCATATCTCATAGTAGATCACAGTGGCAGCTCCAGCATGCCCCGTTCCCTGCAGCCCTGCCTTGCAGAGCAGAAATTGTGCTAAATAAGAGAGGTGCTAAATGAGAGAGGAATAAAACCTGCTTTTTTTGTTCTGAATCATTTTGTCTCTTATTGCAGTCTTCTGGACTAGTCATCTAGTCATGTCTTTCTAAATGACATGTTTACTTGTGTAGTATGGTGCTGAAGAGCAGCAGACCTCACTTTTTGTATCATTTTCCATCAATGATTTTCTTGGTCAGCCGAGTGTAAATATGTTGTAGATGTAGTTTGCCTGTTCCTAGAAAAGCAGGAGTAGTGGTGACTCACAAACTCACTCATAAAATGAATGTGATTCTAAATAATTTTGGTTTGGGGAGTAGATAAATAGAGCCTGCTGAATCAGAAACATATTTCTGAAAATGGATAACATTATCTGGAACAAGATAATGAGCAAGTTTCTGTGTAGAGATACTCACTTCAGTCTGTCTTGTCCAGAATAACAATGTTGTGCAGTCTGTTTTCATGGAATACTTTGGATCATTTGCTTCCAGCCAAAATAAAGAAAAGTTTGGAAGGCATATGTGTGTGATATGTACAGCACACAGAATTACAGGAAAGTCTACCATGAACATATTTTGGAGCTATGGACTGAAATTTGGATTATAGGTCCTTATCTAAGGAAACCATTTAAAGAAAATAAGTTGTTCTCTTGAATTCAAGAGCTTGAAGTTTGCATGTTTGCCAAGCTTTGTTGAAATGAGGCCTCTCACCTTGTAATACTTTGGATAAATATTTTGCTAATAGCTGTGATGAGAAATGTGTCCAGGATGAACAAGCTGGGTTTGAGCTACCATAAACTCCACCTTAGCACCAAAGAAAAACTCTTGATTTATAATTTGAGACAGAGGTATCTGTGGTGAAGAGTTTAACCCATTACCTGGTCAATTGTGCAGCTGCATAAAATTTCCAGATATGCAGAAGCAGAAGGTGAATTATGGATTCTATAGGTTTCCTTCAAGTTTGATTCCCTTCTGCTGATAGGGACAACTTCTGCTATCTCCTTAGAGTAATAACCAAGCATTATTTGAGGAAAAAATATAGCATAAACTTGTCAATTTCTCCTTTTTTGTACCTCTCAATATATAATTTAAAAAAAAACTTGAAAATTTCTTAATTTTCTATGCTGAATTTGAGAATTAGCAAGCCTTATTTTTTCATGTTGAACCAGCAGGTGCTTGTGGCAGGGTTATGTATTAAATATCAACACTTGTGAGAATATTTGAGAAGTTAATTAGCAATTTTCATTTTAGAGTGTTATAAATAATATAATGGAATGTCCTCCATGCCTCCTTGTATTCTGTGGTTGCAGCTGGGGTAGTTGTTTCTTCCCCTTCAGCTTTCTGGACAGGCCAGTACTTAACATAAGTATGGGTCTGAGGCCTCTGGCCACAGGTAATATTTTGATTCATCATGTGATTGCTGTTTGCTTTTGAATGAGTGCCAAGTGCTTAGGCTGCCTTGCAGTGCAGCTGCTGCCCCAAACACACCCAAAGTCCCTGCCTTTGGAGCAGCTCTCCCCAGTTTGTGTTGCTGTAGGGGAGCTACGGGCACAGCCAGGCCCTTGCAAATATTCAGAAAAGGTAAATAAATGAGCAGCTACACAGTTCAAAGTACCCAGGAGTTGTTTTATTCAAGATATAGATTTTGCTGATTACTTTAAGGCCATTACATAAAGAATGGAAATTACTTTTCACAGCACCCTGTTTTTCCTTATTTTTCTCTCATTTTTGTACTGTGGCTGAAGTAAAGGATTACTATTTTTTTAAAGGCACCTACTAAAGCCCTTCTGGTTTTTTGTCCCCACCAGTTTTCAGTCTCATCTACACCCAAATTACAATGTGCATTTTTTGTCATGACATTTGAATTTATTCCCTTTATATGTATTCCAGATTTGCATTCATATTTTGCTACAGCCTTGCATAAAGTACCTCACTGTGATGCTCTGATTATTAGATTAATTCACTTTGTAAAGATCTTTGACATTCTTAGTGAAAGTTTCTACAGATTTTGTAAGTTTATCAGTTCAAGGAAAATCATGTAGGAAAAGAGCAGTAAAGGGACAGAAAATCATGGTGTCATTTGCATGGCTGTTAATGTCAGGATTTTGAAGAATAATGATTGTGCAAATGCAGTGAAATATGTGTTGTACTGCAGTGGAAAAGGTCTGTATTCATTTACTTTTCAGTTAAGTACCCACTTAAACTCTAGCACCAATTTTCACTGTTTACTGATCTGAAGAGTTAAATGTTAATCATGCCATGTTACCGAAATATTTTTTTGCTACTACAAATGAATTCATTTCATCATTGCTAAGGCAATAATTAGCAAAGAATAAGCCTTTGTGTGCAAGGATTTATAATAGAAATGAACTTCAACATTCCAAGTTTTCTTTCTTTGTCTCTCTGATGCTATTGTGTGAAGATGAAGGCATGTTTCTGACTCCTTCTAAAACTTCCCATGTGGAACATGATTCAGTCAAAGACAGTCTGCGCTTCAAAACCCCAGTTTTTAATCTTTAGGGCTTGAGATAAAATGTTCATGTGTTGGAAAGACTATTCTTAAATGATCATTTACATCCAGCTTAGTTGTGTCATTAAATATTACCCATGTGCCTTATTTCATCTGTGTTTCAGTAAGGTGGAGTTACCATTTTCATCCCTGTATTTAACTCTGCTCTTTGTGTGTCAATTATAAATTGTTTTTTTCCCTGAAAAGTATTTATCAAAGTTATCAGAGATGCATTTCTTTCTCCCAAGTTAAACAAAAAGTCACCCAAATGCTCTCTTATGAAGTAAGGTTTGCTTTTTCAGATGTCTTTGGGTACGCAAGGTCTCCAAATGTGGAAAAGAGTACATGCTGAAGAAAAATAATTAAGAAAGTCTGGTGTACACAGTGATGAAAGCACATTCAATTGGCATCACTTCTTACTAGAAGCAGGGGGTTCCTACACCTTCTGGAAGTGGTAAATACCCTCTGTAGTGGAGGCAGAGCAAATCAAACTGAAGTATGCCCTCAATTCCCTCCTAATGTGAGAGTGGAGGACTTTGCTTCAGCAAACTGCACTTTGCTGCTCTCAGATTTGTTAATTGTCATGGTGGAAGCAGGAAAAGCAAACTCTAGATGGAGGTGTAGATTCTGGAATGTCGCAATGCTGAAGGAAGCTGGTCTCATCAGGGCTCCTCATTGCAGCCGTGTCACAGTCAGCAGGGATAGCTCACACCCAGCCATGGTCTCTGTTCTTGTGGAGTTACTGCACCATGGGGCAGACTGATCTGCTGAAATAAACCCTAGTGCTCTGTAAGCTGGTGTAACCACTGACTTTGTCCCAAACAGACTATGTCAAATCATTAAAACAATATAAACTGCAGAAACAGTAGGGTTTTTTCCTCCTTATTGTGGGCAGGTGTTACACAAATGATTACATAAATATGGCTAAAAATAAATATTATCCATAGCTACCTCAGTCCTCAAAGATCAATGGCTATAAAAAACCCGCTACATTTCATTGGCTCTGTAAAAACAGACCATTTCCTGCTGACCTTTAAAGAATTCTTTTTCATTACTACCTATTACAGGAGGATAAACCCTTTAGATTTCAACAGGGAACACAAAAAAAAAAAAAAAAAAAAGGGAAAAAACCCATGGCATCAAACTTTGTAGGTTTTTGAGGTGCTTTTTCAACTTCACAGGAGTTGTCAAACTACAGTCACTTAGTAGCAGTTGTATGAAACTTAAATACTGTGGAAGCTGCAGTTATTTACAAAGACAGTGTATTCCTTGGAATACTATTAAGACAAAAGGCCCAAGGCTCTCTGATGGTCTTTCAACAGCCCACAGGTCCCCACAGTTTCTGTTTTGTCAAGTGTTCAGTCACTGCTGTATCTGCTCTGTGAGAAATGAGGCTTGGTGAGATTGAAGGTAAAGCAGGAACATGTGCACAGGGTGGCTCTGGCTGAGAGAGCTTTGAGAGAGGACACTGGCTGAGTGCTGGGAGCTGTAAATCCCAGTGATGTGATGGTGCCTTTGGTTAGTGCTGCTCCCTGGCTGAGTGCAAGGCTGGGCAAGTCAAAACAGATTTGAAAGGAGTGCAGTAACTGGCAGGAGCTAATGAAAAGAGACTTCAGCCAGGAAAGACAGACTTATTTGGGGAGCATCTCGGGTCTCCAGAGGCAGATGAGGTCCTGTGCTGTGCTCATAGTTATCTGAGCATCCTGTCATGGTTAGATTTCTACATCTCCAAGATGCGCTGTGGCATTGCAGTGATGTGGAGGAGATCAGAATTCATGATAGCTTGATGTTCATATTCACCCTCCCACTGAGGTCGGTACAGTGTCTGTGCATGCCTGAAACCAATGGTGTGTGGCGATGGTGGAGAGGGAATTGGAAATGGAGTTTACTCACTGCTCAGCTACAGAACTGAAAACAGCTCATTTTTCCACTTATTAATTGGCGCCTTGAATGTCCTAAAGAGAAATTATTTCCAAAACAAGAAGGAGGTAGATTGAAGTGGATACAATGGTTTCTAGATGTGATTTAATCCACCCTCTCAATTACTTTTTAATCTGTGTCCAAATTCCCAAGCACCCTACTAATTTGTGGTGGTGTTATTAGCAGGTGGCTGCCAGCAAGCAAATTCTAAGCTGTAAAAAAAAGTTGCCTTTGACAGAAACAGCCCCACAGAGACATATTCATCTGAAACCTGAAGGCAGATTTAGACACTTGAAACATATGGTCTAGTGCTTTTGCCTGAACCAGGCAACAAAAGAGGACTTAGCTAATTAAAGATTTACTTTGTTTTTACTTCATTCACTTTGTCTTTCCATTTTAAAATGATCTGCCCTTTATTCATTCTACAAGAGAGGGGTCAAGGCTGAAATCTTAATGGAAGTGCTCACAGAGCAAAAAAATACCTATTTTGCTTGTAAATGCTGATAGTTCAGGCTCTTAGTCATGGAAGGTTGCACTGAAAGACATCAATGTTAGATTATTTAGTTCACAGTCTGGCCAAGTAAGATGTGCTTCTCTCTCAGTCCTGTGGTTGCTTCATCATTTTGTTCCTTGAGCCTTGAGTTGGCTGGAGTGGGCTCAGGCATGGAATTCTGGTGGTGTTTATAAATGAGATATATATATATATATAATGTTATAATGTTTCTTGTTCAAGTAACAGGTTGTTCCCTCTGCAAAGTAACTCCTTTTCTCAGGGTCAAGTAGGACTTAAATGATAACCGTTTCACAAAATTTTCTTCTGAGTACAGTTGGATTTGATCAACTCATATTTTCACCCGACTTCACCTATTTTCCTGTGAGGGTGACACAGATGTGGAAAACTGTATCAGAATTTGTTGAAATATTCCAGTCAGTGTCACCATGTCTTGAGTTAAGAACCTTTTTTCTTTTTTCCCTATGGGATTGAGCATAGCTATAAATGAGTCTTGGTCTTTGTCAACAGAAATGCAGTAAGAAGGTAATAATGATTGTGTCTGTTAATGCAAACCACAAAATTAAAAGTTTGAGCTGTTTTTTTTTTTTCTTTCTTTTTTAGAAATATTGAACTCTTCATTACTTGAAGCTAAAGAATAAGAAAAACACTAACAGGATTGGCAATATTGCTCTTTAAAGAATTGCATACTCAGACTATGAGCTTGTAAATAAGAAGGATTTGGAGAACTATAAAGTACATTTTCCAAATCTTCTATAATTACTTTAATGATAAAAATAAGATGCAAGATGGGTCCATTTGTGTGGGACACATCTTGTTTTGTTAAATCCTTACAACATGTTTAACCAAACTAGTCATGCAATACAATTAGGACATTTAATCCAGTATATGTCACTGTTTCATTTTACTGAATTTCAGTGAGAAAGGGAAATAAACCATGACAAACCCTATTCTCTCACACGTCCATCTTTCTGTATCTCTTGGGATTAGTAAAGGGCACAGAAATTCCTCTGTGGCAAATTTAGCCAAGCAGCAGCACGGGCTCTGTGGAAGCCAGGCTATTATTATTTTTGTAGAAGTCTTGAGCTCTGTTGTGTGTAATGGCGAAGAAGGAAAAAGCTTTCTTCACCTGGTGGTTTTAAACTCTCAGTTTTGAAAATGGATTTTGTACCTTCTGTAAATTCAGTCATTTTGCATACCAGTGGAGGGAACAAGGAATGTGGATCCACGAGGATTCCTGTGCTCTGGATGAGCCATGGGGTCCCTCCCAAGCTCACCCAGTCTGTGGTTCTGGGGGATGCTTGGGGCTGAAGCATTGGTCTTGCAGCACTTTGTGTTCTGGTGGAGATAGAATCCATCTACACTCAGAAAACTTGTGCTTGTATTGATTCCTAAATATAGACAGTTCTGAACACAAAACAAGGTATTTCATGAAAGTTTTTTTTCCTGCTCAGGTTTTGCTGTCTCTGTTCAGAGGTCACAGCTGTGGAACTAATGTAGGACTTTACGATTTTTTTTTTTAGTTTTAATGAGTTTGGTCCTCAGTACATCTCAGCTAAAAGAAAGGTTTCTGTCTGCAGTTCTAAATATTGGAAAATCGACTTCTCATAGATTCTCACTGCCTCCGTGTGTTGCAATAGATACCTTTTTCTTCTTTTTTTGTTAAAGTTCAAATTTTATTTCCTCATACCATGATTTCTCCTTCTTACATGTCTTCCACCACTTGATCTTCTTTCCCTGCAAAAGAGATTCAAGCAAAATTGTCTTTCTTTTTATTAACAGTTCCTATTATCTGCTAAGGTTCATGCCTCCTCATATGCCTAGCCTTCCCTCTCCCCCTTCCACTGCTCTCACTGAAGCTGATTATTCAAACTTTTCCTTCTCTGGACTGCAAAATGTCACAGAACCATTCTTTTTGCCATTTGATGCAAAGCTGATTTAATCTCTCAACTGATATGTGAGCATTAACCTTTACTTCTGTGTTTTAACAGGACTGAATTTACCAAAAATATAGAGAAAATACCAGTGTGCTGGGATTGTAAAGTAAATAATCTTAAATTACTCTTCTCTTTGAATTTATAGTCACTCAGGAAAGCAATTTATTTTGAAGATATGGGATTATTTCACAGTGGTTAAGTATGTTTTCAGGCTTTAATAGACATGACAGATCCATAGTGATCAGCTCTCATAAGTGGCTTTTCTTGTTAACAGATTAGACTTTTTGAGTTTTTGACTCCCTCTTGCCATTTCTCCATTTTAGATTGGACTTTCAGGCTAAGATTTACTTTATGGAATCAGCTGCTTTGAAGGTAGTTGGTAACACTTTTTGTTTCTGTAAAATTCTTGTCTAAGGGCATTGACAACTAAAACTTCAATTATAACCCTTTAGTGCCTGTTTTCTGTAATGTCCTCAGAGTGTGACAATGAACAAATCATTTTTCAGCCATTTCCATTAGCCCAGTCTGAAGGACTAATTCTGACAGGAGTTCTGGCAACAGTTTTTCCTGGGTGGAAACTCACTGTGACAAGAGTAATCTAGCACTGGAATAAGATGCATCAAATAAATGTCTTTTAAATGTTTGTGTAACTGTAAACAATGCTAGCTAAACCGCAGTGAGATTTGTTTCATTTTACATAGCAATAGATTATTTCCAACATTGCTATAAAACATAATTAATACTCTGTCCTGTAAACCTTGTGCCAGTTTTATGAATTTGTGCAGTACAGAACTTAGAGAAGCTTACTGGAAAGAAGAGATTGAGTCCTTTTGCAGTTTTTGCCATTATTGTCTACCTGATATTATGCAAGTGATTTCTTTCTTATTTCAGTATAGTAGTTCCAATGTGGATAGCAGGCTTTTAAATGCTGTTGTTTTTCCCTTCAGAGATATAAAAGGGTTAATTAATCAGAATTGAAATTTATTAAAATCTTATTACTCAATTAGAATTTAAAATTTTTATTGTTTCCTATTAACCTAGCTCCAGTTTCCTTTGAAGACACCTGCTTTTGTTCTGCCATGATTGTTTTCCATCATCAAAATTTTAGGTATTATTTGTTTTTCAAGCACCAAAGTAGCTGCCTTTTTCTTTCCCCAAACAAGCTCCAACAGTAAGAGCCAGTCAGGCAGAAAACCTGAGTGATTTTACTCACAAAAGTCTGAGGCACCTCTTAATCAAGCTAATATGTGAGTAGTTACTTCCACATAAGGAAAGTTTTAATAAGTATGTCAGGGGCTATTACATAAAATCCTTTGTAGAAATCCAGATAAACAATAACTTTATTAAATAGATCCGTAATATTGAAAGGGATTATTCTGCCAGGATGCAGGATCTTCTCTCCAAAAAATGCAGCTTCTGAATCTGTTAATAACACTGACATATAAAGAAGTCTGAATGCTCATTTCACCTGAGAACATTTTTTTTCTTATCACATGCATGGACAATAGAGTGGGGTATTCATTCTCACTTCAGGATATTGTTGCTCTGACTGTAAAATCTATTCTTTGCATGAATACAGCCCTTTCTGCCGGTGGGGAATTACATTTTTCACTTCACCCATTCTTTCCTCCCAATGCTGAACGTGGTGGGAGTTTTAGAGAAATACAGTCCCATGGTCCTGGGGCTCTCAGCTGCAGAAAGGGCACGAGCCGCTCCCACCTGGGTGACCTTCCAGGCACTGCTGCCTTTTCACTTAGCTCCTGTTGCATCCCTGCATGTGCTGCATATGGAATTGCATCTCATGGTAAAACCACAGAAGTGGAACAACAGGCACTATCAAATCAGTGGTGTGTTTTATTGATACATCCAAGTGGTAATCAGTAGAAACTGATAAAAGCAGAAATGGCAAAACAATCAAATATTTATTGCTTTTGTATCTTTGCCAAATATTTATTTCAGATTGAAACTGAGGATATTGTAGATGTTCTAAATTTCTGTGGGTCTGTTTGTTGTCAGTGAAGAAGGGAATTATTCATGCATTTCTTTTAGTTAATTAATTATCCTGAGGTCATTGTTGCTTTTTAGCAGTGTCATGTTGCAGAGATGCCAATATGAAATCAATCCATGTGTAGTGACACAGATTCAACATCATGAAATCCTTTATTTCTCTTATGTTTGTGGGAGCTGATGGAAAATAATCTTCTGGAAAATTAAACAAACAGTGAAACAGGCAGCACGAGGTGAATCTCAGGGTGGGTTGACTGATGTGACACTCCCATTGCTTGCCAAGAAGTCTCTCCCTCTCTGCCTTTTCTCAAAAGGCTGTGAGCATGTTCAATTGAACACTGCTTCTACCAAATGTAATTTTATTTTCTTATAAGTAAGCTATGATTAGCACTTTAGCACCAGACTTAGAGAAATCAATTAAGCATAGTTCCATCATGGGGGTTTCTTGTTTGAACCTATAGTTTATTTAACAAAAGGTAGTGAAGGGTGGTTGTTGACAATTTTGTTTTGCAGAGTAATTTGTGAGCACTTTTTCCTTATAAAGTGTTTTCTTCAAGAAGAAAGAATACAGGATGAAGTATTTTTATGTGTTGTTGGAGACAATGATAGGGTAATATTTCTCAGTTCAGTGGTTTTGGGGTTTTTTTATGGATGCTGTGTATGTAAACCTACACACCTGCTGCAAAATTGCAGAAGTCTTTAAATTATTTACAACCATGTTGATGGCTTCCAAGCCAGAGACATGTTAGTCCTTTGCACAAGGGATTTTTCTCCTTTTTCCAATCTTTGTGAGATATATGCAAGAGTTATGTGCTTTCAAACTGCAGTGTGTGTGTGTGTGTATATATGCATATATGAATATACATAAATATATATGACAGCCAGTTTAAATTTCAGCTAGAGCTGCTGGTGAAAAAGGTGCTGCTTTTGGCGTGGGCAAAATGCCAAAACTGTGCAGCCTGGCTGTGTTTGGTGCAATCACCATGTAATTCTCATCATACCCAAGCATGCAGAGCCCTGCTGCAGTGCACAGGAGGCTCAGCTGCCTTGACTCTGTGGTGAAATTCTAGGGACCCCTTGGAAAAGGGGATTCTCCTGATTCCTGAGTGTCAGTCTTCCCTTATTGCCAGTTTGATTTCTATTTGATTTTCATTTAATTTGCCTCCAGTAATATGGGACTGCAATAGAGAAATTGTATTTTGCTGGAACAAACCTGCTACTTTTGCTTTCTTTTCATTCAGACAAGTATTTTTTTTTTAGATAAGCAAATAAGGTGCTCAGAGACAAGTATAAATGCAGCATTTTGTTTTCAAGTATTTTTTTTTTAGATAAGCAAATAAGGTGCTCAGAGACAAGTATAAATGCAACATTGTTTTCTGTGTTTTATTAAAGTCAGAATTTGGGGCATATCTGCCAGATATTTTAAGGGAATGCAATTCAAGCTAGGCACACAGTTCCTCTTCTTGGCCTGTATATCCATCTGGAAATTGCATTGATATTGAGGTTCTATCCTCTACATTGAGGTATCTGTGTTATTTAAATATTGGGGCTGTTACACTGTTGCACAATTTAAAAACCTGAGGCTGAATGAAAACACTGATACAGGCAAAAGTGGTGTTCAAGCAGTTTAATCAAGAAAATCAGTGCTGGAAGGGAGAAAAGAAGATGCTGGCTCTGGTGGCCACATCACCACTTCTGCCATCAGCATTTGCCAGTGAGGTGATTCTTTTCTTTGTCTTCTTCTGTCCAGATTGGTGACTTCAGAATTCAGGAGTCCACAAATCAACCTGTTTGCTGTTGTCTTATTTTGTGACTCTCTACAAATTCTTAGAGAGCAAGAGTGTCAATAATTCATAATTGGCCTGGGAGAAAAATTGAGAGGATGTTCTCTAGCCCAATACGTAGGGGGAACTTCTGAGTTGGAGACTTCTGATTGAAAATGTTTGTAATAAAAGTGTGAAGCAGACAAAGATTTATTTTTGAGATTTTTTTTTCCTCAGAAAGCATTTCAAAATATGACTGTTGTTCCTAAGAAAGGGAGTAAATGAAAAAGTATGTTTTCTTTATAGACAAGTGATAATTTTAGAGTAGCAATGAAGGATCCCTCTGTGCTGCATTTTCCATTGTGATTCCAGGTTAGTGCTGAAACAGAGAGCAGAGAGTCTCATTCTGCCTGAGGTGATGATGGTTTTTTGGGATTTAATGAACAAGGGGATTGCTGTACTGAGAGTGGCTCCTAGCAGATGATAGGATTAATTGAAATCAGAATGAGGAAAAAAGCTTCATCATTAGTTACTCCTGGATTTATCTGGAAAAGGGAGGTCTTCCACCATTTTTTTTTCGGCTTAGATAACTTCCTATATGTGCTAAATTTGCACTTTTGTGTATCCATATTGCAATTGAAACGGAATAAAGAACAGCAAATCTTTCCATGATTTAAATTTGGGGTGGGGGTGGAGGGAAGAATCCAGCTGTCTGTGACATGATTTTATTTTTCATTTAAGATATGAATAAATATTTTAAACAGTAACAAAAAAGTATGAATGCATGCTTGAATTATTGGAAGTGTTTGGGTGGCTGGTTCCTATCCAGCTGTTCTTGGCACGTGATCTCCTGGAACTGTTCCACATGGTTCCCAGCCCATGATAAGGATATCACTGGGGCCTGCTGCAGGCACCTAAAAATTTTATTTATTTACTTTTTAAATTTTACTAAAGCCAGCCTGCTGTGCAACTTGTGGTCAATTGCAGCTGAAAATGATAGTCCAGTGTTTGATGGTGCTTTCCTCATTCTAGGTATTTATACTTAAATATTCTTGCTGTCTTTCTGCGTATGTCTAATGAATGATGGACTGTAGCTTGTTTCTGAATATCAGCCTTTATGAAGAAAATCTGTTGGTACTTATTCTTGAGCCTCTGATATCCTGGAAGCCACAGTGGCATGAACCTTATGACATGTGACAATTTAATTAAATTATATACAGAAGGGAAAATCCTTCTGTTACCAAAAGATGCAAAAAGTGATGATGTTGGCATTCTACAAAACAATAGGTTTTGTGAATAAAAGGCTCTATAGAAAGTTGTAGCATTCTTGGGAATCTTTTCAGTATTCCCTGGGCTTATTGTTATTTACTTTAAAGGTGTTCTGTCTAATTCCCCTACAACCCAAAAATAGGTTTGAGCTTCTATATCTGAAGCCACCTTCACTGAGTTAGTTCACAAGATTTAAAATCCTTTGTGTAGCTTAAATTTGTGTATTTCAGGCCTGGTGGTGTTATCTTGGTCCATTTACAATCAATAAATCAATTTTTTCCATCAATACACCTAGTATTTAAATTAAAACAAGTAAACATAACCTTTTATTTTTCTGTTAAGAAAAAGAAATTGTTACTGATTAAGCACTAGCAAGTGGCTGAGCTTAGACTACATTAATAATAATTGGAGTTCTAAGTTACTCTTCTGGAAGAAAATTAAGAAATAAGTAAAGAAATAGCTGCTAACTACAGTCCACTGAAGTCTTAGATTAAGGACCTAGAATACAGTCCACCTAGATCCGAGATTAAGTCTAAGTCTTAGATGTATGACTTCAATTGTACTGAGGTTTTGTGATGAGCAGGAGTCTTGTGCAGCTTCTCTGAGGAAGTGGGGAGCTCCCTGTCTGTGTAAATGTCTGCAATGCACCTCTTGGGGTAAATGGGTGCTGGATGCATTTTGTTCAACTTTTGAGAATTCTAAAGGGTTTTGGAGTTGTTGCTTTTTTTTCCTCAGGGAAGCTGTAGTTTGTCCAGTAGAGGTTTGGGATAGAGATCATAATTAGGAAATATTTTGTAATATAAGGGATGTTACTCATCCAGCATTTCCAAAAATCACCCAAATTTTGATGTGGAAGTGATTTTATTGAAACTTGTCTCTGAAAGTTAATGTGGTTGAGTGCTTCTTTAGAGGAGGAAGATAAGCTCAGGGTGTGACAGGATGATCCTCTGAGGCCAAGTGCCAGTTCCATTGACACTTAGATCTTCACATAAAAAGGCGTTTCTTTTGTGATTTAAATGAATAACTTTGAAACCGTCAATTTGGAACCTTCGGTGAAATTCTATATTTAAAAAGGCATTTATGTATATCTTATAGTCTCTGTCACTAAGGAATAATATTTTAGGGGCAATGAAAAATTCAGGTAAGCTATAGAATATCCACATTATTCTAAAAATTGAGGTTTGGGCCTTGGAACAGTTACAGGATTTTAAAAAAGCATAGTTGAATTTTATGAATGTCTTGGAAAAATCATCTCATCTTGCTCATCTGAAGTTATTTGTTGTGTTGTGCAGTCAAACATCTGTTCAGAGTTTTAAAATAGTTAGAGATGACAGCAGTCAATGCTCTTGGAGCATCCACAAGAGCATTGAACTGCCCCAGGATCTGTGTTTACAGAACATAGGCTGCATAAAATGCAGGAGATTAGGAAGGTGCAGAGGGAGTTGAAACTGTAGACAGCAACATATTTCATGTATGTTTTATTTATACTTGTGAAACCTGTGTTTACTGAGAACTCAAGCAGGTGCATAAACAGGCAAACAAAAGTAATAAAGTACCAAACAACTAGCACAGTGCTAGCACAAAAAGAGAAGAAAAACAAAGAGTGAGTCTTTAGCTCTCTCTACAGTTGTAGTTTTCTTTTTTGAACTTGTTCTTTGGCTTATGGAGAGGGCTCTGTCTCACACCAAGTAGGAAGGGAGCCTGATCCACCCTGCAGCCCATAAGGAAATAATTACAGTTACTGAGAGTTCAGAGTGGTGTCAGAGCTCAACCTCACAGCACAGTGCACAGGCTGGAGGAGTAAGCATTAAAATCAGACCATAGCTCTGGTGATGCTGTCTGCATCCTTGCATTTTTATTGAGTTCTCAAAACTTGATGTTCCCATGAGAGGTGTGGGTCCACAGTATGCCTTAATTTTTAGACTCCATTCCACCCAAAGGGATTTGCCCCTGTGATCTGCAGGCTTTTCAGGTTACATACAGTGTTCTTGGGGTGCAAACATCGAGGTGGCCATAGCCTGAATTCTGCTTCGGAGTAGCCTGAGTAGCCTTGCCTGAGCTGCTTCCTCTCAGGAAGGTCTTGCCAGGCTGCTTGTGAGGAAAGCTGAGAGGGAAGAGCTGGTTTCACTCAGGAGGTGTTGCACTGGTGAGTACAGCTCAGCTGGGCACATTTCCTCTCTGCAGCAGCAAGGAAATTTTATCGTCTCAGCAGATGGCCAGAAATCCTGAAACACTGATTTAATTAACTGAAATCCCACCACCAGACAGCAGCTCTTGTGGCTGCATCTGGAAGTAGAGCAGAATGCTTAAGGGGTAATACTGTCCTTCTAAAATTGAATTAGGCAAACTCTGGGACATCTAGGGGTTACATAAACATTTGTGGTGGGTTGAAGAGGAAAGAGTAAGTGCTAAATTGATAAGGGGATTAGAGTGCAAAGAGTCTTTTGAGAGCACTGCTGTTTTTCCTCCTGAAGATAAGCAAGGTTGTGCTGAGCTGTTTGGTAGTCTCAGTTGCAGTGGCTGGGAGTCAGCTTGAGTTTTAAAAGTTTTACAAGTGTGGTGAGAGATGGGCATGAAAAAACAGATTGTGGACTTAAAGCATGTGAGCCTTGCGTTACATGAGCGCTCGATTGCGAGGCAAGCTTCAGTTTTGTGGAAAAGAGCAGTTTGTCCCAGCTGCCTTCTGGTCCTGCTGTGGGGGGTGAGCTGGGGGTGTGTGAGCCCAGCTAAACCCAGGTGTCATCCCACACTATCCACTGGTATCCACAGACCCTCTCCTGGGAATGGAACCAGCAGAGAGCATCCTTTCCTCCTGGGAATACAGGGGCAGTAGGAAGGCTGTGCAATGAAGATAAATGGTTGGATGCTGGCTGGACACTAAGGTGGAGGTGAAGAAAGCTAAGGCTCTACATTAAAAGAGCAGTCCTGAGACCAATTCTTATTTTCATTTCCACTTGCTCTGAAAAACCTTTGTTCTGTGTACATATTCCTTCTTCCCAAGGATGGCCTAAGGCTTGGATAAGCTCAGTTATACACAGTGAACTTCAGAAGTGGTTTTGCTGCACTTCCATTGTAATCTAACTCTAGTGCTGCTTCCCTTTTGTGAGTCATCAAAGGCCCTCCTTTTTCTGAAATCCTCAGCTCCATATACAGAGATAGCAGGAACATGCAGAAGGGCTATGGGTGATTGTTGAAATAAGTGTCTCGAGGAAGGATTCAGTAAGCTTCTGATAGAGGTGGTTTTAAAAAATAGGTGCAATGTTTTACAAATGCTTTTATTGTGCTGATGGGTTTGGTAGTTGCTTTCCAGTAGTGAATTAGTACAGATCACATCAGCTAAACTCGAGAAAAATGGCTTGTTTCTTCCCAACCATCTGCTTAGCTGTGAATTGCTTTTTCCAAGCTTTATGCAGTCTTTTGCTTTACCTCTGTCTCTGCTTTAGCTCATGCTTCCTATTTTTTATCTCCTCAGGTGCAATGTACTGTATCAATCAAAACAGGATAAAAAGGTCAAAAGGCCTCAAATGTTTTTATAAAAAAGTGGGGAAAATGGAACTAATATCATCACCTCATACATGGCATTTAATTTCATTTATTTGTTGTATTATGGCTCTAAGTGAGGTGAGTTACTTTGAAAGCAGTGGTGATGTAACCAGACCTCCTCAAGCTCTGGGGCATGGAGGGAAGAAAACATATATATATATATAGAGAGAGAGAGAGATCCTAGATTGCTTCAGTAAAGAAACCTGTGCGATTGATTTCCATGATTCACGTGAGCACTTTACTTACAAAGCAGAGGATGTTATTTTCAGATTTGGAAGTATTTTTTCTTCTCATCTGTAGCTCATGTTAACAGTTATAGTGAGATGGAGGAAATATAGTGGGCTTCAGTAAAGGTTGCCTCTCTAGAACTGATTTCATTTGTGGTGATTTTGTTCTGGGTTGGGTGAGAAGGGGTTGGTGTGGGGGTTGGTTTTTTGTTTGTTTTTGCTGTGGGAACTATTGTAATTGTCAGAGAAATTATTTTGTCATTAGTCAGAGAATGTTAAGGTAGGAAGACACCTCTACAGATCTGGTCCAGCCCCCTCTCAAGCAGATCAGTTACTTCAGGCTGTTCAGGACTTTCTCCTGAGTTTTGAATATTTCAAAAGATGGATAGTCTGGGAAACCTGTTAAAATATTTCACAACCCTCACAGCAAACCAGAGGTGTTAAAGTGGAGTCTTCTGTACTTCGGTGTGGTTTCATTGTCTTTTCAGTGGGTAGCACTGACAAGAGCTTATTTCTGTGTTCTGTGGTGTCTCCCCTCCCTCCCTGGCATTTCTTCACATCAATAAAATCCCTCTTGAGCCTTGTCTTGGGGCTCAGTCACCTCTCGGGCTCACCCCAGACCCACCAGTGCTTTAGTCACCACAGAGCTGCTCCTGTGCCAGACTGGTGCTGTTGATGGGGTTCCATAGTGCTGCTCTTCCTTTGGGAGCTGCGGTTCTGGATGATGTGAGCCGTGCAGGGGACGGTGACGCTCCGAGCCTGTGCTGCTCCTGGGGGGGGCTGGCCAGCCTCTGGAGCAGAGCAGGAAAGGAACTAATCCAGTTTGCAAGTACAGGAGGGTGCGGGAAGAGTTCCAAACCTGCTGCCAGGGCTTCTCTTTGCCAGACTGTAGGAATTGATGAAAGCCAACTGCAGAAAGTGGAGGGCCAGGAGGAGAGAGAAGGGCCTGGGCTGTCCAAAAGTGAGCTCCAGGAAGGTGCTGAAGAAAGCACTTCTTCCCTGACACACCCATGTTACTTATTTACATCACTGATTCCCTTCCACAGCACTCTGGGACTCAGGTTGTTAGCAGTGATAGATATGCACAACTCTTCTAATGACTTGAAACATTTTTTCCTGACTCGAGTAGATTTGAAGTTTCAAAAGAAAAAAAAAAATTCAAGATTGATGGATTTAATTTTCTATGACACAGGTCTAGAGACAGAAGCCTTTATATTAAATTGTAAATCTTTGCAGATTGAGTTTGTTTAAATAAGGCATAATTTTATATTTAATATCTGGGAAAACCATTTTTTATGAAGCCAAGAAGATATTTTTGTAGATGATGAAGATGAACTATTTTCTTGGGTTTATGATTGCCATCAAAAGATGAGGCATTTGAAAAGCATTGTTTGGAATAAAAAAAAAAAATTACCTGTTTGACTGCTAAGATTAATGCAGATGTACTTATTTCTGTTCTTTTTGTGTAGTAGCCATTTGGTTTTTAATGCAAGAAATATATTGTAAAATGAGTGGAAAAATGTCAATTTCCTAATTCGGATGCCAAGTTGGTTTCTTGGGTTTTGTTTTGGGTTGGTTCTTTTTTGTTGGTTTGTTTTTTGTTTTTGTTTCTTTTTAACATTTAGCTTGTAATTAGGCTGAGCTAAATGATAAAGCCAGGCATGTCAAAATGGCTAAGAACAAACCTAGGTAATTAATTTTGTGCTTTACATTAGATCATGTTAACCTGAGACTTTAAAATGCTGATTTCTAGCTGAGATTTAACTGGACTTTTGCCCCAGAGATACCTGTTTTCATTCAATTTGTGGGGTTTTTTTGACTCCAGAGGAATAATAGAAACAAGTTAATGTGAACATGGATTTAAAACCCATGGATTTAAATCAATAGTGCAATCTTTAAAAAGTTCAATAAGTGTATAAAAGAAAAGGACAGCAGTGTGTATCTTCCTTAATGTTATTTTTAAGACTTGAGATGTTTAGTCATTATATTAACTTAAGCTGGTAGCATGGCTGTATTAATCTCTATTGCATCAAGTTCCGTTAAAAAAAATTTACAACAAATCAAATTGAACCATTTCACTGCAAGTCCCATGTGAATGCTTACAGATTGTTTAGCACAAAATAAATTGAAAGCAATACCAAGTTGAAGTGCAGTTGATGTTTCTTTCTTTTTGAATCTTGAACTCAGACTTGTATGAAGTAAATTAAGAGTATTTTAAACTACAAGTACATGGATTCCCTCACTTTATGCTGGTTATCTTAACTGTTTCATTAAAATATTAGCCAGATATTTTGAGAAGTTTTCTTCCCCACTAAGCACTTGGTGGGAACATATTTGTGCTGGAGAACTATGGTTTTCAATTCTTCAAGTGGATATAATAAGACATCACTTTGTTAATGAATCTGACTTTTTCTCTGTAAAAATGGAATAGCATAGCTCTAAGCCAGGTTTTATGCTTTTTCCATTTTTAAAAATGCATGTGTTGTTTTGTGTGAAAAATATACTGTAAATCATCTTAGCAGGATAAAATCCAAATTGAATTTACCATGTAGATCATTTAAGTAGTAGAGGGGAGTAAAGGGGCCACAACTTATAAAAGGAAGAGCCAATATATTTCAGGAATAAGTAAAACACGGTGAGGATATTTTTCAGAACTGTTCTTTTCTGTTTAGAAACACATTGAGTTGGTAAAAATAAAATTAATGAGTGTCTCATTTCTAATACATGTGACAGACAGTAAAGACAACCAAGAAGGAAAAGGTTATTTGGTATTATTGGAAAAAGCAAGACTGGTCATTTTTTATTTTCTGATCTATGTACTGACGTTTAAAGGAACTTACTGCATACAGCTGGGGGAAAAAAGCCTCATTAGAGGCGTAGGTAAACATATGATGAGTTTCTAGAGTAATTACTCCAGTCATAGTATAAATATTTTCATATATCAATTCCATGGACAAAAGTGAGATAAACTGTTTCACTGCAGGGCTGGTCTGACTTTTGAACAATCAATTTCTATATAAATACAGTTATTACACTGTTATGAGGAGAGAAATGCCACTAAATAGCAACAGTGTAAAAGTATCAAAGGTGGCAATATTTTATTTAGAATAGTCTGTAACAAAGGGAATGAAGAAATGTCCAAGGTAACCTTGGACATTTAGTCCAAGTTACTGAGTTAGCTTAGTTTAGCTAACTCAGTAACCCTAATAAAATAACTGCTGCATCATGGAACACACCGTGGGCTGCCAAATTTTACCAAAAAGCACAGTAAATTTGTGAGTAGTAATCTCTGTTGAGCTGTCTGCCTCTGTGCCACGATATAAACAGGATTTGAATCAGCTACTATAGCATTATACTGAAACAATCAAAGCTTGAGCTTCTGAGATGTTTAGAGACTTGAACAACGTATCAAGAGAGGTAGAGGGATGAGACTGAAGTGTGTAGTCAGTGAATTTTCTGACAGTGAAATATAACTGACTTGTAAGTCATAAAGACATCAGTGCTGTGTCTGACAAGTTGAAGACTGGGTCAAATGCAGAGCTGTTGGTTTCAAAGAGCTTTTTGGGCACTCAGCTGGCAATTGTACCTGCAGGAGCCTTTGCTGTTTGCAGGTCTGTTATTGGAATGCTCTGATCCAGAGGCAGCCCTGAAAGTTCTTCTGGTTTGCTGAGTACTTTCCTCCTTGTCTGCCCAGGTGGAAAATTACAGGGGAGTAGCAGAGATTAGATTTCTTCCAGCAGCCCCTGTTTCTCTGCAGATTTGCTGCACACAACTTGCAGAGCCTTTCCTCTGGAATCTCTGTAACACTACTAGCATTCAGGGCATAACAAAGGAGGAAAAATAGTAAAACTCTTGAGGCTAAATGATGAAGCTGAGCATGTCTGGATACTGGAGCCATGCTGGCCTTGGCATGTCTGTGGTTTGGCTGGTACCCAGCATCCCGCCTCAGAGGTCATTGACACAAGGCTTTCCTTCCTACTGGTTTGTTGTAGTTTAACCCCAGACTGATGTACCTTGCAGCTGCTCCTTCTCCCAGTGATAGGATGGGAATTGAAAGAGATTCCCATCCCAACACTGAAAGGAGGGAGAAAACCTGTGGGTGGAGGAAAAGCCAGTTTAATAGGGAAAGCAAAAGCCCTGCATGTGAGCAAAGTAAAACAAGGAATGAATTCACCACTTCCCATCCTCAAGGCAGGTGTTCTGCGACTCCCAGCAGGAGATGGCTGGGGAAGACAGGCATCATCACTCCAAATGTCACCCTCTTCCTTCTTTTTCTCCCAGCTTTTTTATATTGCTGAGCATGACACCATGTGGTGTGGTCCCTTTGGTCATCTGGGGCCAGCTGTCGTGGCTGTGTCCTCTCCCAGCTCCTTGTGCACCCTCAGCCTCCTCACTGGTGGGATAGTGGCAGAAGCAGAAAAGGCCTCATTATGCTGTGCAAGCACAGCTCAGCAATAAGGAAAACATCCCTGGTATTATCAACCCTGCTTCCAGCACAAATCCAAAATGTAGCTCTGGAGCAGCTACTATGAAGAACTTGAACTCTGCTCCAGCCAAAGCCAGCACGTTTCTATTCTGTGCTCCAAAACACAAGGAGCCTTTCTGTCCTGTTTCTAGAGAGGGGCTCATATCCTGCATGACAGTGGATGGAAATGCCAAGATTTGCTTTATTGTTACATGATAAATTAATAATTTAGAAGCTCAATCTAAAAAAGAAAATTAGAATATCCTAATTTTCCTTGTGATCAATGTTTAATGCATGTTTCATTAACATAGCTTCTTCACTTTATAAAAATTCTCAGTATTTTTTCTCTGAAGAAAAGCATAATGAATAAGTGAGCTTGACAGTACACGATTTCTCCTTTCTGCAGAAAATGGTAAAGGTATATTTATTTTATTACCCAAATGGCTTTAGTGTTTACATTGCCCCCATTATTGCATATCTCTTGATAATTTTACCTCAAAAAATTCCAGCCACAGGGAAGACTGTGCTGACCTTGTGACACTGCTATTCCAGCAGCACTGGCAGGGATGATGCTGTTCAGTAACAGGCTGAAGGTCGCACAGGAGGAGAGTGGGGTGGCTCCTGGAGCTGAGCTGCTGAGCAGGCAACCTCTGCTTTTTTCCTTCTAAAGTTTTTAGTCTTTAGAAATTAGTTCCTTTGAAATAGGAATGAATATAATCAGAATGACCTGTTCTGCTCCTTTTGTGTGTATGTGATGGTGAGGATTTTGTAGCACTGTCTGCAGGCAGTGTGAGCTCTGCTGCCTTTCTTCCACCTGAATTCAGAAGAGAATTATCAGAACACATAGCTGAGTTCAGTTGATTTATGATTAGGAATTCAAGAGAAGCAAACGTATTCATCAAATTTCATAGGGACATCTTGTCAGAGACTAATTCTAATCCACAAAATGATCTTAAATGAGGCACAATGACTTTCCTGATTGTTGCTTTCTGCTGCCATTATTTTGAAAATGGAATCAAGCAAGAGTCTTGTATGTATGACCAGTTGTTCTGGCAGCAAGCATGTCAGATCTGTGCTACCTATTGGAGTTACTATTATTTCATATTATTCCAATCCTCAAAGTTTTCCTTTTTGTTGGGCTTGGCAGGTGGTGGCAGAGCATGGGTGGCTTCTCATGCAACTGCCTACTTTTACAAAAAGTATTGAGAAGAGATGAAAATTGTTCATTCAAATGTAGTAGGTCCTTTTGTGAATGCTATTCTTTTCTGTGCATAATTTCATCTTGTATAGAAAATAACCACATTGCTAGTTTTCCATCGGGGAAAAAAATTTCCATTTTTCACAAATAAATAATGATGTCACTGATGGGTCAGGTACTATCTGTAGTCAAGGGGTATTTCCTGCAGCTAATACACACCATGTAGTCTGAAACATGCTCATCCAAACCCTACTAAATTACAAATATTTTGGCTGGTGAAACTTTATTAAGTTGAATTAATAACTCATGGACCAAAACACTTGACTCCCTAGAATTTGTTTTGTGTTGTGTGTTCTTTTAAGTCGTACAAGAAACTCATTCAGAAGGCTAAATCTATTTAGTGATACTTATGCCATAATGTCATTGCAATACATAAGAGTTTTCTCTTCAGAAAAAAGAATATTCTACACAAGACTAAAACTTTCTAATAGGGCAACTTTTATAGATTTTCAGTTTTTTAGTAAGCAATTTTATAGATCTCCAGAGAGTGGCCTGTTTGAATTTGAAAACTAGTCTTCCTCTGGGTTCTAAATGATATTTAATATGCTAAGGAAGGGTTATTCTGCAAAATGTTCCTGTATTTGAACTTTGGTAGGCAATTACACTGCAAGTCAAATTGTTCTTATCTCTAAAATGCGGCGTGCACAGACCATAGAAAATACACTATCAGAGGTATGTTTATCTCCTGCCTTAAAGTCAGGGGGCATCGTTTGTGTAGACCATCTGGATATTTTAACTGACACCTCTGAGTGGCTCCAATTATTTTTTTTCAAACCAGGTACAAAAACATGTACAAAGCAAATGGCTCGCTGAATTACTGAGGGGTTTTGAGTTCCTGGCAGAGGCACTCTGCCTCTGTAGGTAAGCACTGGCTTGATGTGACCTTGAGCTTTTTAGGAGAGGAGTCTGTGACAAACAGTATTCAATGTAGATGTTATTACTAGACAAGCTGAATTCCTGTGTGTATTTTAAATTTTGTAAAAAAAAACTAAATAGGAAATTTTGCTGCAATTTGAGAAATGGTCTTTATTCTGCAGGTTAGAAGGCTTGCATGCCTTTGCCCTGATAAACAAAGGATCCTTTGTACTTCTAGCTTGGGCTTGAAGCAAAAAATTTCATTTCTCTGAAGATTTTTTTGTCGTACTTTTGAATTGGGAAATATTCAATGTAATAAAGTGAAAAATGTATTTGACAGTTTTTGAAAAAAGTCCAGGGCTCTGTTGCTTTTATTAAGTAGCTGAAGCCAAAGATTTGAATGTTGGGCTTGTAATATTTGTGGGGAGGAAAGTGGGAAGAGACACATCCAGCAAACCTGTTAAGCCACTTAGGAGTGAGTTTGCACCTCTCCTTAAAATTACCTCATTTGTTGTTATAATTGCCATCTTGAACAAATGGCCTCTTGAAGGGCACCAAACACCATGATACCAAATATAAATCTTACATCTTTTAGTCCTTTTTTATTGATTTCTTAGATATTTTTTCTAACTAGATCCAGTCCGTGGCAGATGTTTTCAAGAAGAGTTGTGAAGGGTTTTTATTTATGAAAATGGCAATCTTGGGCAGCCGTAATATAAAGCAAGGGTCTCATTTTCATTTGTTTTTTCAAGTATTGAATGTGGCTTTCATCTGTGCTGTGTGAGGCTTTGAATATGGTATGAAATCACTTTCCATTTATTCAATCTTTCTCATGGCTGATGATTGCCATGCATAATGAAAGACTATATTCATTTATCATCCACAGTAAATCATTGATCACAGAGGCATCTTGTGGAGAAACCTAATCAAAGCTTTTCAGTTTTTCTGGTTGGTTAAACTCAGAACAGCAAAGAAATGATTGCTCAGTTAGTTGGTTAAACATTTGGTTTATTAGGTGATATCACAGACCGTTTCTAAGCTTTTTTGTGTTTTACAGATGAAAGTTTGTTGTTTAGGAGATTAAAGCAGTTGGCAAAGGTAATTCCTATCCCTTGAAAAGCACAAAGACTGTTCAGTGTGAACTGTTTATCCAGGTGTGGATATGCCACAAATGAATTTGATATCAAGTAACTATCAATAATATATTTATATGTCTTTGGATACAAAACCTAACCAGAGTTGTAAGTGAATTCAGTAGTCTAGAACCATTGTGTAACAATTCTGCTTAGGCTATGTGCATTGATTTAGAATATGAAACTTTCTTTTTTCTTTTCTTTTTTTTTTTTTTTTTTTTTGTCTTTTAAGGAAACATCTTCAAATTAAAGAAAGCTGGTCTGTTGTTGAGGGAAGGGAAATTATCATTAGTTCAGAAGCTGTCATAGGTCTGAATGGCTTGAATGGCTTTACTAACATACCTTGTTAATTTTATTTCTTTTTATGACCTACCTTTTAGGGAAGACAGAGAAGGCAAGCCATCTATATCAGGAGAGGAATGATAATTCAGTAGTTCCAGCATAATTATGGATGAGGCATTTAAGTCAAATCCACATAACTCCTTTTCAGATGTTAAAAGCCTCATTTAGTTCAGTGGTTCCTACAGAGGATTTACTAAAGTGTCCCCATTTAGGTTCTCCAAAGCTAAAGGATCCTGAACCACTGGAATCAACAAATTAGCTGCAAGTTTTATTAACTAAATCTGGACAGTGTTTCAGGGTCTTGTAGCTGTGATCTCTACACTTTATGCCATCTACTCAGAGACCATAGCAGTCCTTCCCTGTTTTAGAGAGCTGCACTGACAATTTACAGACTGAAAAATACAGTGAATTGTACCAACCATAAATATGATTTTTTTAGCAGTCTGACTATAATTTCTCTATGATGTTAGAGTGTTTCAGCTGGCCTGATTCTACAGAAAATAATGTAAAACACTTCCTTCCTTTACTATTTTGTCTGCCTTTTCAAGATAATTTCCTTTCTGGTTACTTGCTCTTCTCACTTTAAATAGTTACAAGATTTTTAATAAAAACTGACAGACAAGTGGGTTTTTTGGTTTTCCTTTTAAAGTTGATGCTGTCCATTCTGTAAGAGTTGTACTATTTCTTTAAGGAAAGAAAAAGAAGAGCAGATACATACATTAATTCAGTCACATAATAGATTGCAAGGTCTGAACAAAATCAAGTTAAAACCTGGCTATGAAACTTTTATTGTACAGTAAGTAGCCTCTCTGTTGTGGGGATTATCTAAAGTTGACTTCTTTTGAAAGGAAAAAAAAAAAGGAAAAAAGGAGGAGGGTGAGTGTCCTGGATTATTGTTCAGGTCTTCCCATCTGAAGGGATTCATGAGGGTGTTCAAGAAGCAGTATGTCTTTAGCCAGTTCCTTACTGGATTCCCAGTTTGTTCTTTTTAATGCCATGCATTCATTTTACTTTATTTTAGTGTAATTTTTTTGTGTTTATATTGAATTTAGTTTCATTTTAGTTAGTAGGTTTTATGTTGTGTGCAGCAAAGACCATAGGGGTAGAACTTGAAGAAAGGAGCTTCTTCTCAGAATAGATAACACTCAAATCATTAGGACATTTCTGCAATATAGAAAACCTGCCTTTGAGTCTCTAATGCTTCATTCTCACACCAAAAACTGAATGTGAATCTCCCACCTCAGGTGCGTTCCTGACCAGCAGACTGCAAACTACTGATTTTTCTGAAGGGTTTACTTTCTCTCTGGCTTTGAGCACAGTGTGCTCACTTATGATTTGGTGGCCTGATGTGAGGGACCAAGGAAGCTTCTTTCCTACTTAGACTGGCTGCATGTGTTAAATGACATGATATCCTCTCTGACACTCACTGTTAAGATGAATTTTTCTTCCTGTGTGAATAATATCTTCACCTAATAACAATCTAAATAATAAATATAAATTTCTCTGTATGCCAGTTAAGGTCATTGTTATTGCAGGCATAGAAATCTACATTTAGCTTACCTGCAGAGCAAAGGAATTATTTTTCATTGTTTACAGCACATTTCAGGCTAGATTGTGGGACAGCCCAATGGCCTATATAATGTCATGGCTTGCTATCATAGATTTATTGTGTAACTGACTCTCTGACCCAGGATAAAGAGCATTGCATTCTCTCTGTGAAAATAAATACTTGATCAAAATTTATAGACCATTAGAATATTTTCTTATCATGATCTTGGGTTTCTGTCTTAGAGAATAAATAAGAGCTGCAGTATTTTCTCTTATTGGCATCTGAATGTTAGTACAGGGGACATAATGGTGTCATGAGAAAATAATTTTCAACTGATCCACTGAGATGGATCATTCTAATTAATATCATCTTTGAGACTGCCAATTTGCAGTTTTACAAGGGGATGGAAATGTGTGTTGATTTGGATTCAGTGCAAAAATTAAATTTCATTTTTCATAGGTACTATTAATTCCATCTTTCTAATTGGATTCCTCCTGTTTATGAGACTAGAATCAGATTATAGGTTCATATAAGTTAATCTTTTGGGCACTGCTCTTTGGTTTTTTTTAGTCACAAATCACCTTTGGCCTAGGACATGCTTGTTTTCCTGGTGTATAGTCATATGGCTTTCTCTTCTGGAGTAGTCTGTCCCTGAGATGCCACATGTCATTTTCAAAATTTTAATTTGAAATTAACTAATATTTTATGTTTGTCAAATTCTTTGTGCAGAAAAACTATTTTCTCCATACTTCTTCACATGGTCAGGGGCAGTGTGATCACCACACTTGGGGAAGAGGGAGAATTGTTTCCATTTCAGATGGATGGATATCACAGAGAAGGAGGAAAAGGATGGGGATTCATAGTGTTGCCATCTTTCCTAGCCTCTGCAGTTTGCTGGTGCCACTCTCTCCTGCGTTCTCTACCTTGCTGTCCCTTGACAAGTAAATATTTAGGCTTAACAGGGAGGTGGAGCTCTATATGGAAGCGTTTGGGGAAAATGGAAATTGTGATAGTATTGGCTTCTTGGCCTTACTTCCTATCCTAAATCTTCTAAGTAGGTTCTCTTCCCTGTCTGCTGTCTTAAATCTATTTTATTCCTCATCTTTGTTTATTGTGCAATTTGCTCCACCCTCATCTCCATTCACTTTAGTTTTTCAAATGTATCCAACCTGAAACCTAGGAAGTTAGAGTGCTGTGTTAGTCTTGTGAGTGACAAGTCTAACATAGTCTTGTGAGTCATCTGTTTTAAATCTCCCTTGTCTCCATAAGATTGCACAAGGAACAGTTCTGGAAAATGTCCACAGAAACTGTGATCTCTTTGATTAGAGCATACACGTATTAGTACTATTTAACACTAGCAAAAAGAATGAAAGAATGAATGAAGTCTCATACTTTACTTACTTTTTAATACTGAGGTGCAAATGTGCTTAAGTAAAAAGGGAAAAATCCTTCTCACGAGGAATGAGAGATGTGTTTTTGCGTGTGTGTTTTCACACAGAGGTCATTGTTGCTGGCTTCACAAAGTGCAATGCACAATGCAGTTCATTACTGGTGACCTTAAAAACTCATCTGGGAAAGTACATTGCCAAAAAAAGATGTGAAGAAGGCTTGATGAAATAATCTTAGTTGAATTTGGCACTTATCAGTTAGGGATATGCTGTTTGCAAGCATTTAAGCAGTGCAGATAAGCTTTACCTGTCTTTTCATACCATTTAATCAGAAGGATTTTACTAATTCCATTCACACAATACAATCCTGTTGATATTTTCGGTCTAGAGCCTAGACAGAGACACTCATTTGGATGGCAAAAAGGGAATTCTTTTTTGCAAAGGGGCTGGAATTAACACTGTTTTTAGACTCCTTTGCCATGGTGTGCACTTAGGCCCAGGTCTGCTGATGCAGCGCAGAGCTTCGGCAGAGGAGCTGTTCCTGGTGCTGGAATGGATCTTGGGCTGTCCTTTCCTGCCTTTCCTGCCTTTGCTGCACATCAGAGCTTTTGTTTCACTACAGGCAATACCTTATCCGGGTTATTTTTCTTTTCTATTTTTTTTCCTTCTCTCTCTTTTTTTTTTTTTTTTTTTTTTTTTTTCTTTCCCCCCCTTTTTTTTTTTTTTTTTTTTTTTTATGGCATCTCTAGTAAAAATTCGATGGCTCTCAGAATCAAGTGATCATTTTTGAAACCATGAGCTGCACCTAAGCATTTCTCAAAGTTTCTCTGGTAACTGATGGCTTTTTTATTGCATCCATAAATATGTATTTGATCATTCACACTGCATATGGTGATATTGAGTGACCTCATTTGGACTTTCCTGAACTTCTGTATGTGTCACCACAGTTCTGCTTTCATAGGCTTTTCTGCAATGGCTTGTTGTGCTTTCTTCTGTAGAGGTGTGATACCAATGAGCAGCATGCGTGCATATCACATCTGCCTATTTAGGACAAACTGTAGATGCTTTAACTGAGATTATGGGATGCCACAACATGATCAACTTTTATTATATTGTAGCATTATGACTATCAAATGTATTCTGTGAGGCTCAAGGACTAAAGATGCAGAAGTTTGAACTCAGGTGTCATAATGGCAGAAAAATTATTGCTATTATTTGCTTTTACAGATTTAAAAAAGAATTTGTTAAGGGAACTGGAAGACTTAATTTTTATCTTTGCTGAAAAACTTAATGCAGTTTTAAAAACCAAGCTATGTTTGGCTATCAAGCTGTAGAATAATTGAGGCTGAAAGAGCCCTCTAGGATCAGTAAATTTGGTTGTTAACCCAAACCCATGTCAGAACCATGTCCCTCAGCTCCACATCTACACAGCTTTAAATACCTTCAGGAGTGCTGACTCCACCACTTCCCACAGCAGCCTGTTCCAATGCCTGACCACAGTTCCAGTAAATAATTTTTTCCTAATACCCAATCTAACCCTTACCTGGTGCAGTTTGAGGCTATTCCCTTTCATCCAGATACTTCTTAGCTGGGAGAAGAGACCAACCCCCACCTCACTGCACCCTCCTTTCAGGAAGATCCCTTCTGAGCCTCCTTTTCTCTGGGCTAAATCTCCCCAGTTCCCTCAGCCACTCCTCCTTTGTGCTCCACTCCCTTCACCAGCTCTGTTGTCCTTGTCTGGACTTGCTCCAGCACCTGAACATCCCTCTTGTATTGAGGCCCAAAGAGCTGGACACAGGATTCAAGGTGCAATCTCACCACAGTGGGTATTTCCTGAGTGCAAGGTTATGGTGTTACATTAAAAGATTATCCTTTGGTATATCATCCACCTCTGTACTAAATTTTGCAAGAAACACATTCCCCTTGTGGCGTGTTTTTCAGAGGTACAGGTAAGTAAAAATGTCCACGCACACTGATGAGCACTTGGCACAGCTCTTCCAGGAGATACCACTCTGTGGCTTGCTCCTCACATGCTTTTATGACCAACAGTTCAGGATAGAGAGTCTTAAGTCTGTAATATGGTATTTATAACCAAGGCAGGTGCCAATGTGTGTCAAAAAGTTAATAGAAAATGCTCATAGAAAGGCAAGAATCCCCACCAGTGCAGATTGTACTTAAGCTTTGGTATGGGGTCTGCCAGCTCCTGTCAAGACTGTGATAGGAAGACTTTGATGTTAGGCAGCCTCTGATGTTTCCTAATCAGAGGCAAAAGGTGCATGTGCCAGTATCTGAGTAAAATGTGGACTTCAGTTTTTCTGACTAATGGACAGTTTTAATTAAGAGAACATTTTTTTTTCCTTGACCTGTAATTTATGGCCACTGTCATGGAATCTGAATGAAACAAAACCTGAACAGTATTTTATAGATAGGCAAGTACTGGGAGGAAGTTGATCTCCAAAGCAGTACCTCATATCCATCAGAGAGAAAGGCCAAAAGGGAGGTTTTGAAATATTGTATGGATGGGAGTTTTAAATATTTTCCTTACTGTAGATTTTTACTACATTTTTGGGTCTGATGGGAACATAATTTACATATTTCCTCACAAATGTTCTTACTAATCCCCGGGTCAATGCTGGTGAGATGCACTTCTCATTGAAACATTAATTTATAAAACCAAAAGCGTATTAAAAGGCAACATTTAGAGGAAGCCTGAGTAGAAACATTGTGAAGGAACAGATAACTTCTTCTCCTGACATTATCACATCATTCAAGCTGCAGTTGTCAACCCTAATGAAAGGTGGTGATGCTGATTTGAGCATATTGCTTATGTGATGTGCAAGAGCTTTGGGAGATAAGGAATCCCTGGTGCTATCATTTATAATTAAAGTGTCCATCACTTGCCTCTGAAAAACTGCTTGACGAATAAATAATTAAAGATCTGATTCTGATAGACTTAGTTGAAATGAGACTTCTGAGAACAGTTCAAAAGCAGCAAATGGAATTTCTTCAAAGTGAGGCTTCAAGATAAATAATAGTATTACAATCTCAGTCAAAGCCAGTTCTTGTTTATTGAGGCAGGAGGGTATTCTGGTTTATGTGCTTTAAAATCTAATCTCACAGGCATCTTAAACTTCCTGCTTGCAAACAATGCCTGATGATGTCTATCATTTTATTTTTTAAGCACAGTATGAACTGGTATTAAAATTAATGGCTAGCTAACTGTTCCCTGCTTTTTCAGACAGCCAAAGATAAGTTGTCTGTCTCATGTTTTGTGCAGCTTGGAAGCCTTTATAAAGTGATATGCTACCTAAAGAGTTTATTTTACTTGCAAAAATGCATATTTTATACAGGATTTTTCTTTGGTTGTTTCACTGAATTGATGTTTAAAAGAATGGTTATGCTAGAATGATGTTTGTTTTCATAGTTCCTAAAATAATCGAGAGGTTTGAGGGGAAATTTTTTGAACTACGGATTATTTCATTGTGTTGCAGAAATAACCATGCTCCCATTAGAGTCCAGATAACTTGCGTATTGTAGCTCTGTGAGTCCCTCGCGGTGTTGGCAGGGATTGGTTGATTTGGTGCCTTAAGATTAACCTTTCACTACCGCATGCGTATGTTTGTCATTTATCCCCTTTTCCTCAGGTGCAAAGAGGGCTACCAAGGAGTCCGCTGTGACCAATTTTTGCCGAAAACCGACTCAATCTTGTCAGATCCAAGTACGTCAAATGTTTTTCTTCTATTTCCAATCCATGCTGGAGGCTGCTCTTGCCATGTGAGATGACCCTTTGCCTGTAGTCAGACAGTCCCTGCAGCTGTGCATTATGAACAGCGATGCTCTTGTCGGTAGGGTAAAACCACGTCATCCAGTCTCTGTTCTTGTGAAACATGTGCTGCTCCAGCAGGGCACGTGATTCCTTATAGTTTGGAATAATACTGTCCCTGCTTAGAGCCGAAACATTTGTGTTTCTCTACATAAAATTACGTAATCTAAAAGGAAACCCGGTATAGAGTGCAAAGTGGTTCCTTCAAAAGGAAATAAATGCACATTGTGTGGCACTGAAGAGATTGTAATCTCCTTGGAAACAGTTTGTATCAGTTTACATGGAAGTTAATTATTTTTCACTTTGACAAGTGATTTGTTGTCTATTTGCATAAAAAGTAAATAATAAAAATGTACTTTCAGGTAGTACTATGGAGACAAAGTAACTTTCTATTACACTGGCCACTGCATGTCAGAATAACATCTGCCACTGTTTCCCTTTCTAAATTCTCTTGACTAATAAAACTATGCCAAAAATATTATCCTAGGTGAATTTTTTGAAGGTGAATCCATTTAATTATGCTTATCTTAGATTTTTTAATGAAGTGACATACAACAAAGGGTCATATCCAATCTCTCGGTTTTGTTCATATACCTGGAAACTGTAACATATTAAGTCTTCTGGTTTTGGGTACTCTTTAAAATTAGATTTTAGTTGTTTTGGTTTGGTTTTTTTTGAAGAACAATGCTTGTTTTTCTAGTCTTTGTGCTTTTTTAATTTATTTTCTTGTGCTTTTCCATGTGAAAACCTGTTTCCAAAGGCACCTGTTGCTTTGTAGCTCTCTGTGTTGTGGAGCTCTCATTATGGTTTGCTTTGTGTTTGGTTTATTTTCACCTTAGCTTGACCTTTAATGGTAAAGTGCAGAGCTTGTAGTGAGCAGGCTGATTTTACCTCAGCCAAGTTTTATGTGCATGTGCCAGGTCAGAAGCTGTGTATATGTCAAAGAAAAAGGTAGTTTGTATCCTAGAAGTGTGGGAAAGGGCAGTTGATTAACAGCAGGACAGGGTGGTACCTAACCTGGTTTTCACAGGGGATTCTGTGCAGATTCAACACAAAGCCCAAAAAAGGGTCCCAGATTAGGCTGCATGTAGCAAGACCAAAAGCCCCATAGTGTTTATCTGGTCCGGACACCATTTTTGGTTTTTCCTTTGTGTTGGTTACACAGACTTGCTTCTCTTTATCAGGAGATGCTTACTCTAGTTGAGTTCTAGCTGGATTGTTTCCAGAGCATTTTTCAGCCACATGACAGTGAGGCTAAGTGCTGCTGAAACATCCTTTTTATACCTTCTGAAAACAAAAACTATTTTTTTATTTTGTTGAGATTTTCTTGCAAATTATATTATGTGGAGTATATAAGGAGTTGGGGGCTTCAGCTTGACATTGTCATGGATCCACTGGACACACCCATGGCCAAAAGGAGCTTCTCTTTTGGTATGAGTGAAGGTTAACATGAGTTAGGTACATTTCTAGTCAGTTTTGAAATTTAACTTATATTTGATCTTTGTCGGTTTTGAAAAGAGGAAAAGACAGGGCCAGTTCAGGTCCCTTTCTGTGTGCTGGCATAATGTGATATATCTCAGTGTACATGTGTGCACATGCACTTGTTCCAAGGATGTCAAGCCTGGAAGGAAGATAATTGAACTTTCTGCTGCAGCTGGGCAGTGACAATATTTTGTTCAGGAGTTAAATCAGTAATGTAGTTATCTTCCCTCTGGTGAGAGAAAAAAAATTAATACCACGCTGATAAGTAGCACTCCATGGCAGAAGTGTTTGTTATTTGCATAACCTGAGGAGTGTAAAAAGTATTTGACACAGTAGTCAAGCACAGTATTATCATCTTCAAAGGCTCTGGGTTTGCACTGCCAAAACTTAGGTTTGTGGTTGAATGTGTTTGGATTAGAAAGAGAATGGCTGAAGGGTGAATTTGGAGGTGGCTTCAAAAAGAAGCGCTTTTTTTAATGCAACACTCAGTTTCTGAAAGCTGGAAAATCAGATGAGGGCTCCTTTGTCTGGGCTGCACATAGGCAGCCCTGGCTGGCATCAGTCAAGCTTTATGAGCAAGTCCAGCACATCTGATTTTCATGGGATTGCTTAGGGTGTTCCTGGTGGTGAATGTGCTGCTGATGACACATTTGTTAACATTTAGCTTATTTGAAGCTTGCTTGCATGAAGTACTGAAGCAATGTTTTTGTTTACCTTGCCTATGATACCACAGGTTGTATTTCCAGAATATACCCTTGTCATGACTGGGAAGTGAATCTGCACCAGTCACTTGGTAAATAGCAACAATTTTGTTATAAAATTGTTACTTATGTACATGGGCCAAAGCATCTTGATTTTTTTGGTCCGTGTTTTCTTATGTTCTTTTTTAAATAGCCTGCTAAAACAAACCAGGCTTGTGCAGCATAGCTATTATCTGCATATTATGTGCATAGTGGAAAATAGTGTGTTATGGCCCTGCAATACTTTTAACACCAGCTTCTTACCTCATTCTAGATGTATGTTAGGCAGGTCTTGACTTTGCATCACAGATATTAATACAATTTATGTATTACTTAATTTGGATTAATGCATGCTAGATCACGTACATGTAGTTTAATTCAACTAACTGATGAAGGTATTTAAAATTCTTTTGTCAGGAAGCGCTCTTGAAACTTCCTGGTGGTGTTTCAGAGTTCCTGAATTGGCATTCATGCCTTGCCGCCTGCTACCTTCCTTCAGCTCAAAGATAGGACAGTGTCAAAACACTCCAGGAACAGGCTCTATGACTGGACCTTTAAGAATCACAGGTGTAACAGCTTCCACTTCCCTTAATATCTCTACTCTTGACAAGGTTTTCTGGCTATAAGAGAAAGTTGTTAAAAAAGAATCCGAAATGATCCAAACACAGGTAGTTTGAGAAGTTTGGTAATCTTGGAATATGAGAGAAACTTGCCTAAACCGTGGGAGCCTCAGACATGTGTGAACCTAACAAAGTAATAACGTCAGCAGTAGGGGAAAAGGCTGCATGGCAGAGCCACCCAGGCTCACAGTCTCCGTCAAGAGAAGGAAATCTATCAGCCATGCTCACAGTGTGCAGGAGAAGTCCCTGAACTCTCTCTCTGTCATCTCCTCCATTATATGGAGGAATAATAATGGGACAAAAAGAACAAAAACAGCAGTCACATGCTGGAGGGAAAGTATATTTAGAATGTTACTTCAGCTTTCTTTTTGTGGGCTACCTCCTCTGTAAATACAGCTAACAGCAACGGTAGAACACTTCTATTTTCAGTATTTTAAGTACAACCTTAATACAACTTTATGCACAATAAATTTTTCTGTAGCCCTATGTGTATCTGTAGGATTGGAAACTTATTTATGACATGAATTGTAGAAATGTACTCCTGTACTATCCTTTATAGTGTTCAAGAATAGACCTGCCTAACCCAATGGCTCCTGAAAGGTAAGTTGCATGTAGGCTGCAGATATTTCTTTTAATCTGCTTTTATACTGAGGCAAAGTAAAACCTTTAAAGCTTTGGCTGTTCTGTGGGCATATTCCAAAGTGAGGAATGAGGCATTGAAAATGAGTTTATGACCTTTCCTCATTTTACCAAATTGCTCCTTTTCACCTACAAGTATTTTGTTCTTAGCATGAAAGCTACTTTTCAATGCAAACTGTGTATTTCAATTTTGCAGTGTTCAGTATTAAATTTTTACTCATCATATTAACATTCCCATTTGTCCCATTTGACTCGGAAGCTTGTGGAAAGAGGGATCCCCTATCAAATATTGGGAATGTTATCCAATCCTGCTAGAAGAATAAAATTGGGCTGGGAAGCTTATAGGTCACTAGGCCATGCTCCTGCTGCTGCAGTCAACCCCATCACATAATTTCTTCTGTAATCTGATCATACTTCACTCATAATCTCTGTGAACCAGCCACCAGAAACAGAGTTTGTTTAGCATCCTGTTCTGAGGATTTCAAGACTTTTCATCTTCCAGGCAAAACTTACAGCAAAATGTGTCAATTTTTTGTGCTTTGTTAAAGTGCTTCATTTCAACTTTGATTTTTTTTTTTCCTCTTGGTTTCCATGTTGTTATGTTCAAGCTTTGTTAAACTGGCTTTTTCAAATGTCAAAAGTCTTCTTCCTACTGAGTGAGCTGTAGCCTGTGGTCTTCCAACACTTTAACCTGTGAAACATGGCACACATGTTTCTCTTTGAATCTCGTCAAAGAGAAAACCTGCAAGTGTCATATCTGGAACCTGCAGTTGCTCATTCTTAGATTACTGTAGCAAAGGATCAAACTCCCTCTTCTGGAAGACTGGGACTGTAGATAAGAAAAAACAACTATAGCTAGTTACAAATGAAAAAATGTCTTTCCAAAAATATATTAAAACTCCCAAGACCCCCACTTATGTCCTAAAAAAAAAAAAAAAAAAAAGCTCCCCAAGAAAATCAGCAAGAATCTTAAGCATTTTTAGGCATTTCATTATTTAATGCTATTTTTTATTCCCCCTAGTTAGTTTTGTGTATGTAAGATTATAGGATAATTAGATAATTTATGTTGACAGAGAAGTGTGGAGAACTTGGGAAGTTCAGCCTCCTGCTTTAAGCAGACATGGCTTTGAAGTCTGTGCAACTGCACTGGACACCACAAAGGTTTTTTGCAAGGGGCATATTAAATAGAGGATGAAGAGCAGCATCACTGTTGTGAAATACTCTAAAATATATTTTCAAATAATTTGAATACATAAAATGAAACTTGTGCCCCTCACTGAATGACTGATTTTCTTGGGCCTGAATATTTTTTTGTTAAATCTACTTAACCCTTCTGAATTTGTCAGAGTTCCTTCTGAATTTGCTTTTTTCTCCTATTTTGATTTCCAGAAGGTATAGGAGAAAATAAAGTTTTGCTGTCAGAAGGACTTCAAAGGTTGCATGAAAATAGGGGCAGTTAGGAGGGGAGACTCCCCAGAGGTGGATATCTGAGTTTTGTGGAGGACAAGTCCTCCTTAAACAGATTTAATGTGGGTCTTACTTAATCCCAGAAAGAACTTTTGAAATCTAGATCTAAGTCTATATTTTGTGGCTTAACTTAGTCTTAAAAAAAAAGGTTTTAATTATTTCATCTGTTCAATACTTTTTTATATTCAGAAAAAGCATATGAAGGGAGAGGTTGTAGACCAAGCTTCTTTTATAGTGGCTGTCATTTTATACTGTTTTATCAAAATAATGGCACAATGCCACACCACCTGTGTGCTCACAAAAAATATTAATGTTGCTCTAGGGTGTTAAGCTTTCACAAAAATTAAATAATCAAAAGGTGGTATTTTATTGGCTTGTAAATTTAGGTTTTAAGAACAAAAGATGTGGTGACTACAGTCAAGGGAAATCCCCAACAATGACAAGTCCGTAGAAGATCTGTTAGCCTCCATCAAGTGGATCTGACATTTCTCTGAACTGCTGTCTCTTTATAAAGGTGTATAACCAGAGTTCCTCCAATTCAAATGCATCACAAATTAACCTAGATTAGTCCTGATGCATTAATGGATTGAAAGGAAGGAATTGCCTTAATTGAGATAGTCATAAAGAAGAAAAGCAACACAATCTCTGCAGAAGTTTCAATGAGTTTAACTAACTGTAGGTGAGAAAAGATGCCTCAAATGAGAGACAGGCTGAGGAATATGAAACATCAGCAAGGTAAAATAAGAAAAGACATCCCTGAGGCAATGAGGGACATGTTTTCCCTCCTCTTTGATCATCAGGCATGTAAAGACCTTGAGATATGATCAATAAAAGATGATGAGTTTTCAGATCTGAGTTGTATGGAGAATGTACAATTTGACTTTCTGGGAATAGTATGAAATATCTTGATTTGTTTTGTTGCTGGTTTTGTTTTCCTTAAAATAAGAATGTTTTCGTTATCAGAATGTCCTGAAACATTAAAGTCAAAGAGAGATTAATTGAAGTCACAGATTTGCCACTAATGCTATGGGCAAAGAAAATCGCTACTATTTTTGATAATGTTATTTCATACAATCCTAAATGCAAAATTTAAATTCATAGGAAGTACCTAATAATATTTGATTCTGTGGATAAGTAAAGTGACCTGTTCAGAATGCGCAGTGTAGATTTTTTTAAATTTCTTGTTTTCTCTATCGGTGCTGCAAAATAAGTTTTTTTAAAATCAGAAGGATATTGGGAATCCTCATTTTTCTAATGAGGGGGGAAAGCATTTTGAGTTCATTCATCTTCTAAATTTGTGTTGCTCTTCTCAAGTCAAAACAGAAAAAAAAAGTGCACTAATGTGAGTGCTGTTGCCAAATATTAAGCTGAATTGCTTTCATCACTTTTGTGTGCAATAACAGAGGTGGATTTTCCCTACTTTCTTTGAATTACCAGTCTTCTTAGAAAAAAAAACAGACCAGCAGTGGGTTTGCACAATGACTCCCCACACCTTCTGGCTTTCTATATGGAAATATTAGTAAGGGGGTTACAGTTTATTTCCATTTAATAATTCAGTTTTAAATTACGTGTCAGCCTATTCTAAATTCATATGGATCTTTTTTTCAGAATTAGCAGAAATAACATTAAAATAGAAAGTTGTGCAGGTTTATTTGGAAAAACAGAAAAATTCAATCTGAATTAGACTAAAATTTTTATATTAGTTTTAGAGACATTAGTTCCTTATCCTTCTCTGTTCATCTCTTCTCCTGGAAGACAGCAATGTATTGGCATCTGGTTACTCAACATTGTTTTATTTTCAAGACTTTTAATGTGAAGTATTCTATTATATCTGGTTTTGCCATGGCTTTTACTCCATAGGTGGTCCTCTGGAATTCAGCTTGTGCAGGCTGCATCTCTGGAGACATTCTTACAAAGCAGGTGGAATCGGGCCAATGCAGTATCTTTGACAGCAGGGAAAAAAACCTCTAAACAAACCTCAAAAACACTTGTTTCCTTCTTCTTTAAAAGTTGCATGTATGTGGAAGGATAATAATGAAATTGAACAAGTAATTTTATATGGAGTCAGTACAAATCCCAAGGAAGAAAGAAAATGGGATCTCTAGCAATACAAATCCCAGCCAACAAAAAGTTTCCATCAGCATGTCTTTCTGTAAGCCATGGTTACTATAAATCAAAAAGGAAATGAAAGCCACCTGATGCAGGGGAGTTTGAAGGCTGCCTTTCCAAACAACCATTCATCTGTGAAATGTGGGACTTGTGTCTAGTTAAAGAATTTCCAGGTCTTTATGTAGAGATTTTTGCACTTGTATTTTAGGGAAGTTTACCATCTGAAGGTCGAGTCGCTCACCAGGGCTCGTTACACAAGAGCCCCAGCAGATGGCAGAGAGTGGAGGTACCTCCACAGTGTTACATAAGGACCGCGCTGGGAATCGCTGTTCCCGCTTCGACACCAGCCAGGAACGTCCCGGCGCCTCCGTGAGAGGCTCTCCCCAGACAGGCACCTTCTAAGTGATGCGCCTCTGAACAGCAACTCCTCCTATCCCTCTTACAAACACACGATTTCCTAAATCTGCTGTTGGCCATTTGGTGGCTGTGCAAGTACAAATATAGTTGAAGTCTATGTTCTGTGGCACCCTGGAAGCCCCTTATTTCATCTGTTTCCCTGAGTAACTAACTTTTCTGACCTGCATACTCTTCGCTGACAACATGTTAATGTTGGTGTCAATCTCCCACGGATTTTCAGAAGGACTTCCCTGATTTTTGCCTGGATGGATAAGGTGCAGTCAATCACTGACTTGTCAGATCACATTTTTGGACCTCTTAAGAGAAAAATTCAGCAGTGTAGTGACCATAGTTCTTCATGCTCAGGGAGAAAAGTGTAAGGAAAGATGGTCCATCATGAAAGGACATACAGGAAAATTGCACAAAACATGACTGTAACTTAGCTGAAAAGCATTAATTTTTTTTTGGGTTCTTGTCTTTGTAAATTAGCTACTCAGTTGTCCAAGAGGATCTTAGTGTAGCAATACCATTTCACTTTACATCACATTCTGATGTTGAATTCTTCATGGTTGGTTGAGATGACATTGTATAGGTTTCTTTAACATGTCGTTGCCTGTTGCAGGAACTGGTATGGACACATGGAGCTAAGAGATGGATTTCTCTTATTAGCAGTTAATCCTATGTTTTTGAATGTGTCTGTGTTAAATCTAAGTCTGAATTGAATATTTTGTCATCTACTATGAGTGGTTCTGCATTAAATGATTCTACTGTAAGTAGTGAACGAAGACAAATTCTGCACTGCAGAAGCACAAAGCTGAGGATCACTCCAATGCACGCTCACTGCCTTGAGAGTAAAAACATTAAGAGGCTCATATGTGAGAGCTAAAATTTCTTCCAAGAGGATTTTTGCTGAGTGTTCTGATCATCTTTTCAAAATGAATACCTCAGAAGAGCCTCTGTGCTCTTAGCTGATCTTCGCTCTTTGCATTAAGTCCTTACTCCACTACAAGAATGCTCATTAAGGAAAGTTCTTAAGCCTTTCCACTTTGCTTAGAGCTTCTGTCTGTGTTGATTCAGCTAATTTGAACAATCTCTGCTCATGAAGAAAAACCAGGAATAAGTATCACTCAAAGTTAAAGTAGTGAGTGCTCTGTGTTGCTGTGAAGACCAGATTCTGTGAGGGCAATTGTGTATGTACATACCTGCCTACAAGACTGGCAATCGTACTGAAAACATTATGGGTCAGTATTACTATGAGTTTGATTACCACATCAAAGTTATAACATTTGCGAAGAATAAAAACAGTACTGAGACTCCAGAAGGCATTTCCAGGCTCATTTCTTAGGCCTAACATAAAACACTTATATTTAGCAACAAGGAATAGCCACTTCTGGTTAAAACTTCACTGTGTAAACACAGCAATTTATGTAATTATTATTTCCTGGATCAGAAAGATAAAATGATAGAATCTTGATCTCACTGGGACTGGTAAATGTTTGTTAAGGAATCCTTCAAGATGGCATTGTCCTCACATGACTTTTATGCCATGTATGACTGCTGTTTTCTAGTGGGTTTTGTATCGACCATTATAGAGTCAAATTGCCAGCCATGAGCATATGTGTTCATATTCTTCAGTGACAAATTTGCTCATGGGAGGAATTTCTTAAAGACAAACAGATCAGTGTTGTTCCAGAAGCAAACCAAAGAGCAGACTCAAAGAGGCAGTTCTTGATGAATGGATGCTTGGAGGACCAGATTCACTTCCAGTCTTTTCAGTGAGCACCCTTCTCTCAGGGGTCCTGGCTCTTTGCTCTCACTGTAAGTACCTGTTTGCTCTAGAAGAAAAAGTACAATTGTTTGCTGCCATCAACAGTCACAAGTTAATAAGGGGCCTGGGAGACAGAAAGCTCTCTTCTCTTGCGACTTCTGAGCACAGCCTGAGTAACGGGTTTGACAATCCAGCTCTGGGTGGTCCTACAAAGAAACAGTGCTGAAACACAGAGCAAGCAACTGCCAAAGCCCTGCCTGTCATTGTCCATTCATTACCTTTCTGCAAGTAATTCTGCTCTGACCTTGTCTTCCCCAACCACTTTAACACCTCAGCTGAGTTGGCAAGAGAAGATTTGAGTGTATTACATATACTGCTAAGACACCAGATTGTCTTGTTTTTTTAATCTTTTACCTCCTATCCCAACATATCTACTTAATGTCCCTCCCCATTTGTGAGGGGCTTTTTCCTTCAGCATCTGAATTTTATTTCTATTAGTGAGTCTTCTCTCTCTGCTAGTCTTTGCTTCCACTCAGTATTTGCCATGTGCTTTTCTGTGATTCCACACTGTCACTGCATGTGGCCTTTACTCCCTCTCTGACACTAAGATTTGACTCCTCTGTTTCCAATCTTCCAGATGAATGTCTTAATCACAAACAGCTTTTCACAGGCTGTCTGGTCGGTCTCATTTAGGCTTCCCTTTCTTCTTTATCTAAAATGTTTACTTTTGTTCCATAATGGAATAAAAAAAATATAATTTGCAGTTTAATTTAGTATCTGAAATGTTCTTTAAATGTTTACAATGAACAGATGTCCACATTTCATTTTTCTTCCAAAGGAATTGGCTCCAATTATCTCTGAAAATACAGGCAGAGGTTAATACCTAATGCTTATCAGGAGGAAATATCCACTGTGTGGGCTGCTTGTGAAAAGCAGCATCTAAATTTAACTTGGATTCTTGTTTTGTTTGCTTTTAGTAATACTGATTTTTTCTTGGAAAAAAGGTTGCATTTTCAATACAGACTGGTTTTACGTGTCTCGACAGTGCTTTTATTGTGAAAGCTTTTTCAGGTTCAGAAGGAACCTTATCTGGTACAGGAAAAAAAGCCCAGAATTATCAGAGAACAGAATACTTGCCCATGACAGGTGAAAGACAGGTTCAAGTCCTTGACCTGATTTTGCTCTCTTGCAGGTGAATGCCTAGATCACAACACAGAAAAAGGGAGTGGGTCAGCAGTGTCTTTTTTTGGGTTTGTGGTCATAGCTTTTTTTCCTTTTTTTAAGCTTTTTCTGCTATTTCCCAGCCAGCTCTAGTGGTGAATTGGTGAACTTGAAATTGCTACTGCTTGAAATTTCTACTGTAGTGAAATGTGTATTTTTACGGTATAGCCCTATCCTTGACAGAGCACAAGACAGAATTTTGCTTTAATGCTCATCTATATTGTAGAAGGTGCTAGAGTTTACAAAATGCAAGATACTGACTTAGGTCTCAATCCTTAAAAAAATACTGGTGAGTATCATTTCTCAAGATAAGTACTCAAATAAAAGATATTGAGCAGATTTGAGGAATCCAGCTGAATTATTTGCATTAATTTGTGGGTTACATCATAAATTTGCCGTTTTCTTGATAATGAGATGACCTAGTGCATTTTTAACTCTGGATTTAATGAGTCCTTCTGAAAAGACTTTTTCTACAAGCTGAGCAGCTCTAATGTGTCCCTGAATAGCTCCATCTGCATCTGGCAGACACTGCCATGCACTGATGTGGGAAGAGTGTCCTCTTGAAGGAGCTTGTTGGTCTGTGGAGATGAGCAGTTGTAAATATAAATATGTATATATGGTAATATATATAAAAGCAAAAAGTATTTTTGTTTCTGTGAAGACATTGTGTTCCAGTCTGATCTAGCTGTCTTTGACAGTTTGGTCTCCTATTAATGCTGTATTAATTTACTGTCTTTATCAGTCTCCACGTTTTAAACAACACTTGTGGTCAGGATTTGTTTAGTGTTCAGTAAATATTCAAAGATTTAAATGCTTTTAAAGCCTTAAAATACAATCAGTACACTTCTGGAGTAGAGATTTCTTATTGCAGAAGAAACTGGATTAAGCCACATGTATAGATGTAAGGAGAACTCCAAGTAAAAATACTACTCACCAATGCCATTCTCAGTAATTTATTATTCACTTTATTGACATTGGAGACATGGTGACTAAAGCCTGGGGAAAAGGGAGCTCAGGAGAGACCTTATCACTCCCTACAACTCCCTGAATGGAGGCTGTAGACATGTGGGGTTGGTCTCTTCTTCCAAATAACAAGTGACAGTACAAGAACAAATGGCTTCTGTTGTGACAATAGAGGTTTAGGTTGGGTTTAGGTTGGTTCTTCACCAGAAGGGTGGTCAGGCATTGGAGTGGTCAGGCTTTCCAGGGAAGTGGTGGAGTCACCATCCCTGGAGGTATTAAAAAGACATCTGGAGGTGGCACTTGGGGACACGGTGTATCAGTGGCCTTGGTAGTGCTGGGCTGGTGGTTGGACTCCATCTTGAAGGTCTTTTCCAAATGAAACGATTTTGTGACTGTGTGATTCTGAGGGACAATGTTACTACATGAGTTTGTAAGTAGAAGATGACATGCTGGGCCCAGTTGGGGTGGTGATAAGGACACTTCCTTAAGGTGTCAACAACTATAAATTGCTAAACTTAGAGATGCATCTGCTTGGGGAGATCGTGACCCATTTCAGTTGGCTCTTGTTTCATGAGCTGCCTGTGCCTTTGGAGATACATTCAGGGTAACCTATTTCTCCCTCCAGGACTTCTGCTTTCCTCAATCCTGCCTTAGTCAGAAAGCTCTTACCAGAAGTTGTTGTGAAAGCAGGAAAGGCTCTGCCTGATTTTTCATACCACCCTGCATATGTATGAATAAAGATAACCTTAACTTTCCTGTGTAGCAAATGGGCAAGATATATTTGCATGCTCCATCAGTGGCTAATTAGATTATGGCAAATTACGAAAAAGCCAAATTTAAATGTTATAAGACAGTATGGTAGAGAAGATTGTCTTCTAACTATTTAGGAAGCTCCAATAAAACAACTTGAGGAAGGCTCAAAGTCATAGCTGCTCAATGTCTGTCTGCTCCTTAGCACAGGGGAATTATTCAGTATCTGCTAGGGCAGATCTGCACTGAGAGCAGGGACATCAACCCTGCTGTGTTGGCAAAACATCACAAATCCTGAAATGCTCATCTGAACTCAGTGACTTGGAAGCATCACGAAGCTGACTGCTGGAATTCAGCACGTATGAAAATGAAACTATTTTTCTATTTCCTTTTTATTTTTTAACCATAAGAGAAAACTAAAAAATAAATGGAAGATGGCAAGAAAACTTTTATATATATATACACATACTTAGGCTATATATGTATATATATATATATAGTCTTGGGCTAGGTTGAACTAGACCTTGCTTAGGTTTTTAATTTGGGATGTTTAGGTATATCTCAAGTGAATGAAATAATGCAACATTAGCAATCTGCCTTTTGGGTCAATAGTGCTCAGAATTTACAAAATCTTTCTAAAATTCATCAGAATTTTAATAGTTAACTTCTTATTCTTATATTACACAAAATCCAGATCTTTCTACATTTCTCTGTTGCACAGCATCTTCAAGATGGACAAGGTGGATGAGATTTTTTTAAAAAGTGCTTTTGTGGGAGTTTTTTTCGTTATTGTTTTAAAGGTTTTTTTCCTCTACATACTGTGCAATTAGTTTTTGCTCAAGTGAGGAGACTTGCTAAGATGAATTCTAAATGAGCCTTTGCTTGCCCAGAATAAGACCTCGAAGTCTACTCTATGTTTTAGATTCCCAGCTGAGTTTGTCCTGAAAATGAAAATTCCTAAAGCTTAAAGTCAGAATGAGATTTACTAAGAAGAGAATGAGACTTACTCAAACCTTAAAGTAAAAATTACTCATGTTTAGAGGGTTCAAAAGTAAAAAGGCATTAAAAGAGGCTTGAACTTCCCTGCCTTCCAGTCATGACCCTAAATCAAGTGGTTTTGGAACAACCAGGCTGAGTTCTTCCCATTTTGATATTTTATATAAAAATGTTCCTTCTTATGTGCTGACATAAACCAAAATTTTTACTAGTCACAGCTCATCTTTACAAATGTGTTTTACCTTCAGCAACCCTTCATTGGCTGACAAGTTTCCTGTCAGAGCTTCAATCCTTAGAATTACTCCACTAAAATCACTCCAAAAGTTCTTCAGTTTGATTAATCTGAGTATCATCTACACATTTTTCACTGAAAAAATGCGTCTACTTTGCTTAATGAAAATGGGTCAGTTTTAGGGAGAAAACCTAATGTGAATAACTTGGAATCCTTTGCCAACATCTGTGTGAGCTGAAAATCATTTAAAGTTGATTGCTGGGGAGAATTTGAATAAATTTGTTTTAAGGGATAGGAAGTGCACATTGAAAATTTATGACATGTACCTTCTGTTCTAGCTGCTGTGGCTTTTGGTTTTTCTCTGCAGTCAGTGTCTCATTCCAACACAGTACTGTCCTCAACCCAAAATACAGGAACAACAATATGAACGTAATTCACGCCTATAATATTCTTCAGTGCCTACAGAGATTGGAGCTGACAAATAGTTTGGAGAGCTGGATGGCAGATGGCCTCTCTGAGCAGGAGAAAAAGCAGCAGTGAAGGAAATATTATTGCCAAGAGTGATAGTAAAGTGTAAGAAGTAGTAAATGGAGCTGTGTACTAGGCATTAGCTAAGAGATTCTTCAGGAGGATGGAGTTTGGAAAAATATGTGATCAGAGAATGAATTAATATTACTGCCTAACCACATCCTATTTTATTCTTTACACAAAATCGCTTACCAGCAGATGATATGTGGTAGGAGTAGATAAATATTTCAGCAGTACATGGTTGGCTCAAAAAACCTCAAAACCAAGTCTGGGAGTACAAGAAAAACACTATGTTTTAAGATGAGTTTTGTGGGGGTTTAACTGTGTAAGACAGTGGAGCAGCAGGGGTGGAAGGCCAGGAGGAGCAGGAGGAAAGTCATTCTCAGTGTGATGGATGTGAACAAATTTGGTGTTCAGGTCTGCAGGGCCCTGTCTGCTCTTGCTGCCTTGGGCTCACGGTCAGGATCTGGCTCTGGGGTCAGGCACATTGCTGAGCAGGGACTTTGGGATGCTCTGAGGTTGCTGAGTGTCTTAAATTGCTGGCCATAAAAAGCTAGAAGTGAAAGAAAAGTTAGAATAGATGCAGCTGCTTGATCAATGCACTGGAATGTTAATCCCTAAGTGATGACCACAGGGTGCCCTGATTTATATCTGATCCTCTCTAGTGCATGGTAAATTCAAAATGTCATTTACTGCCAGAGTTGTTAATGAGAGCTGTGTTCAGACAAGGCTGGCTTTTGGTACAAATTTTCAATCAAGAATTCAATTCAGAGCTCTCCTCTATACCATTATTTTTATTTCAGTGGTTTTGATCGATAAAGACTAAAAAGCAACTGCATGAAGTTGTCAGGTTTGAGTGGCACTGCTTTGGTCATTTATTTTGGTGTCTTGTTCATGACAAAAAAGGCATACACAGAGGGGTTTTTGTGGTATTTATACTGTAAAAATTAGGTGGCAGAATAAATGAAGCAACTGGGGAGCAGCAGTGTGTGCATCCTGCAACAGTGACTGTGGATAGGAACTGAGGATGTTTTGTGTGCAGAGTGGGATGTGATGAGATTCTGACATTGATACATATCTGGTTTTTTATTGTTACACAAGCTGACTGACACAGAAGCTACTTTTTTATTGATAGCAATTCAGAAGAATGGCTATTCTTTTCTGCTTTAACACATGTTGGCTTAGAAAACAAATTGTGTGGCATGCTTTGGTCAAGGAGAAAAGTACTACATTATCCATGTCAATACTGGGAAATGCATAATGTATTTTTCTGAAGAAGTTGGGCTGACTGAGGAATTTTATTTTGTTTTACATTTGCCTGTAGACTAGAATCTGTTGTCCAGCAGTTTGATTGACTGATGCAGCTGCTGTTTGATATGCATCCAAATGTACTCTTTTATTTTGCACTTGTGTTATTATCCATAAATCTCTCAAGCCTAGGTAGCAGCAGCTGCACCAGCATTTCAATGTAAAATAATGTGTGTTCTCTGTAAGAATGCAAAATCTCACACACAAAAGTAAAAAGTAAAGAGAAAGTGCAAAATTATTGGATGAGTTTTGGCGTATCTGTCAATATTAAATAATATGTAGGCTCCTATATGTCATAAGTAATTTTTTTAAATTATACTTGGACTGTGTGAAAATTAACTTCTCAATGCTTCTGAAATGCCCAGAAAGAAATTAATGGCTGCTGTACATTTTCATACATAGTTTTAGGGATGGGAGGGCTTTCTTTCTTTTTTGAATCCCAAGTGATGCTTTTAGTGTCTGCCTTGGTTTGGTTATCTTGGCAGTGGATAGGATATCTGAGAACAAACACTGGGCTGGAAAGTTGGTCATGGATAGGCAGTAAGATGGAAACTACTTGGTGAGATAGCAGCTGTTTGTATCTGATTCCCTGTCCAGCTTCTGGTTGGCACAAGGAGAGGGACTGTTACTGAAAGATTTTATAAACCAACTCAGGGTTGTGGAAAAACATTTGACCCCTAAAACTATACAGAATTTCCCTGGAATCTGTCCTTAAATTACATGTGTGCATTGAGACTGAGTGCAAATCCTGCAAATGGGACAGAGTCCAGAGTTCAACCAACCCTATACAGAAATTCTGCTTTCATGAGACTTCTTTCCTGTCAAACCTATCATGGTAGCTACTTTTTGGCCATTTTCAGAGTAGGCAATCTGGAAAATAAACTTGTGTATTTCACATAGCAGGGTGACTTACAGGCTTTTCCTAGTTTGAATATACCAGGAAAATTAGGAGACTGAGAAATGAGCACAGCAGAAAAAATGAGGGCTGTCAGTGTATAAATATAAGTGTTGCTGCAAAGCACTGGATATGGATATGGAGTGTCCCATAAATTAGATGCTTATTGCTAATTGCCATTGACAGTACTTTTAAATTACTATACCAGTTTTCTGACTATAGTTTATTAATTTTAATCCAGTAATTTCTGATTTGACTGATTAATTTTGTGCTGCAAATATATTTTATGAAGTTTTAATTTGCTCACAAGAAATTTATTTCATATGGGGCTGTATGACTTTCCGAGATAGTTTCTGCAGTTTGTGTGTGCTGTGCTGTCCTGTGACTGAATGAGGAAATTCCCAAGCAAATTGGAAGTTATGTAGGTCAGGTTGTGGAAGCAGTTTAGCTGCAGCAGCACAGAGCTCAGCAAAAGCCAATTAATTTGCCTGCTGTATAAATACTGGGATGCCTTCCCCTTCTCCCTAAAGAAGAAAAGCAATTTTGTCCATCTTCCACCATCACAGGTGGAACTCTCACAGGTCCCCTTTCAACATAATTTACATGTATTATTCACAGCCCAGTTTCTTTACAGCCTGTCTTTATTGCATTATTCTGATGTGGTTTGAGTGCATCAGAAATCTAATGACAAAAGCACAAAGTTCAAGGTCAAAGAGGGTGTTTTGGCCCATGAGGATATCTTCAAAAGTAAATAAAGAATAAATCTAGAGCATAATGAATCTGCAGAACTTTCATCACCATAAAATCACTTCAGGAAAAGAACTGGGTTCCTGTCTTCCACAGACTTCTCTGTGAGTGTGTTAAACTTCCCTAATAAGCTTTTTTCATTATTGTCTAATTAAGTGAAGTGTTCTGTTCTCTTATTGCCCTTATGCTCTCAAAGCTCCTTTTAGTATCTGTGTTCAACATGCCCTTTAAGAAACAAGTTTGCTTGATTTTTCTAGTCTTCCATGTAAGTCTCCATTCTGCATCATCTGTTGAAATCAAGGCTTTGTGTCGGTTACATATAATAATAACATTAATTTTGACCCAAGGGCTTAGCCAGAACTGAACCTTCTGTGAAATTAGCAGTTAGGAAAACAAGCTGGCAATACTTGGATATATTTGATACAGTTATGGTTGCAAAAGAAGGAGCAAATTCTCCTGTCTGAACAGAGGGAGGTTGTTCACAACTCCAGCACTAGGGCTGCCAGAGAGGTGCCTTTGTCATCATTTTTTCCTAGGCTCATACTCTGTCATATTGATCTCACTCTCCCTATAAGTGAAAAAAAAGCCAACCAGAATAGTTTTCTAACCCGTTTGTCTGCCTTTTGTTTTTTCTGTGCTGTATATCTGAGCTAAAATATAATGCTTTATTTAATCTGGTCATTTAAAAAAAGCCTATTAACGTCACCAAATCTTATAGTTGTGCTCTCAGATGGGCAAAATATCTCTCATTTCTAAATATCTGTGTCACTGCTGATTGATTTCCTTAATACACTTTGCACAGCTGTAGCAAATTACTATTTTTTTTCCTAACTCACACTTTATGCTTGTAAATGCTCTTGAAAAATCACTGAGAGCTCTGTGGAAGCTGCTATTGTAATAATTGTAACCAGTTGTATAAAATTATGCTGTCATGCTGTCTTTTCCAATTAAACTTATAACATTTTTGTATGGGATTTAAAAATCTATATAGTAAATTGGAGGGAATGGGTCCTTGACATTTCTATTAAAAGGCAAATTATATTTCTTCATGGCATAACTCGAGAAAAAAAAATGTAAGCAGTCAGCCTTTTTTTCTAAGATGAAAATGCACTAAAATATACCGTTTAACAGTGAACTACAGTCCAGAACAACTGCAAGGATTGTACCTTTCCATCACAAATAGCATCTTTGCCAGCTGCATTAAACACTCCCTCCCAGGGAAGGACCAGCACACAGAAATGTGATGTGCTTTACCTGCTGGTACCAGCACCTCCTGCTGCCCCGTGCTGAGTGTCTTCCAGGTTTCCTTTCTTAGTGTTCCAAGTGAGAGTGGGGCAGTGGCTGACAAGGCCAGGCACAAGGTGTGGTATCCATTCTCAGGTTGAACTGTTCCCCCTTGAAGCAGGGGTGAGGTGGTGGCAGAGCAGAGCATCCTGACTCTGAAGCTTTAGCAAACCCTTAAAATGCCACTGCCACCTTTCTCCTGCTAGCATGTGTAAAACACTGGGAAGCCACGTTTCCATGTGTGGGATTTTATACAAAAATGAACTGGAGCACAAAGAGAGAGCAGTCTGAATTCAATGGCCATGGGCAGAGAAAGCAGAAATTACCTCAACCTAGGAAAAGCAGTGAATGGGATACAAAAAAAAGCTTAGCATCCTGTTACATTAACTTAGCTGAGATGGATGCTAATTAATCTCATTCATTTCACTCATCATGGTGGAGTTAGATTTGTATTATTATTCTTATGGTTAGTTTTCCCTTGTAGTCTACATGTGTTTTATTTAGTAGTGTCCAGTTAGATGTAGTGTATTTTTAGTGAATGCATTTCATAGAAATAGCTTGCTCTCCCCCATCCCAGTTCTGGGGATGTCCAAAGGCAGAAACTGGGAAGAATGATGTCTAGTTTGCTCAAGACAGAAACATTTATCCTCAAAATGGCAATTTCTTAAGAAAGTGTTTATAAACAGTGTAAGTGTTTTGTTTTGGTTTACTTGGTTATTTTGCCCCACAGTGTGTTTAATTTTGTTAAAAGCAGCCTAATGGGCTGTAAGAAAATGAAAATGTGCAATTGCAGAGCAGCCAATGAGGCTCCATCACAGTGACACTGGCTTCAAGTCAGGCAGACTAGGGCTGTGTGCCTTTTTTTATGGCATTTGTCATATCTGTCTTCAGACACTTACTAGAGATTCGTATATGAATCTGAGATTATCTTCTGGACAGAAGGCTCATGTTGCAGGCCTCAACTCATATTAATTCTTCAGCAAGCATTTCTTTAGGTACTCTGACTGTTGTTAGGCAAGTGTTTACCAACTCCTATGTAATTATTCTACATATATTTAAACTTGCTGCAGTTGCAGACTGAACAGGAAAGAGAAGTCAGCAAGACATCAAAAATTTCTATTGTAAGTTGTCCAAGCATTTAAACAGCATTAGAAAAAAATAACAAAAAGATAAAAAAAGAAATAAAAATGTATTTGTGTTATAATGTCTGTGCAGCAGTGTTTAGCACCTACACAAAAGACAGAGAAAAGCACAGCATACGACTGCATTTCTTGTATGACTGTGTGTACATAACCTGTAATTACTGCAACATGATTTTTTAAAAAGTTGCTTTCAAAAGTGCAATCTTAAGACTTCTGTCTTGAGTTTCGTATTCCTTTCTAAAACCAAAATATTTTTGTTCTAGAAATTGTTCCTTGGTGCAGATCTTGGTTATAGGAAATAGTTAGATTTTAAGCTGTTTTGATTTACTTTATCTGTAAGTTGTCGCACAAATACGACGGGAACGCATTTTCTCTACTATATTCTCTCTGGTATACAATTCAAGATAAAAATCTATTTAGTGGGGAGAAATTTCCTTCATAGGCAGAAGGGATTTAAGCAAAATCTCTGGCTTCACTGTGACAGTTTGCTGTGCCAGCCAGCACAGTCCTTGCTGCTCCTCTTTGGGTGACCTTGCACTTTTGAGGGCAGACCTGGTGTTCTCCTGTCCCGTGAGGAGTCTGACTCAAAGGCTCTGGTCACAGCTTGTTACCTCCTTGATGCTGTCAGTGGATGGAGGGTTTTGTGTCTGGTGATTCTGACAGCACCTATAGGTACATGATATATTTTTGGCTCTTTTAGGATACTGTATTTTATAGGAGTACAGGAAGTGGCAGTGGAAGCAGTGATCGGTTTTTTTAAAAAGTATTTGAATGCCATTCTTTGAGTGAAATATTGCTGATCCAGTACAGTAATTGATAGATGTTCCAATGCCTGTCAGGAAATTGCAGCTGTATGGAATGATGGCCTGGGAAATATGTCAGAGATGTCATTGGGTCTATAAATACGCCAAGTGGATAAATATAAAGGAAATATAAGAATGATTGAAGCTGAAAGATAATGTTTGTGCAAGAATGAATGGGTTTAAGTTGCTGCAGTGTAAATTTAGACTGAAAACCAAAGGAAAATTATTACACATTAGAAAAATCAGGCTCTGCACATTGGAGCTTAAGATAGGTTTAAGGCCTCTGCTGGGCAGCATAATGTGATCCTACAGGTGGCTCAGATGAGCTGCCTTTTGCCTTCTGCAGTTGCTGGATCTCCAAAGAAATTTCCCCCATGAGAGTTCAGGCTCCAGCTGTTCATGCCCTGCGAGCTCTCTGCTAATGCAGCTGTTGGGCAAAAGTAGGAGTAGACACTTCAGCAAAATGGAGCAAATATATGTAAATATATATAAATGGAGCAAGGTGACTGAGAGCTGACCTGAAGTACCTGGCAGGAGCAGGAGCAGCAGTGTCAGGGAAGAACCAGCTGCAAGAGCACGAGGTGCTGCTAGACTGGGATAATTCATGCATGGCTGTTCTCCCATGCATCAGTGCTGCGTGCAGGTGTTCCTGCTCCAGCCTGGCTGAACGTCTGGATGCAAGGCTTGGGGCAGGAGTCACTTGTCCCCACAACCTAGATGTTACACCAAAGAAATAAAGTTTTCAGGAGCACTTAAGAGATATTTATCTAAGATGACTGGCTGCCAATTTGAAAGTGGCTTTAACTTTGTTTTACAAATGTAAAGGTATTGAGATATTTTACAAAGGTATTTAGGTGCCTGAGTTTGTTTTTAATCATGTGTTAAGCTCTCTTTTCTGTTTTATTTAAGGGAAGAAAATCTCTAATCCTCAATGGGAAGGGAATTTGGCAAATGAGAAACAGAGGCAGCTGGTTTTTCAGTTTAAAATATTCTTGAAAGGGCACAGCTGCAGAATAAAGAAAGGGACAGCAGTTTGCAATGGACAACTGTTTTCCTTTGAGGGAAAAGTGTTGCTGCTGCTGACAGTGTTCTGTGATATTACAAGCTAGTGAATTCTTCTCAAAACTACTGAATTCTTCACAAACATGTCTGGAGAAAAAAACACTTTATTTTTATCTGCATACTAGGTAGAAGTAATGGTTTTATAGCAAAGTAGGAAGTACTTTTTCATTGGTGCTGGGGTATTTACTGATCCTTTACAAGGCTACTCAGAAATGTAAATACCTGTTGCTGCTGCTGTTGCCATCTTAAGCAGCAATACAGTCCCTTGTTTCACACTGATTTCAGACCATATTTGAATTAATGGACTGAGGAAGCAATAGGATGGGATTGTTATTCTGTTCAGCATTCTAGGGAAAAGGAGTGCTTCTGGTAAATGTGATGAGTAGAACAGCTGACTGGGAAGATCTGCAGTCAGAGTCCCAGAAAATACAGATAATAGAGATAATTTTCCAGAGCCTTGCAGCTCCTAGGAAAAGTAATATTTCTCTTTCTTTGAATATTCCGGAAAAGGGAGGATTTGGATCAGTAGAATATTCAAGAGCGCTGTTTTCTGCTATTTTCCAACCCAGCCATGTTCCAAAGCAAAAATACCTCAGCAATCTGATTAATGAATTTGGTTAGAGTGATGCAGGTGGAATCTGCTCACCGAACACCACCCTTAGGCTGCCTGGCGTCTCCTTGCCATTGTAAGGGGACTTGTCTTTCTAACTGGTTATAACACCTTTGTATCCCCTTCACAGCCCTGCCACAGATGTGTAGCTAGAGAAAAAAAAGAGGTGACAGCTGGACTTGCTGATTTTGAAACTATATACAGACAAAATAAAATAAATTTAAAAAAAAATAATTATACTCAGATTTAGCACACGCAGTTTCCCAAGCTTGCTGTGAAATCATAGTTTTTCATCTCATGTCAGCAGCAATTCTGCTTCAGTGGGGTATGGAGCAGTGACTGGAAAATTGTGCTGCTAAACTTTGGCACCTTTTCCCCATCTTTTAGGTTAATTTTCCTTCTGATTTTATTCGCTACCTGAAATTGCGAGCCTCAAATATAAATCACAGCAGAAGTGTGTCTTTGTCTCTTTTCCCTTCGCCATATCGAGCTTTGTGAACAGATTACAGTGTGTTTCACACCTTTATGACTGTTTCCTCTGTAATAATACCATTGTAAAAAAATGGGATTTTTCATGGAGGATTCCAGCACAGCAGCCATGGTCTTGTCAATTGTGAGGTCACTTGCCAGTTTTGCCTCAATTTAGCAGGCTAAGTTGGCAGATAAAATGCAAGTCCATTTAACCCACCTTATTGTCAATGTTACTCTATTCCTAAATGAATGAATTCACAATGCACCTTCGTCTAAGAAAAATAAAAATGTTCAGAGGTAGCAGGATTTCTTGTTTTCTTTCTGCAATGCTGGTATATTACATATTTCTCTTGTAATTTGAAAGCCTTTTCTTCTCTTTGGGTCCCATACACCCTTTGGTTTTCTGCCTTGCTAAGAAAATAAGACCTTTCAGTACAATATTCTGTGTTTCTGCTAGAAATATCTTGTAGAGTTTCCTAGAGATTTTATTGGAATTTACATGTAAGACGCAATAATTCTTACTTTGTGACCATATACATGTGTGATTTCTTGGAGTCTGACATGTTAAGGGGCAAATCCTATTTCATGTGGGTAGCACATTATCCAAAGACTGTATAAGTTGAAGATGCTGCAGTGTTCATTCATTTTCCTCTTGTACAGACCTTGATTCAAAATTCATTTCCCTCTCATGAAAAAGTGATTTCCATACCCCTGGCTCTACCGATGATAAGGAAAAGAAAAAGAAACCCAGATCTTTTATATGTTTGTATTTACTTTGTAGCGATATAAATGCTTTGGCCAGCACAGGGACAGGCAGCTGTTGTGTTTTAGCTGTGCCTGGGGATTTCCCTGCCCTCTGAGGTGTGTGTGCACCCGTGGGTGCCCTGCTCTGGGGTTGTGGTAGCACTGGGTCACTTCTCTCTGCCTCACCCATTTGCAGAGCTCAAGAGTTGCTCAAAGGGTGAAGGAAGATGCAGAGATGGAGCCAGGCAAGAAAAAAAAACCCCAAACAAACAAAAAAACCCCACAACCAAATCTACAAATCTAAGCAGGTTATAACATTATTTTATTTCTATTTTCTAGACTCTTCTACAAAACTAATTTGCTTGCTGACACATCTAGTTTGTTGTAGTGGAAAAGAATACAGACCTTCATTTTGCCCTTCTTTTGTTTGTCAAAATAATTTATGCCCTAGTATTAAGGTCTTATAAGGGGAACATTGTATTCAATACTCTTAAGATCTAATTCAGAGTAAGGTAAAGTGTCTCAAACGTGGAAGGGAAAAGATCTTTGATGGGTGAATGTTCTCTAAGATTTATTGGGAGCTGTTAAATTCTTTGAGGCACCTTAAAGTTTGTGGAATGGAGATGAAAGGAGAAGAAAGGAGAATAAAGAAAACAAGTGCCCTTTGATCATCTGAAGGTGAGGTTTTACTGAGGTATCTCACAGCAGACAGGCCACAGGAGCTCTTTCAGTCTTCTGAAGTCCTAAGTTGCATTTTCATCTAAGCCACTTTGCCTAGATTTAAATAGTAGTTTGTGTTTATGAAGCTGGTGGAATAAATTTCCCCCCTTTTTGCTCTTTTTTTGTCCTGTGCTGGTCTGTATGGGGTGCTGCAGTAGTGGTGAGCTGGCCTCAGGGCCAGGAGTGCTGCCAGTGCTGCAGGCGTCAGCACAAGGCACCATCCTGGTGGTGGTGGCCTGCATCTGATCTGTGCACAGGCAATTCATTTGTTTGAATGGCTCTGAGAGAGCAGTTACACTCCATGAGTTTAATATTTCTATATATGGGGCCCTTTGGCACCATTCTCACATTATATTCCTAACAATTAATTGCAGTGCATCCCCATATACAAATGAGGGCAAACAGCAGCTTTCATTTTGCTGCTCTCGCTGTAGGTGATTCTGGGTTGTGTGCACATCATAAGCTTTTGTTCCAATATGCTATTTTTTTATTGCTGGTGATAGCTGCTAATGATTCTTTTTATCACAGCCCTGTCTGCTTTAAATCTCATGGATGAGTCATAGTGTTCACGCCAAACATTAATGATTTCAGACCACCTTTGTTATGGGTATTTATAGTAGTTAATGCTCTAATGTAGTCATGGTAGTAAAGGATTTGAACCCTTAACAATGTTCAAACAGATAAGCAGTTAAGTAATTTTCTCATTGTTTCCTACATATCTTAAGTCATAAATTCATGGCTTGCATCTAAAATTACACAAGATGCTCAGACTCTGAGGAAAAGCATTTCTTGCCATTCATTTTTGCTGCTACTTGGTTGTTTACATTATTAGCTAATCACTTCTAAGCAGAATATATTTCCATAAGCAAGGTGGGATAGGCATGGCAGAAAGCCATGATTGCATTTGCATGACTGCATGGTATGGGACATTATTTGTTACCCTGTCTGTGGGGTCATAAACACACGGTGGTCTGATGCTGTCAGGATATGTGTGCCAACACCCATTGTCAAATACCAGTGGCACCATTTGAACTGTTACAGCTCCAGGTAAGAGAGACATTTCCTTGGTGGTTGCTACTTCAGCTCTGTAGCTTTCATATCTCAAAAAATATGTCTCTCAGTTGAAAAATGACATTTCTGACACGGTGCTCTGTGCGCCACAGAGCTTTGTCCAAGTCACGGTGCTTCCCCATCAGGCCTGCCTTGGTATTGATTAGCTTGAACAAATCATCCTCAGATGTCAAGAAAACATTTTAGCTTAGAGGAAAACAGAGGTCTTCTGCTCCCGTCTTCTGGCTGGGGTTTGATGTCACAAACAAGCTGACAATTGCCAGTGTATTTCCGTTAGGACTGCTCATACAGTGCATCAATCTCAAAAGACTGAGTTTGGCAAAAGCATCTGGTAGGTGACTTGAGAGAGCACTCAAATTTGAGTACTGAAGCAGTCTGTCCTTCAAGAAGCCTTTTTATGAATCTGAAAGCACTCTATGGTAAAATATCCACCTCACATGTCTGTGTTTACTTACCAGCTTTAAATAAAATATTTCCATGGAATCACAGAGTTCTTGATAGAAATTTTTCAGTTAGCAAAAAGAAACCAAAAAATGTAGTTTCTCTAGCACTTATACATACTTGAACTTTTGTCTCTGTTGTATTTAATACCACAGAGAGCATGAATGCAGAGCAAGCTGTGCTGTGTGTGTGCATGGCTTGCATGCTTGGACAACGAGAAAATATGCAGCAGCTTTTCAAAAGAAACCGCAATGCTATAGTTGAGCTGTAAAATTATTAGAGGGGCTTAGCATTGAAAAAAGGAGAGATGTGCCCAGGTCAGTTCCCTGCTATATATTTTGTAGGCATGGGAGTACTTTTGTGAACTGTCATTCTGTGTTTCCTCCCTTGAATCATAAGAGATGTTGGACAAAGGCTGTGTTTTCTGATAAAGTTCACTGCAATAGTCTTTAAAACTTTCAAGTATGTATCCCTGGGAAATTAAAAGGAATAACAAGCAGGAGTGATGCTAATAGGGCAGATCTGTATGGCTGAGAACAACCTCTTGCAAATCAAACCCTTTTAAGCACCCCACACTTGTGGGCTGCTGGATCTGAGGCATGAAGGCACTTCCATGCCTGGTTTCCTAAAGAAAGGACTCAGTTAATTTGGAAGAGCATTGGAGGTCTTGGATAAACTTGTGATGGTTCAGGAGGGTGAGTTGAGAGACTGCTGACACACAGAAGTACTTCCCCATAAGACAGTAAACTTGATGAAAATTTGATAAAATTATAGTGAAAACTTCGTGTTCCTGTATTGTCTTCTGAGCCTGTAGCACAGAACTGCTGGAAATGAGGCTCAGAAATGCAGCAGCTTAGCCCATGTGTGAAAAACATGCACAGAGCAATTGGAGTAAGCTTAAGTAATTCTCTTTCCTCATCCTAAATTATTTAAAATGAAGCAACATAAGAAAGTGTACAGCAAATATAGTTGTTATTGTCAAAACTGGATTCCTAAAGAAAAGTAGATTCCCAAATCAACATACACAAAAACCAGCATCTTTCTAAAAGGTCTGGGTGTCTCAAGTTCTTTACTGCAAATCTCAGACCAGCTATTTAGGCAATATTTATGGATATCAACAAATATGTCAACTTTCTTGTCATTGGAGATGTACAGTGCACAGCTTCTAAAACCTTCAGTTAATATTGTAAAATCTTGGTGTAAACACCTGCATTCTGCTTCTGCCTGTTTGTTTTTTGACTGCAGTAGAACTAAATTACTTGAAACATTAGGGAATAGGGCTGTAGGTTGGTTTTTGGTTTTTTTTTCCCCCACAAAATTATGTACATTCCTTATTCTGAAGTTGAAGAAAGTAATTAGTTTAAGAAATTGACAGAAACCTACAAAATTTTCTATGCCTTTAGAGAGCAGTAAACAGGATTGCATCTGAAACATTTTCTTGTAGTAGGCAAGTGAAGGACAGCTTAATGATCTGTGGAAGGAATAAAGTAACATTTAGCGTGAAAAATGTTTATTAAATGTCATATGTTCATAAGATGAGGGAGCTATTACCAATTCATTTAATGTTTCTGTGAGGCTGGTTATATTTTACAGACCCATATTACCAAACATCCATTTGGAAATAATAGTGCAAAAATCCCTGTAGTAATTTCTAAGAAGCTCATAGGCTTATCCCACTTTAACAGACATTTTGTGTCACTTATTTAACCAGAACAGGATTTTTTCTCCTACAGAATACTGCAGTCAGGTGAAATCTTTTACACCTATGGCAAGATAAATAATTTAATTCATACACATGGTTCCAAAAACTTTCCAGATCACGTGTTTTGGAAGTAATGAATGTGCTTTTTGGGTTTTGACCATAAATATGATTCCACTTCCCTCCTCTATTTAGCTTTATGAGACTTTGTTGCAACATAGCTGGGAAAGGACAAGTTTTGCCAGTGTAAATTTGGCATTTCCAAAGGACTCTGCATCACTAATTGTGCTAATTGCAACCGAAATTCACTGGAAGTGCTTAATGACTGAGAAACATCTAAGCTCAATGTAGATAAATGCATTCAAACCCATTTTCCAGCACTCCTGCAGATAAAGACAGGTCCATCTGCAGAGGCAGCATGATTCCACTGTGCAGACCTGGGGCAGGCATGATATGCTGGACCAGGATTTCAGGCAGGATGAGTCTGGGCTCTGCAGGAGCTGTTGTGTTTACGAAATGACACGGATGGATAGAAGAATATGTTTCTCCATAGCCCAGTTCTCCCAGTGGTTCCTCAGTTGTGACAGTGCTGCAATCACCTACCTTGCAGCTGAGACTGTGGAACAAATGCAGTCATTGTCATATCTGTTGTGCAAGCCCAGGAAAAGAGTTCAGAATTGTAGAAGTAGGTCACATAGCTACACCAGTGTTTCATTTTTTGTGGTCCTTAGCACAGTCAGAAAACCTGGTATGTGGGGTTGGTCTTTCAGATGGGGATGTAAAATGGATGTGGTGTGTGGAGCCCAGAAAGGCAGGGGTGGGAAAGAAACTTCACAGGAGATGAGAAGCTTTGGTAAGGAACCAGAATATAAAAAAAAAAAAAATTATAGTTTTTGCAATTACGGTGGTAACATAGGTTTATTGATCTGTCAAAACTGCATAATATCAGAGAAACCTTGATTTTTCTGGGAATATTTATCAGACTCATTGGTTATAGTAGCTTATGCTGATGTCAGTGATCAAGTAACCAGACTGTAATGTGCAATGTTTACTGCAGGCTCATCGTGCCGGGGGAGGTTGATCTGACAGTGATCACACAGGTTTATCGTTTCCCACATATATTTAGAGCAAACCTCATAAATAATCTTGTCACCATCAGCTGTGAGGTCTATCAGGCAGCTTCATTTACATTTGACACTTTTCACAGAAACAGGATTATATTTTTAGCAAATACAGTAAGAAAGCATCTCCTAGTTGTCTGACTGGAGACAAAGTGTTTTGTGCGGACATCCTGTTTACTTGCTGGTATTCTGGGATTAATTGAAGTCCTTATATGTGTTGAACACTTGTGTTGATTTATGAATACTAAGAAAATCAGTAAAAGTGTGTCTCAATATAGCAGCAGCATTTAATATCTACCTGCTTCCTCATCTCATTGCTGAAAACAACGGGTTATTCAGGGAGAAATAAAACTGTTGCATTTGTCTGACACCTGATGATAAATATTTTGGCCTGAGTCTGATAAAACTCTTAAATACATTCTGCAAGTGCTGAATAAGTTTAAAAATATAATATCAATAGGCTACTCACTGATTTGAAATTAGATATGTTTATTTCTTCTGCTGAATTTATAGCTATAGTAGTAAAAATTAATCAGTGCTGATTTACAGTACTGTGAATATCAGTACAGATTGCTTATGTTGCTTGGTGAGACTAAGTCCTTTCCATTAATATCCAACATAGTGCCTCAAAGGGAAGTAACTGACTTTATTAGCTGCAGAGATAATTTAAGATCTTAAAAATTAATTGGAAAGAGACAAGCTTAATCCTCTTGAGTCTGCACGCTGCAGGTGAGGTAAACAGTTGGAGCTTCCAAGTTATCTTGCACCTGAAGGTGGGGGCATTGCTATTATTTATTTGCAGAAGCTAGAAAGTCTTTCCACCTCTGCAATGACAATCACAGCCACGGGCTTTAGTCATTCAAAGGAGAAGAAAATCAATAGTTTATTCCATTATTCAGCACTTTGTATAATTTATATAACAAGAGGTTTTGATGGATGTTTTAAAGTTTTTCTTGCTTATGGAATTGATAGTCGGTGAGGGGATCCTGTGGACCCCTCCTAGGCTACGTTATAAATCTTTCCACAGCCAAGCAAATACTCACAGCAAGCCTAGGGTTTTTCCCTTCCTTTGTATTTTTTTTTCTTTACAAATAAATGGATAAGGCAATTAACCTTTACATTTTGTCTTAAGTATTTACTTTTGTGCATTGAGGACTTCAAGGACTTAACTGCATCTTTGCAATTTGGGAATGTAAATGTTCTTTCATTGTTTACACTGGGAATCTAGCAGATTGTGAAATTTCTTTCATAGATTTATTGCCTTCTTTCGAAGTTATCATTTCTTCAACTGTCATTTATAATTTCATCAAAAACAGACCAAGTGTCTTGTAAGGGATGTGTGGATGTATGATTTTCATTATTATGTCTAGACATAGATGGAGCAAATCACCAAAATATTCCGTATACTTACTATTACACCAGTTAACGTGTGGTGAATAGTCTACCTGTTCCCAGGGAAATTTTTCATCTGGAAAAATTTTAGTAGTCCTGTTTATCAGAGAGGGTAAAAGGAAGGTCCCAGTATTAGCTGATTCAAGATCATTCTCAAGATTTAGTTTGATCCATTTTTAAATGTCTCAAAGAGGGAAGTTTCTGCCATGTGTTTCAGTGAAGATATTTTTAAAAAACCAACAGTTGAATTAATTTGATTTTATTACTCTGATTCCCCTGAACAGCTTCAATCAGTTTTCCTACCCCACCAAACATTTTCAAGAGTACTTTTGTGTAAATTAATTACAGAAACTAATTACTAGAATTCCTCTGAAGCAAACAGCAAAATCAAATTTTGTGCTCTTTAATAACAGAGATTTTTAAAATGCATTATTACATGTGGTTGCATTTTCTTTTTGATATTAAAAAAAGCCCAACAAAACAGTCAAATTCTGAGAGCATTGGTCAGTTTGCCCATGAGGAGAGAATCTAGAGGCAATGAGCCCTTCCTACTGGATAGACGAATCCCTTGTCCCATTACTCTGTGTGCTCACACGCAGAATGAGGCACCAAAAATAATATGCTTCAAAGAAACCCTGTAGTTTCATATGTATATATATGTGTGTCAGTAACTGATTATGGTTTTTGCTTCATTAGGTATGCAAACAGGCTGATTGTGCTGCCCAACATCACAAAGCACAGTGGATAAGAGAGCAGCAGTTTATCTTCAGGTAGTGTCCTCATCGAGCTGCTTTATGAATGGAAGGATTTTCAGGACTTTATTTCAGACCAAGTTTTATTGGTCTAATACTTAAAAGTAAAATTTAGTCCTATTCCTTCCAGACAGATAATCTGTTTGGAGTACTTGAGCTGTCCCAGGGTAGCTCCCAGCATATTATCACGTTGCATTTTGTGGTCAAGGCAATCATCTACCAAGGACAATTTAACAACTCTTACGAGTTTATTTGGAGCCATAAATTTCATTTGCAGAGGAAAATACTTTGCTGTTGCTCTGATTTCCTAAAGCTGTGTTTATGCCAAAGTCAGCTTGTCCTTAGAAGAGGTTAAAATGTCTGTAGAGGTTTATAATGGGTACTTCCATGTCCATGATTTTTCAGTTAGATTTACATGTTGAGTTTATATTTCTGTTCATACTGTTAATATGGCTAAGAAAAAAGCTGCAGCAAACCACAATCCAGACACAAGGCAGTATGTTCTTTTGTGGAGCACTAATAAATTAATCCATTAGTGACTGCAAATTTATTTTCTCTTGTCCTCGTTATCAAGTATTCACAGGTGTGTATGAGTTTAGACAGTATAAATTAAAAGGGCTTTAATACTAGCAACACATTACCATAGTGCCAGGACCATAAAGCACAGTGTTTTTCCCACATCAACATGAAAAGGGAGAAATACTGATAAAATAAAAAATAAAAGTGAATAATCTTTCTATCTGAGAAATATATTGGTTTCTAAGAACATAGCAATACCAGAAAGAAAGAAGAAACCACAATAACAAAAGTAAAATACAGACACATTATTTGGTTAATGACCCCATCTTGTGGAGCAGCGCCCACGCTTCAGCACATTTATAGCGCTCATATGCATTTTTTTTTTTTTACCAGAGTCCATTTCTTGATGGTGAATTACTCGGCATTGCACTTGCTGTGTCCAGGGAAGCGCTCTGCAGGCAATTAATCATCCATGCAGCACGGCTGTGCAGCAATAGAACAGTTCTTTGTCACACCGTGAATTGCCAGGGTCAATACTTCACATTTTAGTGTTTGGTTCAGTCTCGGGTCACCACCACAGCTCACATCCCCCACCAGCCCTGCTGGTTATTTCCTGCTGCTGCGTCTCTCACATGGACCTGCTGGGAGAGTTTCTAAGAGGGGACAAAGCCATCTCCAAAGCTGGAGCTGCTGATTTGCACCACAGCAGTGCCAGCGAGAGCATTCGCTGGGCTGGTGCCTGGTCACCAAGGGGCAGTGATGGCCATAACCAGCGTGTGCTGCCTTGCCAGAGTTACCATTTCTTTGTTTTCTGTTCCCAAATAGCTGCTCACAGAGCTTGCTGAGCTACTACTTGATTGGCAGCTTGGATATTTCATTGTAAAGGTTTATCCCACTGGACATCCTTTTATGGTAATCTGGGGAAATCAGCTCTGTCAGCAATATATATTATGTTGGTTGCTGAAGTTGTGTGCACGTGAGATATTAAAAATAAATCACCTGACATGTTTCCACCCTTTCCAGCTGAACATGTTTCCCAGGAAGGCTCCATATAGCCTTGATTCTCACTTAAGTATAAGCCACTCAAATATGAGCTGAAATGCCTCTTTTCGTCTTTTTAAAGGAAAGGTATTTTTTGTATCTACTTTTTGAGAAAGTGCTTTTTAACCATGTTGGTGAACTCAAAGGGAGAACTGTAGGTTGCAAGTGGAAAACAGGTATAGAAGGTGTGTAGCCAAGCTAGGAAAGAAGAAATTTTTTTTCAGTTGTTCTACATGGACTTAAGAAGACAATACTATATGATCTTCTGCCATGTGCCAATATCTTTAGTTCCTTGGAGACCAGATTATGGTGCTTTGATCTCTGCTATCGTTTTTTAGAGCAAGGAATTTTCAACTGCATTTTGACCTGATTTACAGAAGGGTGCAAAGGTGTGAATTGCATGTAGATAACATTTGCAGATTTCACAGGTACAGAAAATTAGATGGGGAGAAAAGCTACAAATCTCTGTAGATACAGTATGTTTGATACACTTTTGACATATCTGATCTCATGCTTTTATAAAAATTACATTTTTATAAAAATTTACGTTCCTATCAGATGTACTAGGGATGTTTGTACGTGATATTTGAGTGTGTATCTCTGTGAGTGCAAGAACACAGATTAGAAGATAGATATGTGGAATACATATATGTATGATTGTGAGTTATGTATTTTCAAAAGGAAAATTTTTCTCATTTGTCACTAAACTTGCATAATGTGCCTTTCCTAACACCATGCTAACAAGGTATTTATGCCATATACCATCATCTTGCGTTCTTTGCTTTTGAAGTGCATATTTTGCCTTCTGCATGAAAATAAAATGTGGAGTTTATCAGCTGTTCTAGAGATTTGTATGCTAAGTGAAATGAGCAATCTGATGCTCGGTGCCTTCTCCTGGGTGGATTGAAAGGGTGCAAAAGGGGAAGAATTCCCAGCACTTTCAACAGAAACCCAAATATTCCATGATCTCATCACAGGTACCAGAGTTGGCAATAAAATGAAGTGTTTAAACTAACCTATGTTGGAAAATCTTTTAGCTTTGCTATGTAGTTCTTGGAGGACTCTAATTCATTATGTAAGAAAAGTGCCCTGAAATGTTTAGAAGTAATTCAGTCAGACTGGTAATTCAGTCAGTATTCTAAAAGTGTTAAGATTTCTGCTTCACTTTGGGATGTCTTGAAATTATTGCATCTTGTCTGTGTGATGGCCAGGTTGGGAATGTGACTTCTCTCTTTCCTGCTGTCAGATTTTGGTGTGCAGCAGAGACCAGGTAGGAGTCACGTTGGGTGCAAGGGTGGCTGCTGTGCTGGGAGCTGCCAAACTCTGTGAAAGCCTTCCATTCATCTCTTTAGGTTTGGGTCCCTGTCAGAGGAAATGAAAGAAAGAACCTTGTCTAACTAAGGACAGTGGTTAGCAGCTTGAGAGAGCAGTTCAGGAGGATGGGAAGATGAAGACCCTTTAGGTAGCTGCCTTGAACATAAAGCCAAATATAAAGGCATTAATTTCCTACCCCAAATACATGTCCCTTCATGTGACAGCTGAGTGCCCTAAATTCCACCTTTGAGAGTCAGAGTTGTGCCTTTGTTTTGAACCTGACCCCACACTGTTCTGCAGCACTGCCATATCAAGGTAAATTTATATTTTACTCTTGTTGCTAACATTTCTGTTTCTTTTCTCTTTTTTCTTTTACATGCTTTCATGAGTATAGCAGACCATTTAGGAATTGAATTCATGGGTAAGTTTTAACTTCTCTTCCTTTCAATTGCTCAGATTTATCTTGGTTCCGTAGTCCAAAGAACATGGAAGTTAATGGGAAGACTCCCATGACCTCCACCTCTGGGTTTTGGGTTGGGTTCCTTTATATTTGCCTATTACGTTTGAAATTATATGAAGGTTTAATTTTTTCTCTTGTCCACTGCTATGGAGCTTAAAACCTACATAATGATGTTGTAGTATTTCATTGGTATTTAATGAAACATAGCATAAAGGTTATGTGACCATATAATCTTGAGGAATAGTATTTTATATGTGATTTTAGGGTAGAGTGACTAACTTCTTCATGTAGAGTAAAGCAAATTTTAAATCAGATTTTTTTTTCTTTTGTTAAGAATTTGTTGTTAATTACAATATTAAATTTAACTAGGTTTAATAAGAAACATCTTATTAAATAAAATTCTCTCAAATCAGAGAAATACTTTTAAGAAAAAAAAATTCATAATTCTGTGAAAAAGTTAAATTGGTTAGAAAAAAGGCTAAAAATAGAGTGCATAATTTCTCCTTACAGTTTTGGAAAGGAAGGTAACATTCTGTTGGCTCAGCTGCAGCTCTGTGATGTGTTCAGAGCCTCATGCAATGACAGGCTTAACAGATCACCTCTCAGCTGGTGATCTTCAGACTTGAGGAAGCTGAGATCCATCTTTAACAGTTAGTGGTCCTTTGTGTAAGAACAGCTTGCATAAACCATTAAATATGAATGAAAACACTATAATAAAAAGCATTCAAATTCCTATTGAAGTCACAAAACAGTTACTTTTAATATGCTTTTTCCCTATGTTAAGTTTTACTTGACTTTTTAGATTTTATAATTAAGAGCCTTATAGCTTATTGATTTTAAGTTCCAACTTGGGTATTTTTTTGACCAGTATTTTATATATAAAATACTTTATATTTAAGTATAAATTGTCAAGAACCCAATATGGTGATGAATATTAACTGCATGGCAGGCTGCAGGAGCAAGAGGAGAGCCAGCAGGTTCAGGTTCATTTTGTCCTACTGCTTTTGGATGTGTGCCAATCCTAGGGCGTTGTTCTCTCTAGGGAACTGGTTCATGAGGTCCAGAAGTTTTGGTTTTCACTTCACTTTATGTGAGGCTTGTAAAGTGCCAGTGGAATTGATGCAAGTGTCTTCAAAGCCTTAGTGGACAAGCACAGTTGGGGAATGGTTACTTGAAAGGCTCTGCATATATTCTGCTTTTCCTGCTTAACTTAAATTGTGAGCAGCAGTCTTGAGGCATAAGTTGAAGGACAAGCATATATATGAAAGAGGATAAGGAGTATAAATACATGGAATGCCTTGAGTGAACCTTTCTGTAAGAAACAGGAAAGTGTAACCCGAGAGGCAAAGCTGAATTATTTTAATTTTGTTTTGAGACTTTCAGTTTCCTTTTTTTTTTTTTTTTTAAGACATCTCTTTAAGGCATGAATAAACCAGTCCATGAAATCTTGGCTCAGAATCATCCTCTCATATGAGTAGCTCTCAGATTTTTTTTTTATTTAATATTGGAGCAGATCCTGATGGCATAAAAATTAATGAAATCTTCTGTCTCAAGCCTGAAAATATTATGACAGCAGCCTAAAATGAGGCTTGAAGTTGTTTTCTCTGGGCTAGAAAAAAGCAAGTTCTGGAATCATATGCAAACTTGAAATGCTTGTGCTTCTTAAATCCTCCTCTAGTCTTCATGAAGGTTTACTTAGGAAATGGAAGCATGCATGGAATCATTGCTGTACATGTAGCACAGTAGAAATCTACAGCCTGTGCACAGAGAGTTCAGGTGACAATATGCTCATCAAATTAGGGACACTCCTGTAAAGCCTCTGTGATGAATTTACTTCTGGACTGTAGAAAATAATGACAATTAGTGCAAAGAGTGTTTTCTAACTAGAAAAACAACAATGTAGAGACAGTGCTGAACTTGCTTTGTTTGTATGTAATCCAGAGAACACTCTTGTTTTCATTGTATTTGTGGGCTCAGTTGCCTTAGAAATTCCATTATCATCATCATCTTCCAGAAATTTTGTTTGAAAACCATTACACCATGTACCTTGGATTGCCAGGGCCAGCTGAATTCCTTCCATGGTAGACAAAGCTGAAACTTCATGTCAGTGGGAGCATCTGTCTGTAGAGGTGTCCCAGGGGACAGATGAAATGTGCACTGAAACTACACTCCTACTTTAGTGTACGTTTGCCAAGGAAGGTAGATAAGTGTAGGCTTTGTTTTTTTTTTTTTTTTTTTAATTTTTTTTGCTAGACTCTCAAGGGTCAGTGAAGTGTATATACATAGCCAGTCCTTTTACTGTCCTGTTAGGGAGCTGTGGTCCATGAATTTGTGTATGCTGTTGTGACCCAGTTGGTGCTGTTTTCCCCCACGAGCTCCTGTGGCAGCCCATACCAGTGCTCAGTAGAGGCAGTGTCTGTTGCTTTTCCATTACCTGTTGAATTCTCCTTCCTGCTGGGCCCTCCTCTCACAAACAGTACTTTGGGAACAAGAATTATGCATTCAGTTTATGTACCACACTGAATTTTGTGTTAACCTTGCTCATGGTCTCACACCCCATTTCCTGTCTGGGTCTTGTCAGGTTTGTGTTCTGTAGAATATTCAGTATTGTGCATTCCAAAACTTGAATACCTGTTACTTTAATATTTCTGCTGATATTGATTTACACTGTCTGTTTCTTTGTATGGGTAGCAGAGACAAAGGCAGGCATATTGATATGGCAAATCTGTTTTAAAATGTTGCAAATGTAGCAATTAACGTGTGGTTCTGATGTATTCATGTGCAGCACCTCCTGAATTAAATGAAAGCCAAGTATGTGGTCAAGGGACATTATGACCTTAAAGTTGTGGATTGAAGTATTGTCATCAGCGGTCCAGCTTTATGAAACTTCTGGTGATAAAAAAATGGTTTATACTTTCTAGTACATATAAAAAAAAAAAAAGCCTTGTGTCTGATTGTCACTTGATTCAATATCCATCTCTGATGCAATCTCCTGGACAGGCTTTGGGCAAGGTCTTTTAATCTCTCTCTGCTTCAGATTCTCAGTTGCAGTAAGTTTTTTTAAGGATTTTTTTAAGGCTTTCTTAAGTTAGATTCCTCAGCTCTCAAGGGGATATCTTTCAGTACCACAGAAACTATTTCTTCCTTGTCAGAGGGTGCAGACTTGGCTGTGTCCTCTCCCCTCCTCGTATGGGAGCAGAGCGGGTGTGAGGAGAGCTGGTCTGTTTGGTGCCCTGTGTCTCACCAATGAGGATACATGCAATTTTATTCACATTTCCAACGCAAAAGTAAGGAAAAGTTGTCATCATGTTCCTACAAACTGGAAACATTTGGGCAGCATTAACAATTCTGTGTCAATGGGAAACAGGCTGGTGGTTGGTAATGTGTATGTGAGCAAGAGAGATTGTTAAAAAAAATCAAAGAAGCAGATTTTATACAATGAAAAAACTAAGTGATGCATCATTAGCATAAAGACCATGGGGGTACAAGTATCTACAGCCTATAATCATTTTTTTACCCAAGTGGTTAACTGCACTTCAGGGCGGTTGACCTTTCTGGTGAAAATTTTGTTGATGGGGGAAAATATCTGTGACAGCAAACGTGGTTATTTTGGAGCAGCAGGCAGCAGCTGAAAGCTGTTGTGGAGCTGTAGGGTGAAATCATTACCTGAGAGTCATCTGTGGACGTTCTGAGCTGCAAGCCAGTGCCTGAGACAAGGAGTTGCCTTTTCAACTCATTTCTTACACTAAGGATGAGTGGAGTTAAGATGTGCTAAGGGATGAAGCACAAAGGTGAGTATTGGAATAACCTGCTACAACACAGGAACAAACACAACTGTTTCCACAACTTGCTTACACCACCTACTCTGATGATCCAGAATGATGATCTTTTGTGTTGTAACAGTAATTTATGGTGGGTACAGCTGGAAATAAAATGCTCCAATAAAGTGCAACAGCCACTGCAGTTTTTGATGGAAATACAGACATAACATGAAGTTGTCTTTATCCTTGGGCTCCTTACCAGTTAAACTGGTATCAGTGGTGTAAACAGTTTTGGTGTGATAATCTTAGTCTCCCTGTGTGTGAATTACAGAAAACCAATGCAGCGTTATTGTATTTAGTCACTGCTTTTAATTTGTTTATTCTTAAGACTTAAACAGAAAGTTAATATTTTTCCTCAGAACTACTCATCTTTTCTGGAAAAATCAGGAGCTTCACTGGAGTCAATGGAGTATGAATGGTATATAATATCTTGTAAGTGCTGAATCATTAAATAGCATTTAATTGAGCAGAGTAATAAAGTAACTCAAGAATGGGATCCTATTAAACTTTATAAATCTCCTTGCAATGACTGCAGTGTGAAATGTGTTCTGTGGTCTGAGTAGCTGTTAACACTGGAGAAGATGGTGCATGCTGTATTTTCACTATGCCTATTCTTGCTGCCTCCTCATTGTGCTAAGGGTGATGTAAGACTCTGGGAATACCTGATCCAGTTAACCAGATTGACCCAGTGACCTTGTGTCACACACTGTGACTGATGCATTTTGATTCTTACAAACTGCAAAAGTTGGTTTTGCTGATGGGCAGGATAACAAATAGTGCAACAACTTCATATTTTTCCAGTATGCCAGAAATAAAAATGCAAAGTTCATTAGTCCTTGCACAGCTCAACCTGGATTCTTTCCTCTGAAAGTCAATGTTTTGCAGTAGCAACCAGAAAATGATAAATAACCAGTGTGTGCATGGATGACCCTTGCCTTAGCTACCATTTTGAAGTTCTTATCTGTTATAAAACCCTATAATGCTTCAGTTCTTGCTGGAAGAGAGGATGAATGAACATTCATTGAATTACATGACCAAAACTGTATGTGTTCTAAAGGTTATATATTTAAAAAATAAAGAAATTAAGTTCAGTTTCCCCCGTATTCCTTTTTAATAGTATAAAGCAGGTAGATCTTTTGCTGATAATATGGCACACTGACTGTTTTTATGCTCGTTTGCACAAAATCTTATTAGAGATACTGATCACAATCATCCCCCAGAACTATGGGACCATATCTTTCTAATAATTGTGTTGTTATTAATCAATAAGCCTTTAAATGCTTCCACCTGCACTCTGGTGGTAAATTTCTGAAGCGCTAAGAAGGGCTATTCTGGTAGGCATTGATACTTGCAATGTTTTCTACCGTCATCATCACTCCTTGAATCCCTTTGTTCTTCACCGTGCCTCAAATTTTCATTACCTCCTTCTGTTTTTTATCTTTTCAAACTCAGTAAAGGCTTTGCTCTTGGGACCTCATCTTTCAGTTTGCCTTATGAAATACCTGTCCTTTTTAAGTATGCTGCAAAATAACAATAGCATCCTGAGGCATGAAATGGATTTAGACCCTCAGCACTTTCCATGGAATTCACTTAGCTGGGAAGAAGAGTCATTTATCATCTCCAGAGGAAAGAGACATGAGCAGCAGAAGAGAGTTCTACAGGAACAGCTGATGCCTGAGTGCTGTAAGAGCAAGGGAAGGAGCAGAGGCTCCTCAGGGGCTGCAGGAAGCTCTGCCAGTGGTTGTACCTGTTTAGGAGAACATAGCTCCTAAATGAAAGTCACTGTGCATCTGGTGCAGTAGTTGCAGGCTGCCTCACATCTTGCCTCAGTTTAGGGCATATGGTTCTAGTTTAGTTGAGAGGGAAAGATTTTTACCTAAATGTTTTGTAACCTATCTTGGTTTGGTGCTACCATCTTTACTTTTCTTGATATGTCATTTTTCCAGTTTATCTGCACTTTCTGTATTGGCACTGAACTGGGTTGGATTAACTTGCATTATTTTTAAAAGGTTTACTGTGTAGTTAACTTATGTGTGTCATTAATTGCCTTATTGTGATGCTTTATCAAAATAGTAATTCCATGAACTAAGTGGATAAAATAATTTTAATGTATATAACTTACTCTGGTGACCATATCTTGTATTTGGTTTCTGTTGTTCTCTCTAACTGAACCTCCTGATCATTTGTGATGGAACTTACAGAAATTTAAAAACCAAAAGCTGATAAGAAGGTGTACTGACAATTTGAGAAAGCCGGAGCTGTTCTGGGTTCCTCTGTTTTGCTGGGGTCTGGGTTGGGAGGAGGAGAAAGTTGCGTTAGGTGAGGTCTGCATCAGGCTGTAACAGGGGCTGTGCATCATCCTTAATGATGCATAAGAACTGTTACTCTGTCACTGCCACGGTGAATGTGGACTGAGTTCCACTGTGTGCTGATAGGGGGCCACTAATAAGGTCCAAGTGTTACCTGTGGGTTAGAAAAGAATTTGTGAAGCCTCAGAAATGGATGTTGTGTACAAGCCTCCGGGTAAGTTTCCATGTACCTCCTAGTGCCAGGTACGAGGCTCTTCTTCATCGTGCCAGTTTCAAAATCCTTGGCACCTCAGGGGGAAGGGCATGGGCTCCCAGGCTGGATTTCAGCTGAGGATACAGCATCTCATCTGCTCACAGAGGGGCTTTGCTGTGTCCTGTCTCTACATACACATACTATGTGCACATTCTGGGTGGGATTGGGCATGTGCCCTGGGTTCCTGCACAGCTGGTGTGCCTCAGAGTTAAACCCTTTTTATCATGAAATACAGGTAATTAGATGGCTTCAACACTGAGCAGACAGCTGTGTATTTCAATGTGACCTTATACCCAGTCAGTCTCATAACCTGCATTTTGAATATGGTATTTAGGTAAATGCTGTGCTGAGCCTGAGGAATTGTTAAAAGTGACACAACGGTATGCTAATGCAATTACATGACTTGCAGTGCTGAGATTTGGCCTTTGTTTGGGCACAGTTGCAGTTTAACCAGATGCAAAAATATGTAGACAGTAACTTGTACACTGCTGAAACAAGCCTAGCAGGGCAAAGGTGAGATCCACGTGTCAAAGGTGGTGCTACAGACAGCTGCCACAAGATCTGCCAGTGACACTTCCTATTTCCAGTTGAGAGAGGACTGGGAGGAGGCTTCAGAGCAGTGCGTACCATCTGGACGTGTCCGTGAGAACTTGGGATCTGTTGTTTGGGGTGAGGGGGATTTGTTATTATTTGTAGGGTTGCTCACTGTGTGTTGAGGTTATCTTGACACAGGAGGAGAGGCTCCAGACACCTGATCTGCACCATGTTTGAGCAGCCACAGTGAATCAGTGCTGCTTTGCCCTTTTGATGCTTGGAGCTGCTGCCTAGATGTGAAGTCTCATTCAGTAAATGATGCAAGGATTTGGGAAGCAGAACGTAAGTACCTCAATAGGTGTTCCATGGCAGTGGTGCTCGTGTAATGTGTACTACAGTTGTATAGAAAAATCAATGGTTTTGACAGTGAACTAAATCTTTTTCTGTCCTTTTGTGTCCTGCCTAGAATGAGTAGAGACGGTGTCATGCCAGTAATTGCTGGAAGCAGAGGAGAAGGGTAAGCAGTGTGGAAAAATTGGCAGTGTGCTGCGTAAAGCACTAAGTTACTGTTTCATGCACTGCCTTTTCTCTTCTTTTGCAGGAGCTGTAGGATATTGGCACATGGAGAAGCACAGAGATAGTCCTACTCTGGCTGACAGTTTCTAATAAAGATACTTTTATTGTAATTGAAAATTGTCTCATGATCATTTCCTGTTCCAATCAGCATCGGTTTATTTTCATTTCAAGCATGATTCTGCTGGAAAACACTCTGTCCAGTGGCCCAGGGTATCTGTTGGTATTGCTTCAGACTTAACAGCCAACATTATCTGGGACACAAGCATGAGCAGTGCAAAAGGAAGAGGAGAAAACAGATCCTGTGTATGTGTGCAGGTGGTGTTCTTGTATGCTTAGTTCTTAACAACCGTGGAAATAATCTCAGAGTTGCTTATAAGCTGTTACATTCAGATGACAATTTTTTGTTTACCACTGGTGGCTTTTCTTCATTGAATGGTTAAATAAATCACCATGAGGTATTTTCGTGTACTATGGATCCAGATCCTTTTGGATTGTGTTCATGTAATTTACTCACTGCATTTATATCTACTGCATCAGTCATCCTGTAATTATCATATGAATTAGTATGATCTCTTATTTTTGTGCTAAGTTAATTATGTACTACTCCATGCCTACTTTACCAAGTAAACTCTATTGTAATATAGTTTTACTCTAGGGTTATTTTTTACATCTTTTGGTAATTTTGCGTTTCACATTCAAATAGAACATGAAAAGTGGAAATACAAAAATAACCTGGTAATGGAGGAGCACAAAATGGGACAGTATATTCGTTCTCAGCAGAGCTAACTAAAACAATTTAGGGTCTTCACTGTTCAATAGTGAAATACAAAATAACAGGGAAGAGCCAAACAAAATTAATTAGAGCAAGCAGTTTATAGAGGAGATAAAAGAGAAAAAGCAGTTTATTTGCCATTGAGAGCATTACTACTTCTATTAGTAGCTTCCCAGAGCTTGCTGTTAATTACTAGGTGTGTAAGTTGTTTCCTCATTGAAATAATGACCGTAGTCACTCAAAGTTCAAGGTTTTAAGTAATGCAAGGAGCACAGAGTGAAGGCAGCTGATGCTTTTCCATAGGGCAGTGCTGGTGGCTGCCTGCCTAAGCCTGGCCTCCCTCGTGCTCTAACAGCTCTTGCCAGTCCTCTGTGCCATGCGCTAAAGTTCTTCAGTGCTGTAAAGACTTGAGTATCTCAGTGCAAGCCAAGAGTATTTAAAATTGATGCCTACAAAGGCTTTGGGTGTTTTCAGAGTGTTAGTTGAGTGCATATTTTGAGAATTATAGTTGGACTTAATAAGAGTTACTTTTGTGTTGTTCTTGATTTCTGACTAAAACACATGGAAGTCAGTGGATATTTTGGTATCATGTATGTTATTTCTAATATAATGTACAGAACCTGAAATCAGGATCCAGTGTGTGACTAGACTGACATATGAAGTGAGCCTGTCCTTTTCCTGATTGGCTCCAAATTACCTAAATCTAAAAAATTGGATAAACCTCTCAGCAATAGTTACAAAATTGAGTATGTACAAGTAATTTGGTGCAATTGTGCAAAACTAGTAGTAATTTGTTCCTCTCTTGAGCTTCCATTCTTTTTCTCCCTACCTTTTATCTTTTGTACCTTCCTGATTGTTTTCTCTTTTTTTAATGTACTCCTGGGCACTTTCTTTTTGTGTTAGTTTCGTAAATCTGCTGATCAATGAACTTACTCTGTTTAAGTGTGTTGCTGCTTGCAGCAGTGACTACAAATCATTAGTACCACAAACTGCTCTATTTAGCTTTAATGGAGAGTACAGCGTGCACACACTGAAGTTTTACTCATTTATTATCATAATACCCTCTCCTGTACCCAGAAGTAATGCAGCATTTGAAAAATGGAAATCACAATATACACTAACTTTACCAGCTCATAAAATATGAATGCTCAGAAAATGAATACAGCAGTGTTAAATACAGTTAATCAGCTTTAGAAACACAAAAATACGTATTTATCACTATAATACATGCATGCATGGGATATTAATGAAAAATACCAGATACATCAGTTTCTGTGTTTATTCTACACTGTGCTCATTACTCCCATTCAAATAATTTAAATTTGTTTTTAAGATAAGGATGATTTGCTGCTGATGAGAAAAGTCTGGATGTCTTCATATTCTGCACTGAACATAAAGCCAGCTGGGCTGGAGATTTTGTATATTAAAGTGGGCTGACAGGGTAGACCTTGAAAATTGTTGAGTTGTAAACAGTTGCACATAGTGCTTTGTTAGGAAGTGTATCATAAAAATGTAAGACTTTATTAAACTCATATTAACAACCTACCTCAGTGAGAGTGTGAGACTGTGACTTCTGCTGAATTTTGCTACCTGAAGGTTTTTTATGCTTCTGTACTTTAGGTAATGTGCTTAAGTCAAAACCAAGAAAGTGGCTTTGGTTGGGTGTTTGTTTGATGAATGATGAAGAGAAAATTACAAAGACAAGTGAATATATTATTTCAGTCAATTTTTTCTAGTGACTCGATCTAGCATGTTTTAAAAATTTCTCTTGCCTGATGGAGTCTCTTTTCAAGGTAAGGTGGTACCAGAGCATCTCATTCTTTCAATTAGTAGTGAATCCTCTCTTGAAATAAGATGGCTGACCATTGGTGGGAGAAGGTGAGTGAATCCTATAGAAATCCTATAGAACAAATCAAGTCCCTTTAAATTTATTCCATAAAGTTACTTAAAGGTGAACTAGAGAGAAAAAGTCGATGTAATTGTCTTAAATTATGCTGTTTCTTTGAAATAGGTATTCCTGTGTTTTTTTCAAAAATTGCTTTTAAGCACATATTCTAGTCAAGTTTTTGTTCTAAAAAAACTGTGAAAAATATTCAATTAAACCACAGGGAAAATATGGCAATTCTGTTATTTATTTTTTGTTGAATGCAAGTGGTGATTTGTGAGAACTACACTGCATGGCCAATATCTGACTTGTCAGTATTGGGTCAAAGGTTCTTACTTGACTCTGATGAAATTGATGTGGATAGAGGACAGATGAAATACAGTTCAAATGTATGCCTTGGTACTGATGCTGCTTTATCCAACTTTTATGTCAAGAGTTGTTTCCTCAAAGGGTGAGTTATGTAATGACATTGCCTTGTTTTTTTCAAGTGCTTTGTAATTTTTTCTATACCTTTAAAGGTTTGTTAGTATCTGTGTGTCAGCTGTTTTGATGGTTTCATTGCCTCAACACCTTTGTGGATGGGATTTAGCATCTGTAGGCCATGAATCAGTTTGGTAAACATCCCATTCAGTCTGCTCAGCCATGCTCAGTGAAAGTCCAACAGTCCTTGTGTGAAGAAAATTCAGAATCGCCTACAAGTCTGCAGGTATAACTCTGACCGTGGCAAATGCCTTGTGAATTCAGAATTGAAATGTGCTCCAGACACCTTCCTGGATGTCCAGCCTGTGTTCCTGGTTCTGGTGATGTTAGTTTAGCAAAAATGGGACACAGTCTGTTCCTATTTGGAACTGTGTTGAACATGGTGGGAAAACCATTCGCTTTTTAAAAAGCCCATTCTCTGCCTCCCCAATCCCCCAAATATGCTCAATTTCCCTAAATCTTTCTTAAATATAAATTTGTGGAGTTTTTTTCTCTTAATAGAGTATGCTAATAAAAATTCATGAAACTAGCAGTATATGATTCCCTTGTCAGGGAATTATCTTCCCATAATACCCCGATGACTTTTTCTCCCATTATATACTCCTCATTTTATGGTGCCAAGATGTGTACAATCAATCATTTAATTTACAATTTTGTCATTTTTGATCAGTCACTTTGATACCTTCATCTTATCCTTCTTTTTTTTTTTGCTCTCAGTGTTATAAAAAATGTGGATGCTCATGTTGGTAGCACAGCTGATGAACCTGCTTGCAAAGTCTTCTGCTGTTCAAAGGAGTCTGTCTCTTCCTTGTCGTTATTCGTGTCACTGTTCTTAAGAACAGCTTTTTAGCTCTTTACTTCCTCTGGCTGTTTTCCTTTCCTCTTCCATCATTTGTCACAGCTCTGCAGCCATCTCTCACTCCCTGCTTATTTTGGTATCACTGTTACTTCTGGTGTCAATGTTATCTTTTTTCCCTTAAAAAAGTCTGTAATGTTAAATTTTCCTAATTATTCATAAGGCCATGTATGAAGACCTGCATCTATTATTCAGAGCTCCTTATTTCTTTTATTATAAAGCCTAGAACCTCTTTTATAATTCAGTAATAAATGAGAGCTTTCAGTTTATTCAGAGTTTTTTTTTGTCAACCTCATGTTTGTCTCCCAACTGTCTTTTAGTTAATTGTGCAACCCCTGCAATGCAAGGAGACTTGTTAGAATCATTTAGAGTATCCCTTCCCTCGTTGCTGTCTCTGTCTTCATGCACTGGCCTCTCTGTGCAATATATTTGAAGTAGTTCTTGATCTATAATAGATTATTTACTAGCATACAAATCTTCTTTCTCTAATTCTTTCCTCCAGGCTTTTGTCTGTGATTATTACTGAAAAGTTACTGCCTTTTTACCTTTAAGGAGGTGCTAATTCAATTTTTTAAAGTTTTATTTTGCTTCATGCCATTTATGATGCTCCCACATGTACTTTTTTATTTATGTTCCCTGTTGTCTGTAATTTCTGTCCTCTAGAGCAGTAGTTGGTGTGCCTATGAGTTACCTTCTTACTTTAAAAGTATTTCTAAAATGGATGTCCCAGAACCCCTGCATGATTCAGGGGTGGAACCTGAAGGTCTCTAACCTGAAGCTCAAAGCAGGGTCAACTCAGGTGCCACCAGGCTGCTCAGGAATTTATTGAGATTAATCTTAAAAACCTAGGACTGCACGACTTCCCCAGGCAACCTGTTCCAGTGCTTGGCTGTTCTAGTGGTAAAAGGTTTTCCTTATATCTAGATAAAATGGCTCAATTTGTTATTTTTCTGGAAAATCTCTGGAATAATGTGTTTTCTGCTACTTGATATTTTGTGATTCAGACAAATAATTGCTTATTGATACTCAACTCTCTGCTTATTTACAATGCTGTGCTCTGGGTAGGTAAAAAAGAATTTAGTCTTAGTTTTGGTTGTCCTATTTTTCTTGTCCTGTCAAAGCTATACTAGTCCTTATTTATGTCATTTCACTGCTAGAAAAAGTATGTGATATAACTCTAAACTAAACTTCCCCCTGCAGCTTTGTAATTATTCTGGCCTACAGTACAATATTTTATCAGCTTTATGCAAAAGCAAATTCTGAAAGTAATGGGCTGCAGTCCATTGTTTTGGCTTAGATCATCACAGCTGAAAGGCCAGGAGTTTATTCTATTCTAGACACCTTTTCTTATTTACTGTATGTTTGTGATATCAAGAATTTCTCACCTAGTACCTGGTTTCACATTAAACTCTAGATTCAGGCAAAAACGTAAAGGAACAACTGGAAGTATTGATATTTCTGATGGCCACAAAGATGTGCAAAGCAGTTTAACGATCTTGTTTGGTACAGCTCCCATAGTGAAGCCTCCTCTTCAAAGAGCCTTAGTAAAGGAGTTACAGACTTCAGAGAATGCCATCAAAATAAGGCCTGGCTTTAACTAAACAACTTAAACACACTTGGTTCCCTAAGTGCTTTTATTAACATGTACTTTAGCAATAACCTGAAGGAGGAGAATGAACATGAAAATTGAATTAACAGTCAGGATTGACTCCCACCCTCAGTTTTGAAAATCTGTGAAAAGGGGGTTTTGATTGCTCTTATACTGTTTTCCTTTCTGACTGTCTATATTGAAATTGCTTTAGCTGCATTATATATTCCAAATATGTGAACTCTGTGAAACTTTTAATAACTTTAAAATAATTAAAATGCCTCTGTAGATACCATTTTTACTTTCCTCTCTTATCTTTGTAGTAAGAGAGGAAATGCAAATATTGATACTTCTTTCCATCATCTGACTTGAATGTAAAATGGCATCATAATTTTCATTAACTTTGTTTTTCATTTTCTTCAGAAAATGATTATTCATTAAGTTATTTTATTCACTAAGAAGCCTGAATGCAACTGTGTGAGATTTTTATTTAGCCAAACAGAAAAAAAAATAATCACAGATCTTTCCATTTTGGAAACCAAAGATAACCTTTTGTGCTTTTAACAGCAACATTGTTTGTTAAGTCCAGTGCTTCTGGTATTTCTTTAATCTTTTTCCTGCAATTTGTTAGAAATATTTGGTAAAATAGCTCTGCCATCTTTGATCATGCCTGGCCCGTTTAGTTGGGACCAGCCCAGAGGGATCTGTCAGAGGCCGGAGTTGCCCTGCAGAGCCGTGACCCCACCTGATTTCATGGAAAGGTGAGCTGGTGCTGGAGCACGGGTGAGGGCATGCAGGAGGGCATGAATTCACTGGAAGGGTGATGGCAACAAACAGAGAATTCTGACCATACGTTTGCTTTCTTCACTGGGAAGAGATCTATTTGAAGAATTTTATTCTGCTGCGCTCCTGGATATTAACATGAGATTTCTCTTGTGCAGTGCGATAAACTTTGTGGTTGTAAACTGATCTGAAACTGTTTGTATAGTTAGTGAACAAAAGTAATTTCAGATGACATAATAATTTTCATTTACAAGCTGACAGAATTGTATCTGAAATGAATATAAGTGATTAAAAAATATATGAAAACCATATTTTTGTATCCCAGGTGCCACAATAGATGCTAACTTACAGTTCTAATAAAAATTGCAAAGAAATAATTGTGATTTCTTCATGTAATCTGGCATTCAGATATTTTTTATCATTGCATCTGTCAAAGATGTTTTACACTATGGGGGATTGAAAGATAAATGCCAACAAATGCCTCCATATCTTATGAAAAATTGTTAAGTGGTTAAATATATAAATGCATTACTGTATAAGATAAAATAAATCTTCATTCATGACAGAAAATGTCAGAGGGATCAGTTCTAAAATTCAAAGTTTCATGAACAAAAATACAACTGAAGAGTTGTAAATGGAAGATTACTGATCTCCCAAATTCCTTTTGTCTGTGTGAATACCTAAACCAGCTATCCAGTGTATAGTTTCCTCCTTTATTTCTGTAATCTTTTCTAGTTTTATATTTTCACTAAAGCATGTACACATGCATTTAACCAAAGTAACTTTTTTTTCCATTAGTGTTATGCACAAACACACAACTCCTACTTTGTTCCAGTCTGACTTACTGATCTAATCATGTGTTGTGTAATGATCCATGCCATTTTGTCCAGGCACATTTATAGCAATGTATGAAATTAATGTTACTTTCCTTAAGAATGCTGTTAATGTGAACCATCATGTTGTGGGTGCTCTGCTTCTTGGGTTTTTCTCCTTTTTGGACCAGAAGGCAGAAAGGAACTGCTTCAGGTTGTATACTACTAGGAAATATTACAGAGAAAAATGGTTTCTTACTGTAAATTTAATAATTCTTGGTTATATGTTTGTTACTGCTCTAAAAATCCAAAGTACCACACAGGTAAGGAGTTATGCAGTTCATTAGTTTAATATCACTGAATTAGAAGACCTCAGCTCCTGCGATGGAGCAGTCAAACAGCTCATTACCAGAGAAAACAAAGTCTGTGTGTGAGAACTGCTTTGGCAGCAGTGCCCGGATTCCTCCACCTGCCTGAAGAGGCACAAGTGCTGTGCTCAGGAGCTGAGCTTGCCACACACATCAGTGTCTGTTCTGCCTAGTCTGTCTGATGTAGCGGTAAATAAACAACTGAAGCTGTGTCCAAAACCACGGGGGTACCTTTATAAAATAATCAAACACCATTTATGTTTAGCTGTTAGTGTTTCACTCGGTGTTTTCAAGAGCATTTGTTATGAATACAATGAAGAAATAATGTTCTATTGTCCAAAACACAGTGTATGAAGTGTCTGAGCCCTTCTCTTTGCTGCTGTGCCTTTCTGCACCTACTGCTAAATTGCAGCTTTTTAGGGAGGAGACAAGTAGTGTCTGAAAAACACTCTTGTCTGCTGGATTGCTTCCCAGTGCTGTTTGCTCAGCGTGGAGCGCCACAGATCAGGGTTGTAAAATGCTGTCAGCCCTCCTGTTGGCCCATGTTTTTATGCCAGGTCTTTTAAGACAGAAGCTGATGTAGGCAGGAAAGGTGAAATTAAAAACAGGGGAAAGTCCAGTGCCTCTTCAAGAAAACAAACCCCTTCAGTTGTTGGCTAGGAGGCGGCGTAATCAGCTGGAAAAGGCAGCAGTGATCCTATGGAACACTGTGATCCTGTTGCTGTAGAGGAAAAGGGATTGTTTCCTGTTGTTAACCTAAAAGCCGTGTCTGGGAATGATGGTTCTCAGGGCAAAAGTGAAGCGAGGAGTTTTGCTGAGGAGGCAAATCAGTAAGTGCTGCAGCTGAGTCAGAAAATGAGTGTTGGTCTGGGGAGAAACATCAGTAAAATGTGCCTTGTGGATCAGGAGAGGAGTGAAGGTTGTTCCAGTGTGGTGAGATCTGTGCTGCCATGAACTACTGCTGCAAGCTGCTGCTTTTGCAGAAGTGAGAAATGTTTTTTTCTGGCTGTTCTGTGCGTGTTATGGGATGTCTGAGTCAGAGTTCGTGGCTTTGTACAGTGCCTAGTAAATGTACCATGGCAAAGTGTCACACTGGGATTTAATTAATTTGGCTTCTCATGTGATCAAGTGTTCCTTGTCCCTATTTTTATTGACATGTCTGGTTTTGAAAATGAATTCTTCTTTTTTCTTTATTTAATTTCTGTGATATTATGCCTTTTTTAAATTGGTTTGGTTAATCCAGTTTGCCCTGGTAAAACTCCTGTATACCCTCATGTGCTACTCATTTAACACAATCTAAGTGTATCCTCATTTTGTGGTGTTGTAAGGGATAGTTGTGCTGAAAGTCTACTAGAAGGATGTTTGGAGTTTTAACAGACACAGTTATTGTGTCATATAATTCACAGCCATAAGAGCAGTGCAGTTTTAAGGGGCAATGCAAAATTAATCATTCCTCTCCATGTCTTCCACAGAAAATAGCTGATGTTTTCTGTGTTTTGCTGTGTCACACATTGCCTGCTTCAACAACAGCAGATGATGAGGTACTGACCCCAAGCCCTTATCAAAGTAAAATTTCCAAGCTGAAGTTGAATCAGAGTTGGTGTACATATGGAAAAAAATATAGTATATAAAAAATTATAGCACTGTAGAAGAAGTTATCACAGAAGATACAAGGAAACCATTTATCTGCTTATCCATCACAGGTGACTTGTAGGGTGAAAGCAAGGCTGTGGCACTTGGAGCCATTACTTCCAGCATGAAGGAATGAAGCAACAGCCAAAAGAATAAGTACAGAAGATAAATGTGCATTTGTTGTTTTGATTAAGTGAATAAATCCTGCTTATAAGTGCCATGAAATTCCTCTGTACAGAGATGTGCATCTCCACAGAAAACACAGTGTGGATTTAATAGGAAGGTTTTGCTGTTGACTTTGAGGGAAGGCTTGGAAAATACTCACTTCAACAGCTATGCTCGCTTACTCCCTTTGAGGACCTGTCCCTGTTATTTTAATTAAAAAGCAGGAGACAAAATCTGATCATACAGAGTCTTCTCCAAACCCAAAGTTAAAATGAATTCCTTGTGCTCAGTGTAAAACTGAATTTAGCAACCATGTCGTGTAACCAGACCTTCTGCAACATGCTCTGAAAGGCAGTGTCATGGGAAAAGCAAAGGAAGCAATTGCAACATTCACTTTTCCTTTTTATTGCCAGAACCATACCAGAAATGTTTTTAGGGAGCAACATTTAATTAAACTGTTATCAACTTAACTTTGGGGTATTTCATAATCTCACCCTTGGCATTGTCTTTTTATTAGGAAAAGGCTTAAGTGACTATGAAATATAATGAAAGGCCATGGGGAGGGCTCGCACACCACAAAGCTGCTAATCCATTGGAGACTTGTGTGGGAAGTGAGCATTTTTCAACAGCAATGCAGAGCTTTGAAGGTTATCAGGACCTTTTATCTGCTAGTCAGCTTTTTCTGAACTTGAAACACTATCTGTGTGAAGTACATCCCAGCAAATACCCACTGAGCTTTAGGTGGAAAGACTAATGTATCGCTACTTTTCCTCAAATGTTTTAGATCCTTTTAGCTGTTTATTTGCTTTTTGTAGCATGTGGGAGCCTGAGTGAGAGTCCAGGACATTAAGCACAATACATGTTCAGTGCTCCTGAGAGTTTATAGTGCAAAGCGTTAGTGTTGTTCAGACAGTGTGGGTTCGACACTGCAAATACAGAGATATATATCTGTCTTGACCTCAAACTAAAATAAAAGATCCAGACAGATCCAATAGTGGCAGGAGTGCAATATTTTCCTCTCAGGTTTGTTGTTTTTGAGTAAGAATCTGATCAGCTGGGAACAAGCACAGTGCCTGCAGTTCGCTTTCTTATTTTATTTCCTATCATTTATTCTTTTTATTCAGCATGGAAGTCTTAGCCATAACTAGGAACAAGGTGTCTGAGAAAACACTGACTGACTTTGACATTTGTACTCAATCTTTTGTTAAGCCTTGCAAAGAGTAAGGAGAACAGTTTGCTTTGTGAAGGAAGAAATAAACCCCAGGAGAATCTGAGAAGATATAATTATTTGAAAGGAAGTTAATAGGTAATTTTGTAAAAAGTCTTGGCTGATTTTGGAGTTTCTGCTGCTGAATGGAGCTCCTTTGGTTTGAAACATGCCATTCCTAACCACACACTGGGAACTGCCATCTCAGTGTTTAGTTAAACTTGCCCATGTCAGCCACTTTAATACAGCTTTAAGTGGCAGCAGTATTGGGCTGTCCCCAGCCTCATTTACTGGTGAATAATCATGTCATGCAAAGTCCATTACTGCTGTTTTGCATCCGTGCTGCTGGGCTTGCCTGTCACTGGCAGCTAACAAAGAAGCACAACATAAATTAGCCACTTAATTTAATCCAAAATGCAGCTGGAGCATTCATTAGGCTTCTTGAAAAATCTCAACTGTCAAAGCTAAATACTTTCACCAGTTTTTTGCTTGTTTGTTTTTTCTAAGCAGTGAAAAGTTCTGGAGCTTTGAGTGAAGTTTTACATCTTAATTTTTTGGGAGGAGTGGTAGGCTTGTTTGCTTTACAATTTTTTACTGAAGATGTAGTGTTCCAGTGTGGTACAATAATCTACATAAATATCAGTTCTTTTAACTATTGTCACTATGCCTTCCACAGAGCTTTAAATATTGTGGTCTTTTTCAAATGCATTATTGGTAGGATTAGTATAGATAGCACTTGCCAAGGCTTACTAAAAGGTTCCATGAACCAGAGAGTGCACATCTTTCACTTGTTAGTTGGCCTGAGCCATTTCCCCACATCAGAGGTACTAAAATCTGCCATTCAGTGGAGTTAACAGAGAACAGCTCACCCTGGCTGTGATCGGGGCACTCACTGTGTCCGGATTGCTCCTACCATTAGCAGCAGTTGAGTAAAATTTCAGAGAACATAATTACCTTTTTTTTGTGTGTGTGTATATGTGTTTTCAATTTATAACCTCAAATCCTCACTTCCTCTGTTGCATTCTCTTACACCCAGTTAGCTGTTAGGAAAAAAAATAAAAAAATCAGTGATTTGTGTTTAAAATACCAGAAGTGGGCTAATCAGATGTCACTGCTCATGCCACCAGAATGATGTCTTAATTGAAGCTAACTGGGTAATGCCTTAACTGAGCTCCTCAGTATAAAGCAGTGCTCCCCAAGTCATGGCTGAATTTGGTCTGCTCGTCAGCTGAGTTCCTCCTAACTCTGTTCAGGGAGAGTAGCAGCAGGATGATGGCAATCACTGGTCTTGTGGCATCTATCCCTGGGATTCTCCACTGAGGAATTATAATCATGCCATTAATATCTTCACCTGCATGGGGAGTAAACCAAGTCCTGGACTTGGCAGCTACAAAATCTGTTGCAGGGGCAGACTTTGAGACAGAGTGACTTTTATTCTGTTGGTACAACTGAAGTCAGTTCACTCCTTCCTTCAGTCAAATATTTTGACACAATCTGAGATAATCAACCTGCTCTTCAAAAAATATTGAAAAGGTCATACAAATTAGTATCCAATTTGGAAAAGGGATTTGCATTCAAAAAAAAAAAAAAAAAAAGGAAAGAGATGCATATCTTACCTAAGTACAGGAACTGTTAAGTTAAAAATAATTAGGATATGAGACAGCAAGTATCTCTATATATATGTAAAGAGAAATTTTCAGTAAAATATATGCACTAAGGTTTTACCCTCTTTTCAGTTAATATAGAGGTAGGGATTGGGGGCTCACTTTTTTTTCAATTAACAGAGAGAAAAGCTATGTGATACAATCCAAGTGGTTTACCATGCATTGCAGGTAAACCTGGTAAATTTATTATCTGCATTTCCCAAATAATTTCACTTGCTTATTAGTGATAATTGCTGCTCATTAGTGAAAAAAGTTGTAATCAATGCATTAGCATCACAGAAATAGCAACAAAAAGCCAAATGTTCCCAGTGTAGCATTTGTGTAAAGTTCTCACCTGGCACTTCACTTAGACAGCTCTGTGTTTTATTGCATGGTGAGAATTTCTACACTTTAGGCTAAAAAAATAATTTTATAGTATTTTTATTTTACATGGCTATAATTTTCTAAAGTCTTTCAATGCTGTGTTTTTCTCTGGAGAGGAAATTTTTTTTGGAGCATGTAAGACTATTCAGTGGTCCAGAGAGAAATTCTTAGGCATTATTTTACATATATGTAAATATATATATATAAATTCTTTTAATGGTGATGTTTATAGTTTCCCATAGACTTGAAATATTTCAGTAGAGAAGGTTTAACAGGGTACAGTTTGGCTGAGGAGGAAAAATTTGTTTGGATTGGATTTATTTAGACTTTTTTTCCCCTCTCTCACTGCAGCTTCTATGAGCTGCTGAATAGCAGAGCTATTGCTGACATTTGGCTATTTGATTAACATACAAAGGTTTTTGCCTCATTTCATAGCTGAAAATTTTTTAATATGTAAAACCCCTTGTATTTCATTCTGTCTTACAAAAAAAAAAAGTTGTTTGCATTTGATTGCATTGTTCAATCTCTAGTTTTAGGGTATGAAAAGTGTAGTTTGTTCCTGTTGGGGGAAGCAGATGGTTTTGATTCTTGTCTTTGAAGAGATCTTACTAGATTACAGAGTTCTTCAGCCAGTAGTTTTTCACTGGAATCATACTATAAACAAGGCTAGGGACCATATTTTGGTACTGAATAAACCTATATAACAAATGAAAGTTATCAGTGGTAGGAAATAAAGCAAATTCTAGCCTCAAAATGGTTTCTGGGCTATGTTGACTTCGTAGGTCCTAAAAGGTCCTTGTGTCCTGGGATGACTTTTATATCAAAATGATCCAGCTTTGTTGCAAATCAAGCAAAATGATCTAATTGAATTCTTAAATGCAAAGCTAAATATGTTATATTTTCTATAAGCTTCAGAATTAACCCCTATATCAGAAGTTATTGCAGTTGTTCATTAATTGCTTTTTAAAAACACAGTAGGTTAATACACAGAAACCAGAGGTTTGAATGAAAGATAAATATACATGGCTTCAAAAATATGAGAGGCTTTTAATGTTTCCTTAAGAGCAGCATCTCTGTGGTCTAATAGGAAGGATTCTTGTAAAAGATCTTTATAATGGAATAATTATAATTAGTTGTTATAAGATATAAGCATTCTGTTTTTCCATACAGATAAAAAAGCAGATATGGTTATTAGAAATCTGGTCAGACATTTGGCAATTTTAACACTAGGCAAAGCTCTCATTTGGAAAGGTTGAAATAAAGTTTATATAGTACTTCAAAATAAATCATTGCATTATTCCAGAGGCCTGCATTTTCATCTGGAGAGCAGCAGTGAATAATAAAAGCAAGTAGTCTTTTTGCTTTGTAAGCTAGGCAGATAGGACATATTCTGATAAGACAACTTAGAAGGCATTAAAAAGTCAGATCATATCCTCCTGGATACTCACAAAGCTTAGTTTTGTTGATGCCTTGCCTTCAAGGGTATTTGTAATTTAGGAGAGAAACAGGAGTAATGTTAGAGAAGCAGAGTGAGGTACAGTGGGGTGTCACGTTGGACCAGTGCATGCCTTGAGCACTCATGTGTACATCAGCTGCTTGATCCATGTTTGGGAGTTTATTTAGAAAAAGCAGGAGCTGCATTTTTTTTTAAAGAGCTGTTTGGCATCATCATTTATTTTGTTTCTGCTAAACCTGAGAGGCTTTCCAGGCAGTAAAATATTTTTTTCCCTGGAAAAACTCACTGGCTTTTTGGACCACTCACTTTCCTCAGGAAATGCACTGCTTGTTTTGATTGTACTAGGGATGAGCTTTCTTCTTGAGTACTTCTCATCACCTAAATTTGCTCTAATTATTGGTCATGGAATATTGCCATAGGAGATTTAGCTCACAGGAACAGGAGCACTTGAGAAAGACTGACTGACAGAGAGGTGTGTGTGTCTGCATGAAAACCTGACGATGCCTACTGCAAAAATCCTGGAGTTTAGCCCATGTTGGGTAGCTCCAGTCAGTCCTTAAAACAAAGTGATGCCATGTTGTGTGCATGTTGTTCAGCATCTTTTCTGTGATAGCAGCACTGAAGTTTACTGAAGTTGCAAGCATGCAAGCAGAAGTCTTGCATTTCAGCATTGTAAGAAGTGGCCAGCATGTATGTGGGAAGCTCTGAGCAATCAAGTCTTCTCCATTTCTTCAAATCCTTCCTTCTTATCTTTAATCATTTCATCCCTCTCTGTAGCTAATTCCCTAAAGTAGAGGAATACTTACTTGGAATCTGAAAAAGTATTCTTAGGCTTTGGAAGTGTAATTAAAAAAAAAAAAAGAAAAAAAGGCAGCAAACCCAAATGTCTCTAGACAGATATTTAAACTTTGAGACTTCCTTTATCTCAGATGTTTCTGCTTCCATTATTCATGGGAAAGGGCTTTATATCACTTGTACCTAGCCAGCCACAAACTTGTTCTGTCAATTTCAACCCGTTTCATATTAAAGATTAATTAACAAGATCTGAATTTTCTTTAACCATTGTGGGAGCTTTGGGGAAAATCCTAGCATGTGTGTGCAATTGCAGCACTAGACCACACAAACTTAAACAAGATAGTTGAGGTGGCAATAGGATTCAGAAGGATTTACACAGGCTTTCAAAACACCCTGATGGGAGGGTGATTTCACTGCTCTCTTTTCCCAGGCACTCTGAAAGAGTTACCTGGTACTGAGCCCAACACCGAGCTAGAAAGTGTAAAAGGGTAAGGTTTGATCCAGGGTAAATTTTGATCTTGCATCTGGAGAGTGTTTCACATATCTTTGTGCTGTTGGATGTTAGTTGTAAAGGTTTGCAAATGATTTTTTCAGGGATTCCTTCAGAAGCATTTCCAGAGTTCCTTTTCTGCTTCTGTGTTGTGACTATTCTCTGCCTGGTAGGGTAATGATGACAGCCTTCACTGCAGTTTGTTTAGCTTTTATCCACTGAATAAAAGTTAAGGACTCTTTTGAAAAATCCCTGTATCTTTCTCAACTACTTAAAGCTTTTTTTTTTTTCTTTGAGAAGGACTTCAGTGAGAAGAATCAGCCATTAACTCCTCTCCATGCAGGTCACAGAACTTTTGGAGTAAACTGTTCTCAGTTTCATAAAATTATTATACTAAAAATAATTGGGGATCTTTTCAACAATTTGTCCCTGGTTACCATAAATAGGTCTTGGATATCTTTTTTTAAGCGTTCATATTGGTCTTTATTAAAAAATGTGATAAATCTTGTAGTAAGGTACAAATGTACTGCAACAGTTACCCCTAAATTATTTCCTAAATATTACCTTATGGTTTTGAATCCACTGAAGCAAAAATACACACTTTAACACAGTCACTTACTGAACGTCAACATCCCATAAATGGCCTCAATGACTGGATGAATTTGGAGAAATCCACAGCATTTGATGGAGATGTCAGTGATGGATCTCTCTGGAAATTCAACTAATACAAGTCAGAAATCATTGCAGGACATAGTTTGGCTTATAAAGTTGTGCAACTTTAGGCTGATTTCAGAATATCTGGAGTATGATGCCGTTTTTGTCAAAAGGTTAAAAACAAAAAGGTTTAGGGGAGGAATGATTTAGTACATAATTATATTGTGAGACAGATAACAATAAAACATGGAGCAGGAAACAGGTGGGCATAGAAACACCATGTATTCAGAGAGCATCCTGGTCAGCATTTCTGATTTAGATTTCTATTCCAGAATGTCTGGTTAGAGGATTATAAGCCTCTGCCTGGGAAAATATCTCCTTCAGGCAAATAGTGCAGTTGCATTTGTGAAAATAGTCTTGGTGAGCTGAAATCTGTTGTTTCCCAATAGGCATGATCCATGAAGGCTTTGCCTGTTGGAACACGTAGGTGGGAGTTGATTCTCTTGTCTGTATTTTAGAAGATCTAATTCTGCATTATTGGACCATTTGATCTTTCTTGTGCCAGTCAAGAGTACCTGGAAATTGATTTTTGGTTCAATAAGAGCCATTTGAGAAAAAAAGTAAGAGGACACCTCACAGCTGAATGACAGTTCTTGTGTTTCTACTCTGTTATGACTCTTAAATTTTCTTGCACATTGCAAAGTAGACCAGAATAAGTCCCACTATTTCTAGCAATTCTTGATTTATTTTGTGCAAGACTCCTCACAGGTGGATTTCACAGACTAATCCATTAAAAAATCCTTCTTAAATGTCTCCAATTCAAAAATGAGTGTGAACAAGGTGGAAATACCCAGTATGTTTTAATAAAAGCTGCAAGTGAGAAGAATTGAGAGTTGAAGAATGTCAGTCTGGAAGGTTCTTGAACAGGGTTTCCATACTATTAACATAGTATAAACACATACTTATACATATTTCTGATATATATCACTTACATAACAAAACTGGTTTAGAGGAAGAGGTCTCTAAGCTGAGACTGCATGTCTCATTTATTGCTAGCACCTGAGGAATCTGTAAATCTTTAATTCAGGAATATATTATTAAGTTCATTTATCTTAGTTCACAGCTACCACTTTTGCATATCACCTCTGCCTGCTCTGACAATATTGTTAAAAATGAAATTGATGGTAGCAATATATAGGTAACTTGAAGAATCATGTTGTTTTCTGATTGTTTCTTAGAGCTGATATAAGATGTATACCCCTAGGATGATGAATAGAAAGGGGTCATCTGAAGGAATCTCCTCTCTGGTCCTGCTCAGAGAGGCAAAACAGATAGGAGCTGTCAAAGAGGATTTATGGAGAGCGTGGAATTGCAATATGTTTTCTTTGGCTTTTGCAACACCTGACAGCAAAGGAAAACCTCAAAGACAGTTAAGATGTGCAGAGATTTTGCCTAAATGCTTTCTTGATAATTTTGCAAACTGGATTTTTCCTGAATTGATGGCATAACTATCTAAAGCTGTTGGAAAATATGACGGTAACTCATTTTAAAATGAGTAACTTCAGGTGTAAGGGAGAGAGCAATGCCTTAGAGCCAGAGGCATTGGGTTGGCCAGCAGGGATGCCTCTTGGTGTGGAATTTCAGTTGCAACCATAAAGACATCTCCATGAACTTGCACGCTCTGTCCACTTTGGGCCTGGCGCAGCACGTTCTGCTCAGTCTGCTCTTTGGTGTTCTTTGCCCTGTTGCTTTCAGGGCAGTGCAGCCTCCTGCCTTGCCGCCAGCCCGCCCGCGGTCTCTCAGTGCTACCCCAGCTCTTCAAAATGTGTCTCGCCCAGGCAGCAGAGAAAACTGGGTCACAGGCAAGCCCGAGTAGGCTAAGTTATTGCTGTTCAGCTGCTTTTGTTTGAGTTGTTCTCTTTAGCCTCTTCAAGTCTGCTTATTCTTTTCATTAAGCTGTACTCAGAGTTGTGGTGTTTCAGCAGTGTTTGTTCAAGGCTCAGGACCTCTAGCTATGAGCTGTCCATCATGACCGGCACAGAAAGTAAAGTGAGTATTTTTAAAAGATGTGAGGCTGAGGGATGCAGAAAGGGCTGTTGTGTAAAGCATGAGTCAGAAAACACTTGACCATTACTGCTTGGCACAGTGAGCTTTGTGCTAAAACGTTGTGACGAACCAGATGTAATGCTTGCTTCTGGCACGGTATTTCCATTTGCAGTTTTTTAGATAAAAATCATGACTAGAAATGTTACAAAGCACATCAGAAGCTGCCGTGTGCTGTTGGAATCACTATTGTGTATGGCAGCTTCTGCCTTCTAAGACCCACCCAGGCAGTCTGTGGAGAAATGTTTATTACTGGTGCCACCAGACAGGCTTTTGTTGAAAAGGTTTGACATTGGTGTCATCTGTCCTCCAGCTTGCCATGGAGTGACTGTGTAAAGCTGCTCCCTTTCATGCAGTCAGAAAATAATTCAGGAGCTCCACAGTCAACTGGTTGAGTGCCAAAAACCTCCAGTGATTGTCCTGCTCTGCTCTGCACTGGTGTGATGTGTGCAGATTTGGGCACCGCAGTATGAAAGAGACAAAATGCTGGAGAGTGTCCAAAGGAGTCCATGAGGATGGGGAAGGGCCTTGAGAGGAATCTGTGTGAGGAGAGGCTGAGGGCCCTTGGTCAGTTCAGCCTGGAGAGGAGGAGACTGAGGGGAGACCTCGCTGCAGGCACAGCTTCCTCATGAGAGGAAGAGGAGGGGCAGGCACTGATCTCTGCTCTGTGACAGTGACAGGAGCCAAGGGAGTGGCCTGGAGTTGTGTCAGGGCAGGTTTATGTTAGATACTGGGAGAAGGTTATTCACCCAGAGCGTGACTGGATGCTGGAACAGGCTTCCCAGGGCAGTGGTCACAGCTCCAAGGCTGGCTGAATTGAAGAAGCATTTGGAGAATGCTTTCAGGCACTTGGTGTGAGCCTTGGGGCTGCTCTGTGCAAGGCCAGGAGGTGGACTCGATGATCCTTGTGGCTCCTTTGCAGCTCAGGATGTTCTGTGGTTCCAGGACCAGACACGGCATGGGCTCACTGGGCACCTGGCCCACCACCCAGCTACCCTCATGGAGGTTCTTCCTCGCACCCAGTGGGAAACTTGTCTCAGTTATTGTCTTGTTTTTTCCTTCTGCCCTGCACTGCTGGCTTCATCTTCTCAATAACCTCCTCAGGGTCAGAGATGATTTGTTGGGGTTTTTTTGTTTTGTTTTCTGGTTTTTGGTTTTTTAATATTTTTTTTATTTTTAAGTCACTTTTAGCTTTAAAGTCGTTATGTGTGTCATTCTGAAAATGCTTTTCCTATTGCTGTGTTTAATTTCTTATTATTCTGTAGATTATAAGAAATTTTGTTACACTGTATGGTTTCATATAACCATGCATCCTTTTGAAGTGGCAAGTTTATGGATTTTTTTCTGATAATTGCTGTGCTTCACTCTTTAAAAAAAATTAAATTTCAAATTCTATTAGTAAAAAATGTGTATTTTTAGTAAAGGAGAGAGTGGCCAAAGTTTATCTTGTCCTGAAGGATAGTACAAGGTTTACACAGCTTGTAGATATACCTGCTTGCCTTTAAACATGTGTTTGTGTACCTTTGAGCTGCAATTTGCACGTGTTTAAAATCCACCAAAATATATTAATACAGAGAGATAGGACTATATATTGAGTTTCATATGTATCAGTTGGGATGCCAGGAAGAGGAGTAAAAGAATGAGTAATTCTTGTGTTCTCAAGCACTGTAAGAACGTTCTTTTCACTGGGAACACAGTTAGGGTGCATTATTGATGTCATGCAATATGTCAGTTGCTGAAGATGGAAATGCCCTCCTTCAGTCCTTCTGAGGCACGGGGCTGTGGTGAGGCTCACAGACAGCAGTCCCAGCAGTCACACACCCAGACAAGCTGGCGTTTGAGCAGCTCAGCTCTGGCAGCTGCTGCCAGCCTGCAGCCACTGCCAAGCTCATGAAGCAGATCCCTCCACGTGGGTGAGTGCTGGGAGCGCCCTGCTAGACATTCTGGGGGCTGGGGCTTCACTCTGGCACCCTTAACACTGCTGCTTGCATTAGGAGCCTCTGAGCACCTGCCATTGCTCACTGTGAACAACGGTGTTGTCCTTCACGCTGACAAAAAGACTAGAGGGTTAAAGGAAGAGTGTAGCTGCTTACAGTCACCATATTTACTTTTCTCTCTCTGCCAGCACAGTCTGGTTTTCCTTCTGATCATTTGTCCACCTAGACTTGAGTGCTGTAATCATCGTGGTGAGCAAACGTGCACTTTCTGTGCTGGGGACCTGAGTGAAGGGGAGATTTTGTGACAAGGTGAGGGACAGAGCACGCCAAGCCAGATCTCTGTCTCTAAGTTCCACTGGCTCATGGAGTAGGCAGCGAAAATCAACAGAAGAAGAAATGTGCACAAAGGTATCCAGTCCTTCAATCCTCCACATAGCTGGGAGCTGTGAGTGGAGGTGGCTTCGAGGGGAGCACAGACTGGCGCTCTGCTCTGTGTGAAGGACACTCAGTCTCTCTCCTTTTGTCACATCCATCCCTGAATGCTGGCTTGTGGGAAGGTGAGGCTTGGAACAAAAAGAAGGCAGTGCCTAAATTCATAGTCCTGTGCCTGCAGAGTCTTGTTCAGAAACTGAAGTACTTCAGTGGGAACACAGTGTCCCTTGTCACATCTTTCTGCATCTGACTAAGCCCTTGTCCTTCCCCTCTGAGTCCTCACCCTCCAAATACCTCCAGGCAGAACATCACTTTTCTGTTTAGGTGTATGAAAAGCAAAATACGTTTCAAGTCATTAACAATCATTTTTTGTGGTTTTTCTGTCACTGCTCTTGCCACATTTTTGAAAAAAAAAAAAATCCATAAAAGCGCCCTGGTTAAAACAGTGCCTCCAAATACCTCCAGGCAGAACATCACTTTTCTGTTTAGGTGTATGAAAAGCAAAATACGTTTCAAGTCATTAACAATCATTTTTTGTGGTTTTTCTGTCACTGCTCTCACCACATTTTTGAAAAAAAAAAATAAAAATCCATAAATGCGCCCTGGTTAAAACAGTAGCAGTCAAAAGAAATGGCACTTAATTATGATACTGCTTGACTTGCTGCAAGCTCCTGACAATGTAGCCATCAACAGTAACTGTCAAATATATTTTGGCAGCTCTGAGGTTAGCTTGAGATTTGAGTGGAATGTTCAATACCAGCAATTGAGCAAGATATTGGGAGAAATTCCAGTGACAGGGCTTTGTTGATAGGAGCAATGCAAGCTCTGAGATCAAATAAAACATCAGCTGGGAAATTAAGATGTTGTTAGATTATGTGTTAGTGATGCTTAGGATCTTAGGAGTAACAACCCTCATCAACTAAGGAATTACTAAAGCAGAATTAAAGAATGCTATTGCTTTATAAAGCCATCATATTTTTATGGAATAAACTTCTCAGAAACTACCTTTATGGAGTTACATATAAAACGATTATGCCACTTCTCCAGGGCCTACTGCACTTAATGGTCTTTGGATTGATCCCTGTGTATATGTATACATCCTAAAGGAACCTTGACAAGCTCTACAGTAACTCATGCAGGAGCTTTTTATCTAAATATCCTTCCCTCTGGTTCCTCCAGTTGCCAGCCCAAAGCATGGCTGGACAAGGGCCTCGAGAGCTGGAAAGCTCAGCTCAGCATGGATTTTTCAGAAATGGAAGGTCACAGTGCAAGAAGAATAAAGGCAGAATGCAAGTTTCATTTTGGAAGATTTTTCATACTGATGGTGGGGGAAAAATTTGTTAGCAAAGACATTTTAAAAGTGCAGAACTGTGTGTGATTATAAGATTTAGAATGAAAAATAAGGACAAGGGAAGGTAACAGACTCAGAGAAGATGTAGAGAAGTGCCAAAAAGCAGCCAAAAATTAAGATAGGAAAGAGGAGTGAGTCATCATTCTGGAGCAGGATACTACACCATTTCCCCCCCACACACACTTCGGGCTGTTACAGAGAATTGTGGAGCTCACATGTTCTGTCAGAGTGAGCAAGAGAACCAGCTGGAGGCAATCCTGTGCTGTGATGATTCTGCTTCAGCAGGGAGGTTGGACCAGGTGACCCCACCAGTGATCCCCTCCAGCCTTACCAATTCCATGAATAATATTTTCTGTGGGAAATCTGTGGTTTGAAGGGTCTCTAGGACCTGGAAAATGAACGTGGAAACCTAAGCACTGGGATAAAAACTTCACCAAAACAAAATCCTTCTGGAAAAAATGTTATTTAGTTAAAAAACAAATCACCATACGGTTGTAATATTTTCAATCTTTAAGCTTTTGTTCTTTATGCTTTGAAGCTTTTTGCGTACTTAAGACATGTAGTAGAAGTTGGAGATGCTTGGAGCTGTGATTTTCAGTAAGAAAAAGTGACATGATGGTAGAAAAAGACTTGATGGTAGACCAAGTAGATGAAGTTTCAGATTTTAACTTGGAGGTGTGAGTACCTAGCACTCAGGTGGGTTTAACTGTAAGTTCGGCAGTGTTGTGCACTACTTAGCAACAACTGCAGCATCAGGGTGTTATCAGCATAACTCTCATAGTTTGGAATCCAAAATGCAGCACTGTTCCAGCTAGCAGGAAGAAAACTAACTCTGTCCCAGCCAAAACCAGTGGCTATTAGTTTTAGCTATTGGTTCAGTACTGAGGCAATAGCAGGCAAGGGTGCCATAAAGAGGCTTTGCACCACCTAGATGTGCAGAGCACTGAAAAGGTTTAGAACACCCTCCTGCTGTTCCACTGGAATTTTCTTTCAGTGTGCTTTTGCAGTTGGTTTCTTTGGTGTTGCTCCATTGCCATTCCTTTTCTGGTGGCTGCATGGGTCCCTGCTGCTGGTGCTGTCCATGGTGGCTTCTCCCTGCTCCCCTCATTCCCCGTGCCTGGAGAAGCACTCACACGGCACTGACATCAGGCTTCTCTCTTGAGCAAAAGCACACACAGGGAGAGGATGTTGGGTTCCAAAGTCTCTTCCCCCTGGGGGAAATTGTCCTGCCTCATTGTGCTGTAGAGGTTTGGCTGTTCGTATTCACTGGTGTCTAATTCCTCTTGCCATCCTCAATCTCTATTTAATTTTCATTTTTGGTAAAAGGGCAGAGCTTTTTGAGCTGAGAAACCAGTAGCTGCTAGGCTGCTTTTGGGGCTAAATGCTGATGGCTCGTGGAGTTATAACTGAGCTGGTGTGTTTGGCTTAGTGACGAGTGTCATTTTTGGCCTGTGCCCTTCTGTACTGAACCATAGATTAGCTGCTAGGCTGCTTTTGGGGCTAAATGCTGATGGCTCGTGGAGTTATAACTGAGCTGATGTGTTTGGCTGAGTGACGAGTGTCATTTTTGGCTGTGCCCTTCTGTACTGAACCATAGACGATAAAAAACCAGAGGTGCTCTGTGGGGTGCCATCCCCCTCCATTTTAGACATGATGAGGTGATTTGGGGGGAAGAGAAAGAGTTTGTTTGAAAATGCCTGCTGCTTCCCTGCTTTTTCTACAATGAGCTGCTCATTGCTTTTCTCCACTGCAGCTGAGTTGCTGGGGTAGCACAGCATTCAGGGCCACGTGCGGTCCTCGCTGTCCAGGAGGACCTGGCACAAATCTTTAGCTTTGTATCTCAGATCTGCAAGCTTTCAGCTGTGATTAGGGCACGAGTTCATCTTGTTCAGGTCCAGCTGTTTGGCCCGTAATTTCACATCCTATGATATTTCTTCAGTGCCCTGATGCATTTTAGTAGAAATGTCCTCAACAGTGGACTAATGTAAAGTAGAAATCAAATGTTTCAAATCGTTTCAGATTTTTTTTTTTTCTCTTCACTAGCTATCATGTTTCTCTCCTGTGGGACTTCTGCTCCTTAGGGGGCTGTTTCTTAGCTGCTTATCCCTTTCACACATCAGCAAAAGTGCAGGCAGCCATCAGGCAGGAAGATTACTGCCAGAGGATCACATCTTAGACAGCTTTACCCTTTTATCATAAGATTTTTCCAGTGAGCTCATTGTCTAAAATATCACCATAGATTTTTAGCTGTCAGCCTCTATTACCCAGATAAATTTTTCCCTTATATCCACACTTAAAATTAAGTTTGGGGAGGGAAGAAGAATGGCCTTCATATTAATCTTTCTCTTATATGTATATTCAGATTGTATCAAAAATTAAGAGCCTAAAAAAGAAAGGTTCATATGTAATTTTAATTCCTATTAGTATCTAATAGAAATGTATTACAGGTTGGCATACTGGGTGTGTTTTTGCAAGAGTAGAAAGTCTTGGAGAAACTTAGAACTGTTTTAATAAATTCTAAAACTCAATCTTTCAGCAAGGAAAATTACAGAGAACTGATGAGATTTAGGGAGTGAATTTGGTTAGTAACTGACCTTATCCATCTTGGAAATAAAAGGAAAATAGATAAAGTTTGTAATAGGATTGGTTTGTCTTACTTGTAAATTGTCAATACAAAAGAACTTGTAACAAGATTTTTTCTTAAAAGGAAAAGGTTACCTCTCATCCCTTAGCTTCCTGTGGGGCTGTTGCAAGCCTAAAATTTAATGAATATGTTGCAATGAATGTACTTAGATATGGCTTTGAGAGTTTGCTAGATTTGAGTTATGAATGTAGCTGGCACAAATCCCAAGTTGCCTGCAGATAAACAGAAAAGATAGTTTCTTAGGATACTGAAGTTAAAATTAATTTACCTTCAGAATTAAGATCTTGCTGTTTAAAAGTGCTAATCAAATTTTCACTTTATGACAAGTAGTACTCACTAAGGATATGGGCACCTTCACTCCTGCTGTCACCATAGGCAACTCAAAAGCTCTGTAAGGTTATACATTTGTTTTTTTGATTATTTGGGGCTTTTTGCAGGTAACTCTTCAGCATTCAGCACATTTTATTTGAGGATATTTTTTCCATTACTTTTTGATTGAGATTTCACCTTTCACTCACCAACCTAAAATTGAGAGCTCAGCCTCAGAGTTACAGCACATACCTTTGCATCCCTTTTCATGATGAGTGGTTGCACCTAATTCATTGCTTCATTTCTAATCTCATGCAAAACCAGAGCCAGTGTAGCATTAGTGCTGTAGAATCAAGTATTCAAAATAGGTCAGTCAGACATGATGAACAGTCTTTCTTTCCTTTTGTCTTCTGTGTATGCAGGAAATGACCTCACCAGTGTTAAATGCCAATAGCCAAACAATGTTAATATCATGTAGTTGTAATGGGCTGCATCTATTTCACTTTGCATTCATTAAAATGCTTGTGCTGTGGACCTTACACTAGTGGAAGAAAATTATTTTGTTAATCTTTGTTACAATCAGAATTATCGAACAGTCCTTCCCAAGAAAGAATCACGGTGAAAACTGTGAAATGTTTTATGAACTTCTGCCAGCAGAAGTCAGCTTGCTTTGTTTCCAGTCTGAGATGGGAATCTGTGCAATTAACCTTGACTCTGTCCTCTCTGTGAACGATAGCAGATAAAAACTTCTGCTTCTGGTTTGGGGACCTAAGTGTCTTGAATCCCTTTTAAAAGAGAAATTCTACCCAGGCAGACCAAAGTCTTAAGGAAGAAAAGTCTGTTTTTTAAAAGTAGATGAGACTTAGAAAAAACCATGATATTTTATGTGAAGTAATCCATATGCCCTTAAAGATGTTGAAACAGAGTTGTCTGGGGTGGGTTTATCTATTTCATGTATTTGCAAAGACTTCTTTAGAGGTTAACATGTTTATATTACATTTTGTCATGTTAATCCCTGCAATGGAAGAGGCATTATCCTTGTGGTTACAGAAAGAACAAGGGTCTTGGCTTACTCAAGGTCAAAGAAGAAATTTGAGAACTGTGCCTTGTAGCATCTCACCCATTTTGCTCTGCCTTAGCACAAGCCACAGCATATGGCAGAGAATCTGTGCAGTAGGTTTTTGCAAGTGCAAGAACAGAGAAAACTCTTGGGAGAGTGGAATGTCTGATGCTGAGGCAATCACAGATTCTGTGGAACATGCAGGCTTTTTTATTCTCTTCATGAATTAAATTTAGAATGCTGTATATAGTTCAGTACTTCTCACACATAAATCTACCTATATTGAGAAACATGCTTTAAGTACTGTCTTTTAACTTATGGGAATCCGTGTTTTATTGAAAATCTCTATATATTGTGGGTGAGATTTCCATGTAGTCCTCCTCCATTATTGTCTGTGGCAATTTGAGGCTGGACAGCAAAGAGAGTTTAATTGCCAAATGACACTTTTGAGGTTCCCTTCACAAGTGAGGTTCTGGCTCTGCAGGATATTCCAATACCATGTGGAATCGAAGTGTGGCAGGAAATGCAGGGCAGGGCATGGAGGGAAATGCAAAAAGTGTGGCAGTGAGGTTACAGTGCCCAATTCGCTGCCTCTGCATGGCTCAGTTTTTGCATGGGGACCAAACCCCCCCCCCCCGCCAAAGCCCTGCCTCCATGCTCCCTTGTAATCTGTTGAGGAAAAGCTGGCTCTGTGCACATGGAAAGCTATTGGGTTTCATGTATTCCAGTGACAAGATAAAGGGTTTCCCATATTTGTTTATAGCATGTTGTTACTTGCAGTAGTGCAGAGTGGGTTCTGTTAGGAGCAGGGAGTGAGGAAGGTCAGGGGATGCTGGGTGCTGTTGGGTTTGTGCTTTTGGGGCTGGGAGTAAAAATTTCAGCATAAAAATTAATCTGCACCTTTATTCATTCTCATGGGGGGTGGTTTTCTTCACAGAGCAAAGGTTAAGTAATGCATTTGTATGGTAAATGTCGTAATTTCTCAGTTGGCTTGGTTTGAATAGTCAGTAATTATTCTCTGTGATGCTTGTGACCATATTGAGATTTTATTCAAAAGCCATTGAAATAAGCACAAGGGGGAAAGTTACTATTTTTGTTTTGTTATTGTTTTGTATAGGCCACATGCACAATGCTGTTCTTCATATTTGAAATCCCTTTCAAAGATATTTCAACTCAAAACACACAATAGAGCCAGAGGATCCAGTGATTATGACTGGTAATGATATTGTGGATTTAGGTGCTGACAAAGCCTAGCATAATCTGTTTTAATTAACTAATTTTTTTTTCCTCAGTATTATGGTTATAATCATACTCAAGGACCTTGTACCAAAATTCTTCCTTTTATAATAAAGTCAAAAAGAAGAGACCAATTTCAGTTTATGTACAAAAAAACCCCCTATCCTTCAGAAAAAAAAAAATATTTCCTTTAGAAATAATAGCCATGAGAAAAATGTGTCCACCCTAAAATTTTTAATCCTCTAAAGAAATACGTGTATGCTTCAGTGGGTCTTTCCACATGCATAAAGCAAACAGGGTACAGACTGTAAATTTTAAAGAGCAAGAGAATTAAAAAATCCAAATCCCCAGTACCTGGAATATAACATGTACTTTTTTTTCATAATGTACATGAAATTTGACTGTGCTGTGAGCAGTGGGTCACCGGCAGGCATTTTGTGTTTTGTAATAGCAGCAAACGAGGGAGATAAGCTTAGAAAACTTTGTAGCAGGTTGGAAAATAAGAAACAACCAATAGCATAACTGAGAATGGGCTCCACATGTAGCAGGGCACACAGTGCATGGGGAATTTTCTTTGGGAGTTCAGCCTTGCAACAGGCACCATGTTCTGTGTGAGTTTGTCTTGTCTTTATGTTCTGAGAAGACCTTTCTTTCCATAATTTTTATTAAACAAATAGTCTGCATCTAAACAGTTTACTACATTAATTTTCAGCACTGTGGTTGTATTTCTCTCAGTAGAGGTTGTGTATTTTGTGTAATTTGGATACTTGGTGAAATTCACGTTCTGTAGTTTTAATCCTCCAGTGGATTATCCAGGAGTATCCATGGCAGTTTATATTTTGGTTTTTAGCAGAAATATTTTCTTGGCTGCTCATTAAATGAGGAATCCTCTCCCGAGAGTATTTATTTCAACAGACTGTAATTGAGGGGATGTACTTCACAAGGAATATATGAATATATGCGAATAAAGAGAGACTTATCATTTCAGTCACACTTTAGTTTACCTTGGGAAGTTAGTTTCACTATGTAAATAGGTGTATGCACCAGCTGATGCAAATCCTTGAGCAAAGGAGAAGGAATTTGCAGTTCTTCTCTTTCATACACATTGAATTTCTCCAGTTGTCTGTTCTGTGAGGGCCCAAGTGCTTTGCAGTGCTTGGCTACTCCAGATTCGAGCCATTTTTGGTGCTCCTTGTCTGGAGAGGATCCCAGCTGTGCTACCTGTGCTTAGCACAAGAGTGAGGTTAGATCAAGGCAACCATGAGGAGGCCTTCGTAGTTTGCAGAGAAAGGCATTGCTGATTGCTCTTAGTAAGAAGGTGAATTTTAAATAAAGCCAATGCAGAAGATTAGAGACTGGAAAATTGCCAAACTGATCATATTTAAACATATTAGAGACAAAAAATGGTGGAATCCAATACATAAATATTTACAGGATGTAAAAAATGAACAAAGGTGTCTAGAGAAATGGAGTGTGGGTAATCAGTAAGAACTTCTTTAAATATGCACTGTACAAAGTAAACAAAAAGGAAAGAAAATATTGATCAGCATGTGCTGAAAGCTGGTGACAGGGATTAATCTGACTGCACAAAAGACTTAAATCTTCATATAGTTGTTTCAGCAAGATAATATTGTCTGGTCTCTGAATTGCTTTTGTCTTGGAAAGGCTTATTCTAAAGCATCTTTAACAAGGCAGTGATCGCTACTCAGGACTGACAAAAGAGCACAGCTGTATTAAACTCACAATTTCTCAAAAAGAAATAGCAAGAGAAAAAATAAAGTATTTAATGAGGACCTCTTTTGAAAGAAAATTAAAATTAAGCCTAGTGCATGCATTGCTTAAATCAGTTTATTTTCATGAACAGATTTTTTAATTGTTATTTATACAGAATGTTTGAGTGAAACTGCAGTTCATAACTATGAACTAACATAACCTAAGTATGGTTTACTTAGGGCTTAGGGAGTAGGTGCTGACATCATTATTCAGGCAGAACAGGTTAACAATTGCTGAAATGAAGAATTTTTAAATGAGTTTCAGTGTGATTGCATCAATGTAAAAATTCAAATTTGTTGGATTTGTGTATTACTGTGGAAATGGAGGGTGGGTAATTGTGTTTCCACAATTGCTTTTAACAGCAAACAAATAAATAAAGCAAAAGACATTAAACCCCAGACATTTTATTCAGTGCCAGTAAGGATGTACTGTCTAGATCCAGATTTTGTACCTCCCAGTGAGGAATAGGCCTAAAGCTGTACTGGAAGCACTTTTAGTGCAATGTGAACAGGATTTCCTGTTGATTTACAATTTTTCCAGTTATATTTTAGACAGGTGAAAAGTCTATTTGCTTCTGTTTTATTTCTAAGATAGTGTTTTAGAAGTATAACTTCTGGAATTTCAGATTTAAATGATGGGGAAATGTCAGCAGAAGCTGAGGACGTTTTCTGTCTTAGATCACTGTGGTGTTGTTTGCGGGAGAAAGTAGACAAGTAATTAAAAATCAAGATTTGATACTGTAACTTTATTTTAATAGCTTACAAAATAATAACTGGGTCTTACAAGAGACAGATGCTTGTGTTTAAGATTGCAAATGTTTAGTAACAGCACTGTGATATTAATTCTTGAAAAATTATTAATTAGTACTGATTAAGGTACTGCACATAGTCTTTAGTGATTTGCCTAGATTTACCTTGGTGCTTTCATACAATATTTTTATGAACCTGAGAGTTACAAACTTGGAGCTGTTGCCACCTACTTGACGTGTGCCTGGTGTGCACATCTGTGGGGGAGCCTGCACTGAGGAGCTCCAGCCTAGGAGGGAAATGTGGGTTTGTCAGCATGCAGGGCTTGTACTGTGCTTTGATAATCCCACCTGTTGGCTTTCCACCTGGAATTTGCGGATGAAAATACTGGTTTGTACGTCACATGTTTAGGGAAACTGATCTTTAAAAATAGCAATCTGTTTGGCATGTTAACATTTTGAACTAGAAAAGTGGTTGGAAGAATAAACATAAAATATAACACTTAAGGAGCTGTTGAATTGAATGTGTGAGTCTGCAGTTGCCTATCACCTGTTGTCTGCTGTCATGAATGACTCTTTTCTCTTATTTCCTTAGCTTTTTTCTTTCTTTTTTTTTTATTTTTTACTTTCATTCTGTTTGTTTTAAAGTTATTTAGAAAAGAAAATCTGTTTTTTTTAAAAACTAAACAACACCTATCAAAGCAATATCTGTTGCTCCATAGCAAAATAGTCATTGGGTTCCATGCAAGTTCATTGAGTTGATTTTTACTCTGGCATGTTTTTCATAAGCTTTAGGACATGAGAGTAAGGCATTGGAATCATCACTCAAATAAAAAACCTTACATTTTTGGGGTAGGTAAAGGAGAGCTCTAACTCTTGTGGGACATTAGAAGAGCTCTGATTGTTATTTCCTTAAGCCAGAAAAACTCCATGGTGGTAGGGCTCTTTATCCTGTTGATGGCAAAACCTTTGTTGAGAAAAGCTGAAAAACAGCATATAGGGCAGAGAAAAGATTAAACTGCCCTGATTGTCATTATTATGTATCTCTCAGAGTGTACTGGGGCCATTCTCTAAAACTTGCGAGGAGGCCACAGCTGCATGAACCTTACTAGAGGAGGAGCTCAGAGAAGGGGTTCCTCCATTCTGCGGAGGAATTATCCAGCCCAGGCCTCCTAGTATCTGTCCATTACTGGTGAAACCATGAGGTTTCTGTGCTGCAGCCCCTTTTGGCAGGTGCTGTGTGCTGTGCTTCCCTAACCCTGCCTTTGCTGTCCACAGAGAGCGAGGAGGTGTACCAGCGCCAGGTGCTGTCCATCGCCTGCATCGTCTTCGGCATCGTCGTGGTGGGCATGCTCTGTGCAGCCTTCTACTTCAAAACAAAGTAAGAGCCTTCCTCTGCTGTGTCTGGGATTTAGCTGCTCTCCTTTTTACAGCCTTTAGAGTTCTTCAGCTTCTCCCCTCTTTGTGAAGTTGCTTTATCTCTGGTCTGGCTACAGCAGCTCCCCATGGCTGCACTAAGTCCTCCCCAAAACATAAACAGTAGCAATATGTGTTCTTCTTACTGTTTTCTGATATCATAAAAGAACAGAATGTGTCATATCCAGTTTTTTTTCTTTTTTTGACAGTAATAATTTTGTGTCATTTACCATCAGTGCAATAATCACTTTGCTCTTCTGGAAACACTACCACCTCCTTTTTGCATTTCATTTCATATCCCTGAATGTCCATTTCTGTATGCTGAAAACAAAAGTAAAGTTAGAAATGCAGGAGCAAGTCCTCTGCAGATATCTGTAACCTGTAGCTAATACAGCAGCCTGTTGATGAAGGTGCATATGAGTGTCTGTAACACAGAAGCACTTTGTCCTATTCAAGCTGTGAAATCATCTGGACTAAACTAGTTTCAAGTGAAATACTTTCCACTCTATTCTTTTTATCTTCCCAACTGAACATTATTTTATAATATTTATTGTTATACATGTAATCTGAGTTGCAAAAACCTCATAGCAGTTACATGACATGCTTGTCAGTGCCCCTGTATCAATAAATATGTTCTGTATGTTGGTCATCCTTCATTCCTGTTCCAGCTGGAGTTAATGAGAAAACACAAATCAATATAAAAAAGTACCCACATGACACTAGTCAGGGTGGCTGAACAACAAAAATGTGAAGGTTGGCACTATTTAAAACCCCTGAAACCCCCTTTCTAGAATTTATTTTAATGTCTAGGAAATCTAATGAGGATTGGGTTTTATTTAGAAAAAAATTTAAATTGACTTTTCTATCTGGGGGGAGAAAAAAAAAAAGTCACCAGGTCTTTTTTACCCCTTTTTCTTCCCCTCAGACTTCAGGGGTAGGCCATGAGTGAAGATTTGAGTCAGTTCACATTTTTTCTAAATTATTCTGTTGTCTTGAGGGATTTTGTTTAATTGTTCTGTGTACATCCAGAGTGACAGTGATGCTGGCTGGGAAGGATAGACTGGCAGGACAGTTCCTCCCTGGGAGCTCCTTCGTTGTAGTGTAAATGTGAGCAGAGACAGGCGCTTTGGCGCTGCCATTAGGAATGTCATTATGCATTTTAGATCTGCAGATCTTAGAAGAAAGTGAGTGAGAATCTCCCTGGAAAGGCTTGAGGGTTTTGCTGATGAAGAGAGTCTCAGAAAGGCAGGATGGGATTGTCAGTAGGAAGAACATGCAGCCAGTGACTGAGCATACTGGGAACAAAAAACCCTTCTGTTCTTCACAGTGCCCCTCTTGGTCCTGCACTGCTGTAGGGAGTGGTGAGAGCTGGGCTGGAACAGCCTGCAAAACACCCTGGCTTTGATCAGGTGGTGAGGAGAGCCAAGTCTGAAAATAATGAGTGCAAATAACACTTGAAAGAGGAGCTTACAGGACAATAGTGCATCATAACTCAGGAGCAGGTGAGGGTGTTGGCTCTGGGGCTTTGCCTGATTATAAATATGAGAGTTACTGAGAAGAGCTGAAGTGGGCTGGTGCCAGGCTCTGGGAACTGAAGTTTGGGGAGTTATGAGAAAATGAGCAGCTCTGGTTCAGTCAGGAGGCCTCAGTGTGCAAGGGAGACTGATCAGTCCCAACACCATGGCTGTGGCTCCATCTGCTGCTGTCCAAAGAGGAAATAGAAGTGTCTAGACTGGGTGTCATGGAGCCCAGGTAAAATTGTAAATGTAACATTGGCCAGTGTCTGAAGAGGGTGTAAAACTCAACAAATTTGAAGTGCCTCAACACTTACCATATGTTAGTTTTGAGTCAGCAGGTTTTTGGGAGCTTCTTTATCAGGCATATGGACCCTGACTGTGCTTAAGGGTTATCAAAGCATTCCTCCTGCATGGGGGTTATCTTGGGGTTTCATTTTATGTACAAAAAATTTAGAATACTGCAAACAGATATAGAAACTCTGAACAGTGCATCCATTAAGAGGAAAGTTTCCATGAAGATCCTGACTTACTTAGTCCAACAATTCTATAACACCAGCTGCTAGAAATGGCACTTCCCTATATGCCATTGAATTAAAAGTCCTTTTTTAAAATAGATTCAATCTGAGAAAGTTTAGAACTATAATTAAACTCTGTGCCCTTCCAATTATTCCTTTTAGGTTAATCAAGAAAGTTGTTGCTGGAAGTCTTAGCAACAGATGAAGAGTACAGTAATGGGCTGCCCTTTACAGCTTAGACTTTTACAAATGACTAGTGACTTTATTTCTTGCTGAAGTAAGAACACTTCATTGCCAAACAACTCTAACGTAGAACACATAAGGCCCATTTGTTTTGAAAACAAAACTTATAAAATAAATTTATTCATCGGCAAGTAACTTTGAATTATTAATGGTTTCTAGTTTTATAGCTGTGCATCCTATAGTTTGGCCAAATGAATATGCATAAACCTGATATTAATGTTAGGTTGCATGAACATAAAAGGAAATTAATGATTGGATTGTTTTTCTCAGCAAATTACCTTCAGGAATTTCAATTGTAATGTTAAAGACTGCAGTAGTGAGGCTGAATTTTTGCAGTTTACTTACGCGTGCTTATAAATATAGAAACAACTCTATTTATTTTTATAAAGAAATGCAAATACTGTTTTGTCATTTAGCTGATAAAATTGTCATCTTGTATGTATATGAGAGGTTCCCAAAATCTGATGCTGTGATCATCTTTCACTATCATTGTTCATAACTTACATAAAGTCTTGTAAAAAATTCCTGAGGATTCCATAACTATTCTGGAGACCAAGCAAGAGGCTTGTTTTCCAGTAGGATGTAGGAATGGATGTGCTCATTTCCTCAGTGGATGTAATTTAGCTGGTAGAAAATAGTAGAAAATAGTTGTTCCTAAAAATGCTAAACTTGCTTTTATGAATCTCCACTGGAATTTTATGAAAAGCTGAAGAGCTTATTTAGACATTTTACAAATGAAATTGTTCAATTTCATTTGATTCAAAAATTAGGGGATATTAAAAACATTTTTAAAAGAGATGTTTCAGACTCAACTGACTAATTTAATTTGACACTGTATTCCTTCAGATTATATATCTATTCAGATTATTCCGATGTGAATTCTGCCAGTTTTGGCTAATGAAAATCTTGAATGTTTTTGTGGAATTATTTTGAGAAATTATTTCCTCGCCTACCTTTATTCATAGATTTTACTAATTATGAGCTCCTAGCAATACTCAAAACATGCCACTCATATTCGTAACATGCTTACAATACAAATTCATTCCTTTCCATCTGTTTCAAGATGGGATGCAAGTAGAAAGCCTAAGAGGTGCTTAGAGTCCTGGATTTGTTATGGCTAATGACCTGTACTCAGGACACGAGCTGTAACAAATACTTCTAAGCAGGTTATTACAGTTTGTTGTATTTAAGCAGATGCTTACATTGTGTCATACTGAACCAAAATGAAGGGACTCAAGAAATATTAAAACTATGTTAATAAAATTGAATATCTGAACTGTGATACTTCTCACCACTTCCTTACATATTGAGGGAACTTGTCCTCTCTCACAGGCCCCTCCACTGAACACATAAGTCCTTTTCCTCTGCTTTCTTATACCTTCCAGCAGTAGACAGAGATTCCACTGCAAATAAGAAATTAAAATTAATTTTATATTTCCTTTAGTGTCAAATTCTCTGACACAAGAGCCTATCAAGCTTAATGATGTCAAAAGGCTTTCCAAAATCAAACCAGAAATGTTTCAAAATGCTGCTGAAGCTGCTTTGCTGAAATTTAAATTTCAATATAGAAAGGCCATATTTTCTTTATCTCTTTTAAATACTTGCCAGAAATCACTTCCTTCGGGAATCTGGCTCAGCACCAGTTGCTGTCCAAAACCTGCTGGTGGTATAATGAAGTGCTGCTGCTGGTGAGTCCCTGACATTACTGGGTTGTTTCCAAGGACATTGTAGGTTCACTGCTGGAGATGCATCTTCTGGAGAGAGAGAGAAAGCAGGGAAGGAAAGAATTAAAATGGTATTGTGAAGATTTTGCTCATCATTGTTTAAAGCTGATAGTCCCAGACAATGTAACTTATCACAAAAAAAAAAAAAAAACTGATAAAAGAACTTAAATGTATTTTGCTAACAGTTTTTTCCCAGCTGAGATAACTTTTTGCTGAAGATAAAAGCAATATTTAAAGTTTGCTGTCTCATATCCTCTGTCATGTACAGAACTTAAAAACTGTTTGTCACTTCCACTCAGTGTAGTGTGGCAGAAACAGAAAGACTTTGTTAACAGTATAGTTATCTCCTGAATAATGCAAGGGATTCATCCAGTGGTATTCCTAGCTCTGACAGGGAGGATTATAGTATAATAACTCAAAAATACAGTCTCAGTGGCCCTACTGATGTTTTTTCCAGGTTTAAGCATATAAGCAGAAGCTGCTCAATACAAGATGTGTAATAGGTCAAGTCTAATCAGCCAGCAGAAATCTTTGATTCTTCATCAATTTTTATAGCCAGCAGGGCCTAATGCCCGTTTTATTTGCCAAAACCTTTTTTCCAAATCAGAGCAAAATGCTTTTTTATTATTCAGACTGACTTGCAAGCTATTGTTAAATGTGCAATAGATGGTCTTACAAAACTCTGCAGTGGCACAACGAGCACACTATTGTAGTAATCTGAGAATAGAAGGTATTTTAAAACACAAGAGAGGGTTTTTTTCCCCTTTGTTAAGCCTTGCCAGGAAACAACGGCTGCACTGGAATATCAGACATTAGTGAATTAGCTCAGCTGGCTCATCTAGCACGGTGAAGTTTTGAACAAAGGGAGCTGTGGCTATAAAAGTATCATGGCTATAGCAGAAGATCAAGCGAGCTCTTTCTTATGTGAATTTTATTTCTCTCTGCAGGAAACAAACCAAGCAGATTCACGAACAGCTGAAAGAAACACAGAATAGGAAAACCTACAGCCTGAATGCTTCCAGCATGATGGCAAAGTCGGAGTGTGTGGCACAAAGCCAAGTCCAGCTGCAAAATGTAAGTAATCCTGCCAGCTACAGCACTTAATAGCCTGGCTGAGTTCCTGCTGCTGATGGCAGCACATCGTCATGCTGCTATTAACATCTGAGCAATGGGAACCACAATTCTCACCTCTTTCATAAAATGTCTTCTATCAGGCCTCTTAATGGAAAGCAGGGATTTTTTTCTGAAGTTATTTCAGTGGATCCTGGTACATTTTGTTCATGTGGCAGACTTTGCTGAGCCTCCCAGCTCTGCATTCAGCAGTGGAGATTGCTGTTATAGTTTGCTGCAATACCTGAGGTCATACATGACTGCATGTCTAGTGAGGGTCCTTGAACTTCAGTGATGCCATGCCTTCCAATAATTTATGAACCTGCATGAAAAAACATAGAGATTTGTCACAGTTAATTCAGAGTAAATTCAAATCTAGAACTAAATTTACACATGTAAACAAATGCCCAAGGGAAGACCGTGCAGATGGTCTCATTTTTTCTGGGTCTTTATTTAAAGGTACTTTAGTTTACAGAAAGAAATTAGTCTGTTCAAATTAAATTTGAAATATATTTAATCATTTTCTGAATGTAATTATATGTAAGTCATTACAATCTCCCAATCATGAAATATGTAAAGCGTGTTTGAAATAAGGAACTTCAAGACAACCAATTTGTATTTTTTTAGGAAGATATTTTCCAGTATATGTCATTTTCTTTCCCCTGCTCACACACAATCAGCCCTGTCTTACTTTGAACAAAGCCTTTGGAAAAAGGATCCTGGTAAGCAATACAATAGGAAAATATAAAAGATGTATTAAAACCTTTCTAAATTATTAACTCATTTTCTTTAAAAACAAGTATCTTACTGTTGCTTAAAGGAATGACTATCTTATTTGCCAGATTCCATCAAAATAGTGGAGTTGAGCAAAAGTGAGCACTCATGCCCACTTATGCAAAGACTTCTAAATTCCTAGTTCACATCAAATTAATTTAGAGATAAATGTAAGCCCTTTTAACCAATTTAGAGTAAGCAGAGCCTCCCTGCTAAGACGCAGAGGCTGTGAGAGCATTGCTTGTGTTCAATAAAATTCTGTATTCACCATTGTGGTGCTCCTATGCTCATGATATGCTTTGTAATTCAGGAAAAATATACTCTTTCAGGAAGGAAGATAGCTCCACTAAATTGACATAATCACAATTTGGGGAACCTTGTGCAATTTTTTCTCTCACTTTCAGTTCATTCAGCCTTCTATTATTTCTAGCCCCTAAAAAGAAAGAGCTGTTGGGAGTGTTGTTGGTTGTAATGAGGCAACAAAAGGTAAAGTTCATGATCCTTTTGTTCTATCCTATGAAATCAACCTTGGTTAACACTAAGAATATGCTCTTTGGCATTTTCTCACTGTAATTCAGTGCAATATTTTGTCATTTTCTTTTGCCATAACCATAGCCATAATGGCTGAAATAGCAGTTCATACATTCTGGACATAGAGATGGAACACCATCATTATATTAACTATTTTAATTCAAATTTGATTTTCAGTTTTTATTTCTGTTCAGCCTGACATTATGAGTGCTGGTAATTAACACACCATTTTCTCGTCCTTGTGGCTGTTGGCAGGCAACTGTTTTCTCCTTGCCATTAATGCATTCTCCCTTTGGGAAGATAGGAAGGAGGAAAAACAGAATGACCTTGTGCAGGATGTAGTGTAACAGTGTAATAACAATTTCTATTGTTAGGAAGATTTTAGTGCAGGAATGCATGCAGGCAGCTCATGAAAGATTTACAAAACTTGCCCGATTTGGAGGGGGGGGAAAGGGCAGGGGTTTGGTGAGGCAGCAGAGAAGGGGCTTTGGGAAGGTGCTTTGTAGGAATGGCTGAGTGACTCCCCATCAGAGACCAGAGGTCTGCCTCGGGTGTATCTGCTGGGTGGAAAGGGCATCAGGCAGCCTGGGTGTGATCCCTCTGCCATTCCCATCTGCAGCTGCCACTGCATGGGCCAGGGGAGAAATCCTAGTTCTCTTCATTTCCAGGAGCTAATAATTAAACAAATGAGGGAAGTTACTTTCTGGAGACTCCTCCAGTCTGGCATTTTGGTTCAGGTAATCCTGGAAGTTGTTCCTTTTTCTACTTCACCTGCTCCCCCTACAAGCAAAAGAGTTTTCCCATTTTTGCCACCCTTCTGTCTTTCCCTCGAAGATGATCTCAGATTTTTTCTCTTGTCTCTTTTGAATAGACCTGGTGATGCTTTCAAGCTTTTCACACAGCTCTTTCTTCCACAGAGAATGCTTTTGTGGAGACCTGAGAAAAGTTGCTTAAGGTTCCTTATTCTTGATGACAATTCTGAAAGAACCATCACCTTTTGACTGAGAGGTTGCTATATTTAGTAAAGAGCCCATCTATCTTTCCAAATGTGTTGCTTTAGAAGGAGGTTTAACTTATTTCCCAAGGCCCAGGGTGTAGCAGACAAGGTTTAAGTGGTTTGTGGCTATAAAGAGCTTGACCAATCTCAGTGAAGTAATTTTTCCTCCCATACTCAAGTGCATTACATCTCCTCCACTCCCTGCTTCTGCTCCATTGTGGTTCTGAAAAGTGAAATAAAGGGGTGGATTTTGTCAGGACAGCTGTGTTCTCTCTGAAGTCCTTCTGCTCATCACTGGTAGTTGTGCTCACCTGTCTTATCCTTGGTAGTAATTTCATTATTTTCTTAGAGGTACAAATTAGATGAAAAATACTGTGTACTGTAAGAAGGATTCATGAATACCTGGTTGAACACAGCTCCTGGGATTTCTTGAATCTCCCCCAAGTCCACTGCTTTTCCCAAACATTCTGACAGCAGCCCACTTAAATTCTTGCTTGGTGGTTCTTGCTAGGGTTTCTAGCCTTTTGGATTTAAAGACTAATGCACTGGTAATCTTCTATAATTCTTCAGCCAGGAAGAGAGAGATCTGCCAGCTTTTAATCCAGAATCTTTGAGGTACACAGGAGATTGAGATTAATTTCACCTAATGCATAAAACCTAGGCCTTCCCAAGGATTATGTACCCCTTCCCAAAGAGGTCATCCTCCTTTCAAGAGATATTTAAAGGGCTGCAGCAAACAGTTAGGTCTCCACATAATCAAAAGGAAGGAAATTGTCATTCTCCCCATGTAGAAGGACAAGTGCTTGGTGCACCCTCACACACCATGCAGCTGGCAGAAGGAGGTGGGGTGGCTCCTGATTCCTGCAGGAGCCACATATAGTCGAGTTTCTTTTTAAATTCTCACAACTTGGTAAATATGTAATGGGAAAAAAATTTAAAAGAGACAGCTGAAACCTTGACATTCCTTTAGCGATTCTGAGAATTGTCATGGCTTTTTAAAGTGGCCTTTTTCATCCTCGTGGTTTTTAATACCTTCTCCCATGGCACCAAGGGGATCTATTAATTTCCCATCACTGTCCCTCTGAAGTGGTTAATATGCTTTTCATGCTGTACTGTGTGGTTTCAATTTTCACTACATTTGTTTCTAGTAGCTTGCAACCGCTAGCTTCAGGTTTCTGAAATTCTTATAATGAGGGACAAAAAATGTTCCTTTTGCATCTTTTTGCCTCTTGTTCATAGTAGTAGGAAATAAAAACTTATCAGTCACTGTGATAGAAATGCAATTAATGTATGTCAGGCAAGAAATACTTTAAATCTTTTAAAGGAGTACTCTGTGGGTTTCTGTGAATTACCATTTGATTTATCAGCTGAGATCAAGAACAAATTTCCCATTTCTGTATCACATGGCTACTTAGGAAGAACTGCCAGAATAGACAAACCCGAATTTACTGTCCTCTGTCTAGAGGCAGTGTTGGCAACAAAACATACAGAGCACAGGGGAGCAGTAAGGATGTTAAATGTACCAGCTGATGAGCTTTTGTGCAAGCTCAGGCCCCTCAGAAAAATCTCTGGCTCTTTTCCTCCTTGAGGAAATTTTCCTCATCTCTGAATGTCATTTCAAGCTGACCCCTCTGCCTTCTAAGTTCTTTCTGAAATGGGATCCCCACATCACCTCTCTTCCAGTGCCACGTGAATTTCTGGACCTTTTTTAATGTTCCGGGGGAATCACTGAGGGGAGGAGCTAAGTAAATCCCAGGGGAGGGATGAGTGTTGTGGTTTGCATAACACCAGGACAGCAGTGTCAAGCTACTCAGTAGCATTTAAACATTTTAAACAACAGGCTGCTATTGGTCCTTAGACCCATAGACTATGAAGATACTGACTGAAGCTTCAGTAAGTCTGCCAAAAGACTTCTGGACTCTTCTAAAAGGGTTACATTTGTCACAGGATTGCATTGCTCCCTTACTAGATACAAAAGTGTCATTAAAAGAATGACTTTCCTCCTCATTTTTAGCCATCCAGACTGCTATCTATCTATCTATCTATCTAAACACACACACATATATATATATATAAACATATATTTATATATATATATATATTTATACTTTATACTTTATATATATATATATATATACACTCAGTAGCATGTTCCAGTGGCATTTGTTATCCCTGAGCCCTACATTTCAAAACAGTGAATTCAAGGCATAGAGCAGAGGAGTTATGTGCTCACAGTAATGCAGCAGGTCAGTGACAAAGGCTGATTTCTTGTCTCCTGGCTCAGGCTGCCTTCACAGATTCACTTAGCATTAACTGGCAGGGGGTGGAATTTTTATTGTCAGAGAGTTGAGTAATTGCACATAATAGATTATTTTCTCCATGCAACAAGGAAAAATGGAAAATTTGCAATTTTTTTTTTAAAGCAATCATTATTCTTTAATTTATTTAGCCATATGCCTCAGTGTTTTTCAATAATTGCTGAAACAAGAACAGATAATTAACCAAGAAGGCAAAAAAAACCATTAAAAACCCACATTCAGATAAGCTTTCAGTGATGCTTTCAACCTATTGGAACAGGCCTTTGAAAGGGTTTCACAGCTTATTCTCCCTCATGGCTGAGTATTCAGCAGCTCACAACAGTCAGAGGCTTCCACAGAGCTCAGCCCAGGCGAGAACTGAGCTGTGAGAGCAGCAGGATGACCCTGCTGGGATGTGGCTGGGGAATGATCCCATATTGTCCTTTTGGGGACACCAACTGATGCTGCTCTAAGCTCTTCACAAAAGTAGGAAGGTGTTTTTCTCCAGAGGTGATCTTAGGGAATGGGTATGGCACTTGGAGTTAAGTTAAATGAGAATAAACCCAACTGTGTTGAAATATATTAAAATGCATTAATAACATGGTGCATCCAGATCTGTTCTGTTACATTGTTAGAATTCCCTGTATATTCACACCCTCAATTTAAACTCTAATTGACATTTTCATTGTAATGAATGTTATGATTGTGTATTAAGTGGTGTATCTGAAAAGGGGAAAAATGTCCAGTTAGGGAGAAAATAAATGCCCTTTCTAGGCTGTGCCTGAGTGGTGCTGGACCTTCATTAAAATTTGCTGATCAGCATCAGAGCAGCTTCTGGCGTCCTGGTGCTCCTCAGCTGCGATGAGGAAAGTCTCTGCTCCAGCCCACATCCACCTGAAACAAGGATGTAGCAAAAGGCACAGCTTATCTCTGCTCTTCATGATTTACTTCATACTCATGGTCTTACAGGCCATTCAGGCCTTCAGTTTTGTACCATGAACAAACTCAAAAAAGGAGAGAAATGGCTTTTTGGCACTAGCAAGCCGTCCTTCACATAGCTCAAAATGACTTATTCAGGTCAGAAATCAAAGCCAGTTTCATTTCTGCAGCTGGCAGGATGACTATTAAAGTTTAAAACCTCCACCAATGTGAGTACCTTAAAAATCATATTTCTGTCTGAATATTTTATCTACAACATTTACAAGTGACATCTAAGATCATGGTAACTGAAAGTAATGGGAGTGGAATATGTTTCTTCTTATTATTTCAGTTGTGTTTACTTCATGCATGCAGCACCATTTTGCATATTGCCACTCACAGCTTTGCCTTCAGAAGCACAAAAAATTATTTTATGTTTAACATGGGTATTTCAATCAACAGAAAGAGGGAGAAGAGCAGTGGAGAAAAAGTTGAAGAGCTGTTATTTTATCTAGAGAATTGGTCATAAGAAGTGTGACTGGCTGCACTAAAAGTACATGTAACCTATTTTTAAAAGAGAATATTCTCATATGACTTTCCTTTTTGATCTCGCTGAAGTCTACAGAAATGCAGATAGAAATAAGTGAGAGTCAGAAAATAATGGTCTGTTGTTTTAATGAGTAACTGGTCCTTTGTTAGACAAAACTAGTAATTATGAAGAACTATCTTTTGAAAGAATGCTTACTATCCTCTCCATGAATTTTTATGCTATTGTACCATAACAAACATTTTTCACCACTGTGATTTTTTTTCTAATATTTTAATTTGTATTTTCTTTCTAAAATATGTCATCATGTAATCGCTGCCATGATACAAATTTACTTTAAAGATAGCATGGATATCTGGGTGTCTAGTGCTAAAAATAAAAAGCAGAAGGAAAACAGGCCTATTATTTTTAGTGCAGGTCCTTGTAATGCAAAGTAAAAAGTCTGAAAAGGGCTTTATTTTTCACACCTGAGTGGAAATGTGACTTAACCTCTCATATCTCTGAGATATTGGCCAGTGGCCACCAACAACATGGAATCTTCTAACAAGCCCAAGTGCAGTTTTTTCTATACTTCAACTTTATGGCTCCATACCAGTTGAGAGACTTTTTTTTCTTTTTATTTCTTTTTTTTTTGTTGTTGTTGTTTTTTTTTGTTTTGAAATTGCAGTTGAATCACAAAGCAAGAAGAACAAATCTGTTCTTCTTGTCTAGTGTCTGGTTTGCAGACCTTTGTGTCTCACTCTGTGCCCAGAGACTGCCCTACGCCCACACCTGCCACAAGAAGAATTATGTTTGCACTGTTCTTACTAGCACAGATACTCCCAGGTCAAAAGTTTCAGACTGGTTCAGAAAGATATCTGGCTCTGTGGATAGGATTCAAATATTTTTCTTACTTATCTGATGACACAAGTGCTGTTTCAGTTTGGTTGTCATAGTTGTACTTGCTGATGATGAATGCAGTGTTTGACTGAAATCACCAAAGGACCCAAGAAGTTGCTGGCTGTCCTCTGAGATGTGTTTTGTGATCTGTCTCTGCATGGACAGCCACAAAAACAGATTTCTAGTCAAAGGGATCATTGTTCCCATCATTGTGGGCAGATCAGTCTGTACTTCTGCTGCTAGGGCTGATATCAGTGTTTTGATGTGCAGAACGTAATGGGGGTAATGGTTACTAGCCCTTTCTGCTGTGTAAACAATACTGAATGAATGTGTTACTTGCAATGCCTCATTTTGATTTAAAAATGCACTAGAGCACTTCTTACCCTGCTCTGATATGAATTCAGAGTGAATAGCATCAACAATGTACTTTGTCTTGTGAGTATTAATTAATTTTATTCTCTCTGCCACAGTATTCAAAGCCAGATAGGCACCCGGGGCCCATTCTGCACAAAGTTATGGAGTCTAGTTTTTCAGGCACCCAGTCTTTCCCAGAGGCCTTGTCTCCTGACAGAGGAACCCAGCCCATCAAGCACCACAGGTGAGCAAGCATCTGTCTGTGAGAGCTGCCTGGAGAGGCTGTGGAGCTGCTGATCCATGTGCAGGGTTATGTTGTGCTGGGTCTGGGTGAGCTGCTGGGTGCCCTGGTGCCAGCAGAGCCTCAGCCAGCTTATTAACCAGATGTCCAAGCATTTTCTTAGCTGCAGACATAAAAGGTAATAGGGATGCTCACTGCCTTCCTCTGTGGGTTGTGCCAGTCCTGCAGGAAGCATTTACAGACACCATCCAAGCTGCAGGCACAGCCCAGCCAGTGGAACAGCTGGAGGAGGAGGAACCATTAAAAACAACACTTTCCTTATCAATGTTCATGAACTTAATGACCCATTGCTGCAGAAAGACTTGGTTGCAAACTTCCAGCCTTTTTTAATGTTTCCTTAAACAAAAGATACATGAAATGAATAATGACTTATTTATGAAAACATGGTGGCCTTTGAAAAGTTTTGATGGTTGTTTCCAAGAGGAAAAAAAAAGGAGGAATGTTGCCCATCACTGGATGAGATTCAGATTAGAATTCTGCTTCTAACTTTTCTTTGGATGAGAAAGATTGCAGGTGCTTCATTACAGGACTAGAAACCAAACTGGAGTCAGGTACAAACAATAATGTTGGTGGATGACAGTGGTAACATCTGGTCCAGTGCACAGAGAGAGAGAAAAATGAGTTTGGAATTTTTTCAGCTAGATAATCTGGAGTGGAAGACATGTTTATTAAAAGGATTTTCTTTTTTATTTACTTAAAAAAAAAAAACCTCTGGGATTGTATGAGGTTATGATCTGGCTTCTGTAATATTTGGTGCATTTTCAGTGCAGTCTCCCAGCCAGCTATGTTTTTTTTTTTTTTTCTCATTTGAATAAGTGACCTGCTTAACCTACAAAGTGCCACATATAAACCAGAAAGGGTTATTTGGGTTCTATCTACTATTACCTTACTTGAGCCTTTAATTTGGCATGAAAAAATAATGCCAGTTGTCATGTCAGATCGATTTCTTAGGTCTTTTTCCTTATTACACAGAAATTTTCAAAACAGGCTTAATAATTTTATTAAACATAGATGAATTGTGGGACTCTTTCCTAGAATGCATTCTACAGAATTTCTGGGAAGAATTTTATCACCATTTAGTCACAACATGAAGTTCATAAAAAAATTCATTCCCTTACCTTTTAATAGTGTAATCACACTATTATATCCAAGAAATATCCAAGAAATGTCGTTGCTTCAGAACTCATGTAAGAAGTGGGGTGACTAATTAATTTATAAAGAATTCTTTTGCAGTTTTAAAGCTTAAAGTTCATTATACAAGGCCCTTGTTTTATAAAACGTGCTGCAGACTTGAACGTTTAAGACCTACAAGACTGTCTTTAATTTATGTACCATGTAAGAGCTTCCTAATTTATTTTCTAAATAGTGTTCACTGTGGACAAATGGTCAAATGTGGTCAAATGAGGATTTTATACTAAATATCTCTTTGTTTCATTCCAAACCTGACTGAGCCTGGAAAAATTATATCAGCTCTGCAGGTTCTCTCTTTTATGCTGTTCTAAATTCTATTGTTTTATTTCTGCTTGCTGCAGAAATACTTTACATCCAGACCTGTTTTCTCTGCTGGTGTTTTCAAGGACACTAATGATGGGTGATCATTTCTTAAAATCAGGAGCTGGCTGTTTCCAGGTCCTGAAACTAATAAATTTTGGCCTGGAAGTAAGACTGTCAGTGTAGGGAATCATTTGGAGTTGCTGAAATGTGACTGACAGAGACCAGCTAATTATTTCATTCAGTTTATGGATAATAGCAATTTTCTGTCTCAACAAACCTCAGCTACACAAAAAGAATTAATGCAGAGATTAAGTTGAAAACTGAAATTTAATCTCAAAAAAAATTTAGCCTGTGTTATTATTAATCTCCTAAAACATTTTGCCTGTGTTGTGCACTGCTGTTACCATAGAAGAATGTTACATCTTCTGCTTGCATATGTAAAATAACTCTTAGAACTGTCAGAATTCAAAATTAACAAATGTGTTTAATTAGTAATTTTCCTACAACGTATACAATGTGCTAAAAAATTTGTCTTGGATGATCTGTTGATCTTGGTAAGAAGGAAACCCATACTGCCTTATTTTCTGATAGATAGAAATAAATTAGAGTTTTGTTAATTATGGGTTGAGTTGTGATCCCTTTGAATAGCAGTTTCCTTGGTAATTAGTCATCCTGACTTTCATTCATGGATGCAGTCATCCTTGATTTTAGAGGGATTCATTTCAGAGAATGCCATGATGAAAGCCAAATGCAGAGGCTTTCAGCCTGGAGCAGTTGTATTGTCTTATAAAAAATGCCAAAATAGGATAAACTTACCCTAAAATTAATAATAATTTGTGTTTTCATTTTTTAATGAACTTTTCACACCACAAAAAAAAAATAGAAAAGATTTTTTTCTTCATTTGGTAACCATTTTACTCTTTATGCTGCTAATATAAGTGATTCAGTTTACAGTAGAGGAAAGAGTAAACTAAAGTTATTCTGTAAATAAGACTATTGAATTTCAAAGAGCAAATATACATAAACTAATGCAAATAGGAATGTAAAGACAGAGGAAGCCTGAAAGGAAGAAGGTGTGAGGAATCTGCTCTTTTCTCAAAGAAAAAGCAAAACAGGTGGTGGGACATGGATAATAATTGAAGCAGTTAGGGAAATCCTGAATTAATAGGTTTCATTTTTTAATGAAAAGTTGGGATGAGGACATTTGTCCTCCTATCTGAGGGCAAAGGTAGAATATGAACAGAATCAAATGTATGAAAATAGACACTCCTACATACAAAGTGGAAATAAAATATAGAAATCAAAGTTCTCAAGATGGTTTGGTTAATCTTGATCAAAAAAAAAATTTGGAAGAAGAACCAGTTCACAAAATTTCATGTCTGGGAGCAAAATCTATAAAAATAGGAACTGTGACATGAGATGATGGATTAGCAAGTGTAAAATATTTAGGAAGATGAAGCATTTATCAAAGTAGGAACCAATGATCCTGAGTCTGAATAGTCAAGATTTTAGGACAAATGTGGGGGAAGAAGATTCTTGAAGTAGACATAAAACAGGCAAAAAATGGCTTTCTATCTTATCAACATCAGGTACTGCACCATGTGCACTGATGATTGCATTTGGTGGGGGTGAGTTAGAGCTCTGCACAAGCTCAGTCACTGTTGTCATGTGTCTTTAAATGCTTTTAAGGGGAGAAAGTCAGGAGGGGCAGAAAAAACTTTTAATGTGCATGCACAGAGGTGCTTAAAAGGCAGATATGAAGGAGCTGTGTTGAGAAGGTAGGACAGTCACCAGTGCAGCACTCAAAGAATTACTCAACACTGGGGACAGACTTTTTTTGTGCCAAAGTCACTGAACAAAGGTAGAAGACAGCGTAGTGTGAGAAGGCACCACTGTTATGTCACCTGGTTAAAATGGCTTGGCCTCCCAGTTGCCAGGGACTCATATTGCATGAGTCAAGATGAGGAATGAATGATTCATGTTCCATGGAAAGTGTTACAAGTCTGTCTTATGTCAGTCTCCAGGAGACTGGAAAGGGTGTATGACTGCTGCTTGTGAATACATGAGAGCAAGCACAACAAGAAGTAAAAGGCCTATTTGAAAGGAAGGAGTGTGGTGGCACATATACCTGCTTGAATATTCATCAGAATTAATTTTAAACTGAAAAGAAGTCTCAAAGTTTTAAGTATAGAACAACTTTCTGCACTAGTAGCCTGGATATCATCATCAATTTAGGATGGAGGTTGATCAGTGCACTACAGGAAGTATATGATGAGGTTATGGCAGATGATGAAACTCAGTGCAGCTGACATACCTTGAATTCTCTGCTCCCTTTTCCTGTTGTTCTGTCACCAGGATGGTGACCAGATGACACAGGTAGCATTGAAGGATTTTCATAGAGTTCCAAAGTCCCTGAGTAGCCTCAAAACAGACTATTCCCAAATACAAGAAAGTTATGAAGGAGTCAATAATGCTCACATTTCAGAAACCAGGAGGAGATTTGTAGCTGTAGACTGTATTTATTAATACTGAAATCAGTTGAACGTCTCAGTTGTTGATGCATACAAATGTTAGCAGTAGATTGTCTAACAGCCTAAAAAGGTGGCTCTGAGGGAGTATCAGAGGACCCTGCCTGGCAGCTGGTTCAGCCATTGGGGTATGTATTTCCTTGGGGGTTTGTAGTTAACTCAGAAGTAGTACAGAAGGATCCCAGAGTTACTGTAAAGACACTGCTGGTCTTCTCTTCATGAACATGGGTGGCTGCACCTGGGAGTTGTGTATGTGCCCCAAGAAGAGAATGCTCCCCCTGTGGGATAAGACTTTGTTTTCACTCAATTGCTCAACCCAGAGAAAATTCTCACACAAAACAACTGGCAAGAATGAATCCCGAGTTCTTCATTAACCTTAGGATAGTTGAACTGCTTTTTTCAAAACATTAATTCATAAGAACTGTATTTCTCCCTAGTTTATGTATCACTTGTGAACCACTTCATGCATATTCTGATTTTTTAATCTGGAGTAGTTGATTGATAGATTTTAAAGGCATATCTGCTACAGCTTTATGTATTGGTCTGTTTTATTGAATGGCTCACTTATATGGGCTGGTTTCTTTTACCCAGTTAGAGTGGAGTGCAGGGAGGAAGAAACCACAATGTTGGCTAAAGGAAAATAAATTCCCTGAACAAATCCAAAAACCATTGCTTGCCTGAGAGGGAGGAATTTTTCACATGAGCAATAGAGAAGTCTGAGAGGGACATTGCATTTGCGTTGCTGATATTTATATCAGTTTTGTCTAAAAGGAAAAGCTTTGTGCTGGAGATCCTTTTCCATAGAACTTTTAACAGAAATTCTTAAGGGGTTTTTTGGTGCCTGGAGAAACAACTGTTATCCTGCACCTTGCAGCTGCACTGTCTGTAAGTATTTCCTGATCTTTAGTGATTTTTTTCTTGTCCATGACCTCAAATGATTTTTGTTCATTTTTCCTTCAGTTTTGTTTTGTTTTGTTTTTTTTCTGACAGAAATGTTGAAAACATAAGAACCTCACATTAGCAACAAATTAGACTGTCAGGGCTGGAAGTTCTGTGGCTGCAGGACTGTGGCAGATCCCTTTGGTCTCAACATTTCTGCAGTTTATACCCATTACATTGGGTTTAGCTGTATGTGTTGAAATGATGTCTGTTACAAATAGAGCTTTTGTGAATTTGCATATGGAGATCATGTACACTCATCCAACAAGGAAGATGCTGAAAGGCATCAAACCAACCACAAATTAAACAATAAAAGTTTCTAACTTTAAAGATTTGTAATCAAACTAAAGTTTGTTTTTTTTACTTTTGGATTCCATTGATGACTATGTGCAAGTCAATAAAAACCCCAAAAATTCATTATCCATCACAATTTATTCATTCACCTGCATCTTTTGAGATCCCCTGCTGTATTAATCTCAGGCTCTCCTGAGCAGAAATTGTCAATTATTTTGTGATGTGGTAGTGTTATTTTACAGAGTAGGAATTGTAACTTGCAACTCAAACTCAGCCTTCAGAACTGAGGCCAGTATTTCAGGTTTTTAAATAGATTTTTTTTCACAGCCTCCTTAGTAGCAAAGGAAAAATCTTTTTAAGCAAGCATGAAAAATCCTGGAGGGAATATTATTGCCGTGGGTTGTTGGTCTTTTCATTAAAAAGCACTAGAAAAGTAAAGGTGTGGAAGAAAACAGAGGTTAGACTGCAACAGAACGCTGCTAGCCTGAGCAGCAGGATAGAGAGTGTTGAATTTATTTATTTTAATTATGGGCAGAAAATGTTGATTTTAGTGGAAATGCACACTCAAAGAGAATTTGTCCAAGGTACTTGTTCCAAGTAAGAATTGCTTTGGGAGTAGATGTGGCCCTAACTATAATTAAAGTTCCCACTAGGTAAAAAATGCAGATTACTTTTAAGTCACATTTTAATAGGAGAAAAGAAGTAAACTTATCAAAAGTCTTTTGCATTGCTGAATTCTGTCACAAGTTGGAATTATTCACACAGCCAAAAATAATGACTCGTAAAAGGCATCTACAAAACCTATGTTAAGTTATCATTAAAGATGTAAGAGAGTATGAGGTAACACATGCATTTCTGAGATCCAGAAGATGCCAAGAGAAATAGAGGAGCTGAAAAATGAATATTCAGTCATGCCATGCAGTGCTGAGACTTGTTAGCAGTAAAAGTGGGTTCTGCCTTGCCTTAGTTCCATGTTCCCATGTTTTTGCATTAGCAAATGTATGGCTTATATACCAAAACTGTGGATTCTAGATACTTTTTCATTTCGGTGTGAAATGAAAAAAAAAAAAAAAGAATCCATTCTCCTTCCAAACACCAGACATTTACAAAACCAATTTTCTAAAATAAGTAGAAAACTGACTTGTTTTTATCAAGTTCAAGTTTCTATTATATCATATAAAGAAACAGCATGGTATCCATGTATATAAACAACAAAGCAATCTGTATATAAAACAGGAATAAAATAATACAGAAATACTGTTCAAGGTGGAGAAATCTTGTCTTAGCTTCTTCAATCTGCAGTTCATAAGCTTTGCTTATATTCTTCACTTCCACTTTTTCTCAATTTAATGGTTTTGTATCAGGAAGCAGCACCTCACAGGCTGATAGATAATATATTGGGCTTTTAGTTTAGGATCTAATTTTGAATTCAGCTATGGGTATGAGAGAGCTGTATTGTTTGTTTATGCTGTCTGAGGACTCAACTCTATAGCAGGATTTTGATATGCAGCATGGAAAGGAGAAGCATCCTTTATCAAGTGCAAGAAAACATTTCATAGTGGGCAATTATTTTCATTCCTAGAAAAGAGGTGCTGTACTAAATAATGGCATAAACAGCAGTTAATGTTGGATTGTACTATTATATTTCCATAGAGAATCTCTACTGACATCATAGACTGCCACAGCAAAGTTTATAAGAACAGTAATCCATGCGTTATTAATCCTGAACCTGTACTTTGCAAAATTTTGTGCTTTTGGTGTGATAATTTTTACTCTACTCTTGATGTTGTTCCTAGAAGTCTCTCTTCATGCTGCAGCCCAGGACAAAAAAGTGGGATGCTCCATAGAAATGCCTTTCGGAGGACTCCTCCCTTGCCTCGGGGTAGGTTCAATGGAATTACAGGACCAGCATATCAACAGCTCCAAGAGTCGAGGATCACGGACCAGGACACAATACCTTGTCACGGGTGAGTAAAGCTACTCATCCTGCAGTGAGCCACTGAGGGGCTTTTAAAGTAAAATAATGCACCTTGCAAAGTTGGTTTTCTGTAGATAGCTTCATAAAGGTTTGTCTTCGAAAATGCACAAAGAATACGCTGGTTTTTATTTCCATTCTAAATTCAGTTTATTACAACACTGAGCTGAGGTGTACATAAGGTCTGGGTTTCAGAAGTGCTCCTGAGAACCTGCAGCTGCCTTTGAACTCTTTTGCAATTGATGAGATACTTTGCATAATATTTACATATCCCTATAGATTTCCAAAGACTTTCCAGAATATTGCAAGCATATTTTATATGAAAATAGGAATGATATCTGGAATGGAATAAAAATCCCACCCAGTTTTACATGTAAGTCACAGTGAAACTCTTCACTCTGATTTACAGGTGAAACTGGTGGGGTTGGGTGTCTGGTGACTTCTTTTCAACAAGTTTGACTCACACTTGTGTCATTGCTACTATTTGCTTCTGAGGAAAAAATTGTTTGTTGCCTCTTGCAGTAAATATATTATTGTTCATTTGTGTGATATGTGCATATAATTCCTGGTGAAAATTTCCTACTGAAATTGCCAGCCTTGCAGAAAGGAGCAGGCAGGCAGCCTTCCCTCTCCAGTGGCAGCATCGTATGATGCAGGCTCTGGGAGGTGCCCCAGCCTCCTCCCGGCCTGAGGAGTGAGGGACAGAAATTACAGTGGGTAATTGTATTTACTCTTGTCTAGCAAATCATGTGTGACCTTACAAGTATCAGCTTGTACTGGCCTGTATTTTAAATTTGAATTTCTGCAAAATTTGATATTGGGACCACACTGTGACCCCTTCTGGCCTCAATCCACTTAAGCACTTCATCTATATTTTGTGCACTAAGGATGTTTACCCTCTACATATCTGCTGGTTTCACAGTGTTGGTGTTCTCATCAGATTTCCAGCCCAAATGAAACGTTCCCTTGTCCCCTGCAGAAGTTACACTACTTCCTTTCTTCTCCTTTTTCACCTCCATCTTTCCCTGCTGGGATGCACAAGTCAAAGTGGTTTTTCTCCCTAATTCTATGAGCGTTCTGAACTTCATCCACCAGCAGCCTGGCTGAAGTGTAGTCAGGTCTGCAGGTAGAAGATGAGGGTGTATGTATTCAGTGTAAGTGCTTGCAAGGCTGCCCCAGAGCCTGGCAGAGCCCCTGGAATGATTCCCATCCATCTTAATGGACCTCGTTGTCAGGCTTGTACACTGCACACCTTTAGCCACAGGGCTTACAGCAAACCTGCTGGGACTATGCTAAGTAAAATCCATTTCATATTTTAAAGTTTCAGTTCCTTCTGTCTCTCTTTGATATCTGTTCTTAAAGGGGGCAGTAAAATTGTTGTGCTTCTATCAGTTTCATTCTTTAATTTAGACTCTTACATGCTCTATAACATAATTATTGTTAAATATTTATAAATGTTTGCTTTTGTTTCTTGGTTTTAGGAAGAGGGTGGAGAGAGAGCTGCACTTTGAAATACATGCACATGAATTAATTTATTCAGACAAAATAATTTTTCAGATAAAAACACAGATATATTTCTTTGGAGGAACTGTGGTTCTGGGAAAGTTAATTACAGGAGAATGTAATTAAGGTTCTGCAATTATACTTCTAAGTCTCAGTCTATTGAAAACAGCAGCAGTCTGGTGTCACACACAGAAGCATGGATCAGTTTGTAATTAACTAAAAGCCAAGTCTCACATGGTTTAGGTTTGATATCCCTTCGAGTTTAATACCTTACCTGTTGCACACAGTGTATGCACTTTAATTCAACCTCAGTTCTCCTTTGAAAGCCCTGTGAGCATGGGGCAGAAACACGTAATTCTGGCATAAAATTGGTATGTCTATCTGTATTTACAAAAATATTATGGAAATACACCAGGCATTTCATTACATGTCACTGTTGCTGCCAGTTAGTTTTCAAAATACCAAGAATCTCTATTGTGGAACTGGCAAATGTTACTGTTTTCTCACCAAACCCATTTTAATTCAGTCTTTTCTTGGTTTTGCTTATATATCATCCATATAATACCTACATTGCATGTGAAATTCATTAAAAACATTCACTCCCTTTGTTTTCAGGGTGCAGCCCAGAATATATTTAGGGCCTGAATTACCAAAAAAGGGACTAATGCAACTGATGCGATCTCTCCAGCTATAGTCGTTTGAACAATTATATATAAGCAAAGGAAACAAGAATGGGCACAACCCAAAGGTCTGCACTGTTTTGCTTTCCTTTATTTTTTTAATTGTCCTCCCTCAGGAATAAAACCCCTGATGAGTATTTCATTCATCCTGAGAGCTGATGTAAAAAGCCCCTCCATGAATGGCTGCAGGTGTGTCTGGGCATAGTGCCAATGTAATGAACCAAGTCTCAGATGTGAAACACCTGCAGAGCACGGACAGGAAGGTCCAGCACAGGTCCCAGAGAGCTGCTTGCTCTGTTATTCCCCTGGGTGCCACTTCCCAAAGCAGTATCTCTTTCCCTCACCTGGCAGCAAAGTTCCCAGCCCTTCCTCCTTACCACAGAGCTCCCAGATGCACCTCCTGGGGATGCCAGGAGAGTCCTGGGACGGGGCTGTGCCAGCTCCACAGGGGCAGGGGAATGTGTGCAGCAGCTCTACAAAGCCAGTGCCACCACACACTGGTTAATTACAGGTCAGTGGCACTCTGCTGGAAATGAACCTGAAGTTGTTTCCCGCTCCCCGCTGTCTGACACCTAGTCAGGAGCATGGGGCCAGAGGAAGCCTTTCCAGTTAATTACTGTTTGTGCCAGTACTGGACCACGGCAGTTTCCCACCATTCAGTTTCTCTTCCTTAACTCTTTTTCTGCTCATCCCAAAAAGCAGGAGGCACATATGAATGGAAGGATATTCCTGGTGAGGTCCAACAGGCTTAAGGAGCATTTGGAATAATACCCTTCAAGTCAAAGCACCTGCTTCCACACCAGATCTAAATGTTGCTCTCCTCACCCATGGATAAAACATATTAGATTCACCATTACCTTGCCTTATTAAATAGTGATAAGCTGATTATAAATAAATTATGTTCTGGTACTGAGGGGATGTCTGTGGTCCTTAGCAACCATGACTGGTAATACAGTAACTGCTAGAGCACCACATTTCTAGAAGTACTAATTTCAGATGGGAAACATCTTTTGTTTTTTGTCATTGTTTATTTTATATTTATTATCCTTTCCATTTCTGGGGTTTTTTAAAGTATTTCTTGTAAACAAAACAGAGTTTGGCTTTGAAACAAAATGGAAATATTGATACAAATTCACTAAATTGCCTCACAATCAATAAAATCATGTTTATAATATGTGTTAGTGGACGATAAAGGATTTTTTTTAAACAGTATTACAGTATCAAGAGAACACAGACATTTGCTTAAGTCCTGTGTTTCATCTCTATTTCCAGTTGAAATCTAATAAAACAAATCAGGCCAGCATTATGGGTATGGGCTATTGGAAAAAAAAAACTTACTCAGAGGCACACTGCACTTAGATGCTCTGCTTGTTTGAAGGGGAGTACAGACAATTATTCCTATGTGAATAAAGACTACACAGCCATGAGTGTTTAATGTTCTTTTCATCTGCACTTTTTTAAAGTGTTTTCCTAAATCAACCATTTGACACTGAGAGTTCTGACACTGAAGAAAGTATCAATCCAATTCCCTGAGCAGAAACATAGGAATAGAATTCCAAATTTATTTTCAAAGAAAACTATTAATACATTATATTACTTCTGAAATATAATACATATTGTATTATATACATACATTCTGAAATGTTTTGAAAAGAAATTTCCATTATTCTCCTGTACTGGTGGGCGAAATGAGACTGAGAGAAGAGCAGTGCTTTGCCACTGGCAGATTGGAGAATCAAAACCAGTCTCCAGAGCCTGTCGTTTTCCCCAGGGCCCCACCACGGCCGTGTGCTCCTCTATTTCAGGAGAAAATGGTGTGTATCTCTTCAGCACAGTTCACTGAATCTCACACAGTGTCCCTGCTGCTGGTTGCTCTGACCACTTGATGTGCAACAAGAACTCTTTTTTTTCTCTTTCCAGGTATTCATCCAGTGGTTTAAAAACTCCTCAGAATCCTTCAATAAATATGCAACTGCCTTCAAGAGAGACAACCCCATATTTTAATAACGTGGATCAGAAGGACTTGGTCAGCTATTCCTCTTCAAGGGCCAACTCCGTTCCCATCATCCCGTCTGTGGGCTTGGACGAAGCCTGCATGCAAATGCAAAATGTTCCTGAAGTAACAGGCATCAAATGGTGCAAAAACTCCTATTCTGCTGAACTTGTCAACGTGAGTTCCCCAGTCAGTAATTGTCTAATAGCAGAGCAACACGAAGTGAAAGTGCTGCTGGAAACTGTGCAGGAGCAGATCCGGATGCTGACGGACGCGCGGCGGGCGGAGGACTTGGAGCTGGCGAGCGTAACGGCGCAGAGCGGCGCCAGCGAGAACACGGCCTTCCTGCCCATGAGCCCCACGGCCAAGGCAGAGCGGGAGGCACAGTTTGTCCTGAAAAGTGACACGCAGAGAGACTCGGTATTGGCCAAGTGACTCCGTGTGGGGCTTGCGGGAGGGGAAACGAGAGGTCTGTGCATTCGACGCTTTGCTAAACAGGAAGGGAGGAAGTTAAATACAAATTATTTATATGCATTAATTTAAGAGCATCTACTTAGAAGAAACCAAATAGTCAATCGCCCTCATATCATAGTGTTTTTTAACAAAATATTTTTTTAAGGGAAAAGTTCCAGGAGGGATGAAGCGTGCTTTTAGATGCTTTCTAGGCAGGATTACACAGTTCCAGTTCCAGAGGACTTTTCCGTGGTCCTGTTCGGCTGTCCGAAGGCTTAGGCTATGCATCTCTTTTTCAGTAAAGGCCAGGTACCGTCCATAGATGCATTTCTGGTTTCAGGGCAGCACTGCAGTGAGCTGCTGGGCAGGGATTCAGACCCTGGAGAACATGTCCTGTAAGCCCAACACAGATCCAGTCCCCTCTCCCCCTCTGCTCTTGATTCCAGGTTCACACCACAAAAACAGGCACGCAGACACCTAGTTCTGGGTTCTGGTAAGTGCTGTGGAATGATGACAACGTCCCTGAATTGAGCAGATGCTCAGCTCTCAACCTTAATTCGATGTGTCAGTCGCCCCAACAAAGTCAATGGAATCATTTATGAGCTTTGGGATTGGCCAAGAGTGGCAGCAGGATTGGGGTCTATAGAGATTCAGTGAGTCCACAGCTGCTGAGTCCATCTTCTGAGCTTTGCCTATCAGAGCTGCCTTGGTGGAGAGTGAGGAAGAACGAGAGAAAATGTCTAAGTGTGTATTACAACAGGTTTGGTTTTGGTTTCTGGTTTGGGTTTTTTTAAGTGGAAACATAAACTCTGTTGTTTGTTAGCACCCCTCAACATTTCTAAACTTTTACACTTTAAGAGCATTTGTAAGCTCTCAAGGAGCACTTCTCAGTGTGTGTGTATTTTTTTTAAATTTATTTTTTATTATGGCTTGTTCAGAGAAGAGTCAGGGAGATCCAGTATGATCAAAATCCAGCCAGTAAGTGTCCACACTGCCTAATTTATTCCTGCATTCATTTTTCCAGTCACTTTAATTAATTGTGGCTTAGGCTTGTGAACTTTAAAGCTACAACCCTGCAGATGGCTCAGTATGGGCAGACCCACAGGCATGCAGAGATCCTACTCTGATGGAGCTTTCTAAGAGCAGATGGTTTCCACCAAGCCGCTCCCTGCAGGGGATCAAGGCCTTAGAGAGGATGTATCATTCCCTGGTTGCCATATCCTAATCACATTATAAGCCATTTTTGCATTAGCTTTCTTTGAGTCCCTTTTCCTCCCATAAATTGTACCAAAATGTGCCAATTTTGCAATGAATTGGGTTCAGTGACACATGTTACTGGGATTATTAGTGTAAAAATACCTGCTTATTCTCGGGGGGGAAAAAGTCCACTATAAAAAATAATCATTAAATACCCTTTCCTGGTTAGTGCCAGGAGATTGATTTTTAAAAATAGAGTATATACAGAATGTATTAAAACATTACTTTGAAACAAAATAATTGTTAGATTTATTAATGTGCCCCAGACTTTCTAGTTCACAAGTCTCAAGACTTCCCAAAATAGCACAATCAACCCCACAGTGCTGTTGTATGTTGAGTCAGAATAAAGCAATATCTTAACCTCTGTCAAGTAAATTTGGAAAAGAAATTATGAAGGTGTATGTCATTTTTTTGGGTTTTTTTTTGTTAAGGCAGTAAAAAAAATTATTTTTGACAGTCTTCATTCAGCAAGTCTTATTTTGGGTTGCTTTTGTGGTTTTGGGGGTACTTTTAAAGATAAAGTTGATGAAATTGTCCTGTTTACAGAATTTTCTGTGGCTGCAATCTTTGCTGTGTGTTTTCAACAGAAATGTATTTGAGAGCAAACTATTGTTTTATGCCCCAGGATGGAGCGTGAGGTGTTGAGACTCCCTTCTGCAAAGACAGAGCTCTTGTTGTAGCAGAGAGGGGGGATCCCCCTGGGACATTTTCCTGCCATATGTGGTGGCTGGGCACAATCTCACAGTGCATGAGCTGGCTGTGGGGGCATGGCCCCAAGCCCACACCAGATAAACCCTCTGAAAGGCAGGGTGCATTAGGTGGGGCTCAGCTTTGCACCCCTACAGTCGTTGGACTTTTCTGTCCACACCACTTGCATCCCCCCATCCCAGGACATGAGCAAAGGGAGCTTGCCTCTGCCCATAAGCCCCGTGAACATACCTGAATTTTCATGTTGTGTGAAAACTGGATACTATGTAAAGCTCTGATTCAACAATTTTCAAATGGTGATCACAATTAATGAATTGTTCACCATTCATTTCTTTGAGATGATCTTTCTGCAATACAGTGCAGATGCTTAAAAATTCAATCTTGTCAATTCAGATGCAAGAACTTCCCTCCCCCAAGCTCTGCAAATTCACCTCTGGCAGCATAATGGGAGCACACAGCAAGATTTCAGTTGAAGAAAGCACCATATCATAGGCCATGCCTTTGGGGAGAGAATGTGTTCATGCAGCACCCCCGAAAGACCCAGAAAGAGGAGACGAGCAATGTATTTAAGAGAATGAAATGTTTTACTGAATGATAGCTGAAGATCTGAAATGGTGAGGATATCTTTGGTTCATGTTAGAGATACGATCTTGTACTCAGCAAAGGATGTGTGACTGTTATATGTTAACTGTTCTATTCAGTTCTCAGCATGTTTGAATAGAGAGACGTTAATATTAACCAATGACAGACTAGTGTATTATTTGTTCAGAGCATCACTTCAGATCTTACTGAAATTGTCATTGTTTGCAGAGGAAAACAAAAAGGGTTGAAAACATCCAACTAGGTAGCCTTAATGTTGTTTGTGTGGTTTTCTAATGCAACTGTTTTCCTCTGTGGACCTTCCTGTTTTACAGTGAATGGGGCAACATTTTCTCTGAGGTCTGACAATTAATTGTGTAAATCATCCGTTTGAAAGTCATACTGAAACAGCCGACATGGCAGGCCAAATTTTGCTTTGCTTCTGGTCCCACTGAACTCATGGATTGGAAGGGATGCAAGTCATTGAGAAATGCAATTCACTCCTAAAAGGGTGTCTGTTCCCAGCCTTGGAGACAGTCTGTAATCCCCCTAGAATAGGCTCTGAACTCACTCGATTTCGTGGATCATAATTAAAAATTTTATCTGACCTATGAAGTTCCAGGTGTAGTCTGGTGTGAAAATTTACACACATAACATTGCATTCAAACAAACTGGGAGAGCAGCTGACTGAATAAATTGAACTTTCTCTGAACTGAGCAGAGAGAAAGCCTGTGTCTCCAGCACAACACCATGGAGAATTGTGAGAGGTATATACCCTGATCTTTTTAAAATTTTATTTCTGTTAAGAATTTCTTCAAAAACAATCCAAAATAACCCAAAAAAAGAAAAAAAAAAAAAAACAAACAAAACCAAACAGTAGAACAATCCCAGCATTTGAAATAGGAGATGTGGGTAAGTATGGGCACATTTGTAGTGTTTACCATTGAACAACTCTTCAGTACCCCAAGGCCCAAAGCTGGAATGTTGTCATTTTTTCAGGCACATGTTTAGATCAACAAATGTTTTTGTGGAACACAAGCCCTTCAGAATGCCTTTGGTACCTGGCCACGCTCTCAGCTGGTGTGGTGAGTGCAGCAATGGCAGCACCTGTTAATGGAGGATCACATCCCAAATCCGTGCTGCTTGCTGCGCAGTGTAGTGCCACAAAGCCTAGTAATCTCCCCTGTGATGTCAGCAGTGCTACACAAAAGGATTTATTTTGCCTTTGAGCGTCCCAGCAGCGTGTGAGCCCTCTCAGCTCCGTGGCTGGTGACTGGGTTGGGCTGGCAGCTTCATCTGGCACAGGCTGATGTCCCTGGCCAGGCTCAGCAGCAGTGAACTTGTCGCCGTGTGGCTGATCCCAAAGCCACTCAGCACCATCCTTCAAGTTCAAATTTTGAAATAAACAGTGACTTGATGGCATGTGCTTGTGACCAAGCATGTGCTCCCAAATTGAAATGTTAGCAGTTAATTCACACCTACTTCTCATGTAAGTAGGGAGAAAATCTGGATTCCTTTTCCCAGTTTATCTCCAGGTTCCTGTAGTCTCCTGTTGGACATTACTTGAACATTTCTTATGCTTATAAGAAATTCTGAAAATTAATACCAAAGAAGAACTCTGAAAGAGTCCTACTTGCAGTAAATAAATTTGAAGCTTGAAGGAACAGACCTGGAATAAAAACTGTGTTTGAAAGTGGTATTAATATCAATTGCCTTTCAATCAAATGAAATTTCCCAGTAAACTCTTTACCCCCTAGTAGAACAATGAGCTTATGAAGTGATTTATTATCTTGCCATGAATTTAAAATGCTTATCTTCAAGGAGATTGGGAAAGCAAATATTTAATCTAGATTTTTTTGTGATTTATTTTTAAAATTTTATTTCAGCAGCCTAACAGGTCAATGAACCCATTATCTGTATTGTCTGACACATAGTCATAAAGTCTCCTCTTTTGTGGTCCAAAAGCTGCAATGATAGATTTCCTTAAAGAGATCAAGATTTTATCTAATTTTATTTTTAAATTGCTCATAGAATAATACAGTTATTTATCTTGCTGAAAATATAAAGTGATGCAAACTGTTTTTGGTTTTGTACTGCATTATTGCTGAATTCACAGCAAGATTGTGCTTCCTTTGTTTTGATGTCTACTTACAGGAAAACAACTGACACCCCGTTTTCAGGTTTAGACTTGGCACTTCCAAATCATGGTATCAGGCAGGATTTCTGTATTTTCCATAGCTAAGTTCAAACATGATACAGAGTGCTCACACCTCACTGACAGCCTGCACTGACTCTTCCTTGCTTGAAAAGATTTAGCAGTCTCCTCTTTGATCAACACTCCTGTAAACAAGGAGTGATTTTTCTAATACCCCACAGGGCTGTTCTTGTGCAAGTTTTCCCAGATAAATAATGAAAATACAGCAAGACCACCTATAATTCTATTTTTAATATAAGAAACTATATATAATACTTTACAGCTATAATGGAGAGTGGTTATTGGTGACTGAAGTATGTAAATAAACTATAGGACGTAATGTATGTCAGGAGCATGGAAATCCTGAAAAAAATTTGTAGCATAGCTCTTAATAATACATTCTCTTCAGGCCATCAGGAGACCTACATGCAGTTTATAATTTGCTTTCCCTGGGGGGACCATGGTCTGTACCACATCCCTGAAGTGGCTGGACACTGGTGTCCCCTGTCCTTATTTCCTGCAGTGCAAGAGCCACTTCTGTGCTCTGAACTCTCTGAATTTGTAACCCATCAGCTTCTTCACTCATGTTCAGTTTTACCTTGCCCTCAAAATGAAGAGTATCAGCCTGACATTTGGGACCCTGAATAAATTTAAAGCCTTAAAGAATTTAATGCACTTAACATTTGTCTGCTTTGATTTGACCTGATGGGAACCCTCTCCCTTGAAGGGTTTATGCAGCCTGTGCACTTTCCTGCCGTTCCTTCAAGGAATATGGAACAAGAGCTCCCAGTTGTGTAAATATTTGGAAACAAAAAAAATTTACAAATAATAATAGAGGAATAAAAAATAATAATACTAATAATTAATATTCTAAAATATACAATAGTTCCTTGCCTTCTCTGGAATACACAGCAGTAGTTAAAGGTTATCAAGATGCATCAGAGACATGAAGAAGACTCAGTGAGGCTGGTTTATAAGTCATAGGCACTTTCTCAGGAAACCCAGGCTTGGAGTTTCCCTTGTTTACATTAAGAGGATTCTTTCATAGCATGAAATTCACTCCTATACATTGCATACCTCAGCAGAAGCAGGATGGAAACTCTTCACTTTGGCTTTCTGACTCAAGTTAAACTCTCTTGCTTTAGATTATCTCTGGTCTCTTCCAGGAAAGAATAAATGAATATCCAAAAAGAAATGAAGAGAGACTTGAATACTTGATGTAAATTTTTTTAACCAAAAATCAACCAATTGCTTTTAAGACTGGGGCCATCTGCTGAACCTCAGTGTTCTAGAAATAGCTGGGGCTTACACTGCTCTTGGTGGGGCAAACAGAGGTGGTGCAAGCATCACCAACCTCACTACCCCAGCAAGACACACTGGGAACAGCTGGAGAACAGGGTAGGGAGCTTCTCCTGACTGTAGCACAGTTTTTTCCATGGCTGAGGAGGGATGGAATTTGTGTCAGGCCAGATCATGTCATCGGAGAAACTTGCCTTTTGTTTCTTTTGCAGGTCATTCTCATTCCACTGAAGTTGTGCTCATCAGCACTAGTTTGTTTTTAAGTTAGGGATTTCCAAATTCTGCAATCCTTTGAAGTGTTGAATTTAGGAAGCAGAGACTTCCAAAGAAAAAAGTAAAATTTCTTCTGTAATTTTTTAAACCATTACAAATACATGTATTGCATTAACTATTTTTTAAAAATCAGATGTTGAAAGCTAAATTACAAATATTTATATTTACATACTGATAATAGGGGATGGCTAAGATCTGTGTTTCATGTTTCTCTCCTGATCATGTTGAAGATGTCCCAGCTTGTTGCAGGGGTGTTGAACTAGATAACCTTCCAACCTGAATTATGCTAACTATGTTCAAGTTAGTTCTTTCAAGCTGCCCACAAAAAGCTGGATATTTCTGTGTGCATCAGTGATAACTTTGGGTTGTAAATGTAAATGATTTTTGGACTACATAAAACTTCCAGGTCAGACTTTGGTGTTGCACAAGTGGCAGCTGTTTCACTGCAAGCACAGTTAATGTGAAGGCTCCCAAAGGAGGATATTTGTGGTGGCTTAGCAGTTGAGCTGCCTTAAATAAACCCCAGGTCTCTGCCTGTGCAGTGCTAACCTCTGCTTCTTTCCAAAGGTGACCCACAGAGCTCCTCCACCAGTGACTGCCAAAAGGCAGGTGACTGACTTCTGTGAAGGCTCCTCTCATTAAATCAAAATGAAATAATAGGAGCTAAAAATTGATGGGCTGGATTCTCCCAGGTATTGCCTGGTTACATGGAGTGCCAGCAGCAGTGCTGATTTACAGTTTCTGAGCCTGTGGCCCATGGTTTGACCTAATTCATTAGTTCCCACCACCTGAGCTGGGGCAATTTAAGCAGAAATGTCTCTGCGCATCAGGGTAACTTCAGAGAACTGTTAAAGCAGTCTGATTCCAACTAACCTCGTTTTTTTTTACTTCATTGTATATTCTCCTTGATTATTGCAGAGGTGAAGCTGCTTCCAAAGTCTTAAAATTGTCATTGCTGATGTGTCTTTGCCAGAGCTGTCATCAGCTCCAGTTCTGACTCCAGTTCTGCAGATCAGAGCTGGCTCTTGCAGTCCAAAAGCATGTATGTACCATAAGATAATTTGGGTTGGACAAGACCTTAAAAGATACCTATTTCCATCCCCCTTGCCATGGGCAGGGACACTTTACAATAGATCAGGTTACTCCAACCCCATCCAACCTGAGCTTGAACACTTCCAGGGATGGGTGGCCTCAGCTTCCCTGGGCAGCCTGTGCACTGCCTCCCATCCTCACAGGGAACAAACAGTACAAGGAAAACTCTCCATGCTTGTTCTGCAGCAATTATGGGCATTCAGATCTTGGCACGATCAGGCTCATCGTTCACATCATCAATTTTATTTAACAAAGCTATCTCTTATACGTAATTTCCATGCTGCTTCTCTGGGTGTTATAGAGAGAAGCATGAAGGCAAATTCAGTTTGTCTGCATTTTCACTTCAGATAACAACGGTGTGGTTTTTTCCAAAGCAGGTCAGGAGACCAGCTCTTAATTTCTGAGCTGCCTGTGGGGAGTGGGGTTATTCTGAACACGGGTTGTCCATGTGCACTTTCTTATCCAATCTGTCTTTCTTCCCAAGAAGTCCTCTTTCTTCCAACAGCCCTTATTCCTGAAAACATCTAAAACATTAAGCAAAGCTAAGGCAAGAGATGTGCTCTTGTCTTCTGTGCAGAAGGGACAGGGGCATCAAGAAAGGCTAATTACCAAAAACTTCTTCAGCTGATTCCATTAGTTTTGCACAGACAGGTGATGCTAAAATGATTCTGTGTGGTTTGGTCACCCTTATTTGCAGGCTGTGACATAGATAAACTGTTTTAAATTGTCTGTGGTTTGCAGTATCTTGGGCAGACTTTCAGAATGCTCAGGACAGCATTTGCCACTCTCCTTAACTTCCATCTCCGTTTCATGTGCCTGATGGATGTTTCTGTGACACTGGCAAGGGGGCTGCACCAAGTCCCACAATATCCTTCTGGCAAGCAGGACAAACCAGCCCTTCCTGAAGCCTTGCAGGCAGTGGTCTGGATGGTGAGGAAGAATCCCACAAGCTCAGATCCCTCTTTGGACAGGGAATAGAGTTTATAGTAGGGCAGGCATCTGATACTAAAAATAAAAAAACCTCTCCCAAGGTTTTGGCCAACTTGAAAAAACACCCTGGAAATCACAGTCCTTCTAAATAAGGCTCCTGTCTAACCTCATACAGATTGGAAACAAAGTTGTGATTTTCATTTCAGTTTCATTTCAGTTTCTCTGGTAAGTAGTGGAGTAGCTTTGCATTTCCATTAATTTAAAGCTGTCTGTAGATGGCTTCAGAGAGCAAAGAGAACCCATCACTGTGGGAGTGGCTGTGCTCTAGGAAGGTGCTGTAGCTCGTGGGCAAATTCCCATCCTTGTGGCAGGATCTGGGCACCAGCACATTGCCTGTCTTCCTTAATGAGCTGAGAGAAGACCAGGCAGAGCCCTGTGTTCTCGCTCACGGGCTGCTGATGAGGCCTGGAGCAAATCCCTACACTAAAAGCACTTAAAAATGGAACAGAGGTGATGGAAATGTGGTTTGTTCACTGTGAATATCCAGCTGGGATAGTTGGAATAACTGCAAGGGAAGAATTGCCTTTGCAAATCATGTGCCTGATTTACTGGTTAAATAGTTTTTCACTCCTCCCTATTTAGTCAATAAGGACATTAAGATGTCCAGAAATAAAAGTGGAATGATTGGTTCCCAGTACTAATCTTAATGGTCACAAATCCAGTATTTCAGATTTTTTGCTCAGCACTTAGCAAGTAGAGTCAATCAGGCTTCATTTAAATAGATGAGCTCCTATTGTAGAGTTAAACCTGATTACATACTTTCCTTTATTGGTCACTAGATCTTTTCTATATCACATAAAATTATGTTTACCTTAAAACTGATCTGTAGATATGCCTGAAACAGCACCTAATGTGAACATAAAGTCAATGTTCTCAATGCTAGGGCGAGTCTTGTGAAAAATTTTTGCAGCCGAAAGTCTTGAACCATTCACTGAAATAAGACAACTATTTGATTTCGACAGAATGGATTTTGTTGTCAATAAAATCACTGATAAACACTTGAGTTGGATTTGGGACTTCTGAATATATATATATGTAAAGCTACATACACAATCTTTCTTTTAGATCACAGGAACGAATGCTCCAACTTATTCATCTAAATAGCTGGAGAAAATATCCACTTAATCACATAGTCTAAACACATTGAAGTAGGGGGAAAAAAAGGTGTTCATTTTCACCTGTGTTTATTTTTTCACCAGTAAAAATAAATAAAAAGACAAGAAAAATAATCATAGTGCCTATGACAAAGATTGTGTTTCAAGAAGTGTGCAATGTGTACCACGATTACTTTAACTGCAAATGGAAGCTGCTTTTAGACTGAGTTTGGTTGAAAGGAAATATCCTTAGAAAAACTGTTACGCAGAATCCCAGGAAATGTTTTGGTTCGATATGTTTGGCCTCCATTTTTGTGGAGCTGTACATTCCTGTCCATGGTTCTAAAGGATAAAAAAAGAACTTATTTCAGAATCAATCTGTATTTTGACTCGTTTTTATACTCCCCTCACCCAGGCTGGTTTACCATATGTGTAAATGAAGCTGAACAGTGTCATTTTTTATTTAGTGCCACAAATGAATCTTATGGCATTCCTCAATTCAGTCCTTTTCCCCTGCTCAAGTGGTGTGTTCCTGCTGTCTCCAGCCATCTCTCACTCAAAGCAGAGGTTTCATTTGCTCTCAGAGCCACAAAGAGAGTTGAGACAGACCCATCTGAAGATGCCAGCTCTCTTCATGCAGCCTCACAGGTGGGAGGATCAGTGGGGGTTGGAGTTGGAGACAAGAAGATACAGGGATCTCTGACATCTCAGCGCACAGAGAGGCACCCACCTGGAAAACCCAAGCCTTCTGCTGCTCAAGTCAGTCCTTGCCTGCAGCCCTGTCAGCTTTGGGCTAAATGAACCAGGTAGAAAGGAGGATCAATCCAGAAGAGAGGCAGAGATGGCAACATATTTCATTCTGGAGGCCCCCTGCCCCCCCCCCCCCCCCCCCCCCCCCCCCAAAAAAAAAAAAACCAAAAACAAAACAAAACAAAAAACACTACAGGTTCTTTTCAAAATGGTTTCTTACCTGATCACAGTGAGGGTGTCTCAGCAGCAGCCAAAGGGGTGGGGCAGGGTTTCAGTGTCACACACCCAGCCCCAGCCAGGGGCTGCCACAGCAGGTACAGTGCCCACCCCTGCTCAGAGCCTCACGTGCCACTTGGCAGGGATGTCCCTCCCTTCCCCTTGTGCCCAGGGTCATGTTTTCCAGCACATCCCCGGAAGTGTGTGCTGAACCTCTCCATGGTGAGCTTATTCATCACCCAAACCCCAAGGAGGCTTTCTGCTCAAGTGTTTCCAGAATGTGTCTCTGGTGATGCCAGGGACCCCTTGGCAATGTCCTGAGTTTTTGTGTGTCCCTGACACCAGGAGCTGTGCCCACGGTGTGCTGAGCACCCTGAACCCAGGCAAGGGAAGGAGGGAGCAGGGCTGTGGGTGCTCCCCGGCTCCACTCCATCTCAGTTCAGCTCCCCCATTACTCCTGGATGCTGTCTTGCAGATCCTCAAGTTCCTGCTGCACTTGGCCTTTTTCTATTGGCTTTTCCTTTTCTTTTGCTGTGTGGTTCAGAATAGTTCTCTGCATCTGACACTTGGGTTCTTCTTATGCATGATTTTTGCTTGCAATCTGCCTTCCTTGAGAAGTGTTAGTCCAAGTGCTTTTGAACACACTGGTGTTACAAAAGAGCAAAAGGAGTTTTATTTTCAAACCTGCCCTTCCAGGCACCTCATACCCCTGGGACACTGGCATTTGGGTGAGTTTGATGCTGAAGTCCCCTGGGTTAGGAAGGAGGTTTCCTTTTGCTTGGGGCTCTGGGCAGGTTTGGGTGGTTGTGTAATGCTGCCCCAGATGAGGCTCCCACCCACGCCTGTGCTGGGCTGAGCTGTTCACCTGGTTTGCAGTCACAGCTGTGAGCACGGAGGACACCCTTTGTCTCCCCACCTTGCAGGTTTCTTCTCCTGGTGTGCCTGCACCAGAAGGGTCCTGTCTTGCTGAGAGGAGGCAGCTCTGGAGGTATGGTTGTGGTAGGAGGCTTTTTTTCCTAAATGTGATTTTTTTTTTTTTAAAGGCATTTAGGTCTGTTTGTTTGTTTGTTTTCCTCCCTTTGGGTTGTGCTGAATATTTTCTGGAGTAGGTATTTTATTTATTCCATGGTGTAGTAACTTAGTTTATTAGACTGAGCAGGGATTAAGGTATTTATGCCATTTAGAGCTATAGTTGACTGTTCTGAAAATCTGCATGCTTGGTAAGAGTAAATCTCCTTTTACTCCTTTACACAAGAGTAAAATTTTTATTTCCTCCTTTCCAGAATGCAAAAATCTGAAGCTTGTTTAGAGCATGGTTTGTGCTATGATAGGCACTGCCTACTGTCCAACCATCCCAGAAAACATCCTCCATGCAGGAACTCTGGGAACTTTCCAAGGTTCAGCTTCAAATATAACAAATAAGAATGATGAGAGAACCTCATAAAACTCCTGTTAAGAGTCATATTTGATACTTACTTAAAATTTCATGTTGTTATGCTATGCCCTTTGCCAAAGACACATTAACTGGGAGTGCTTTCTGAAGCAAGGCTGCAGCAGGTATCGCACAGCATCAGGAATGTCTTGGGATGATCTGTACCCTAAAAACGAAAACCACTTTGCTTTGGCAGTCATCTACAGAGCAAAAACTTTCCTCAAATCACTTAAATATTTTTAATTCATACTCTTCACATATACAGGGCAAGCTGTTAAAAATGCCTACATGTACATCTCAAGCTACAGTTCAAGTTTTGCCTATTTAACTTAATGGGAAGATCTGCAGTTTCTTACCAGCTAAATGCTTATACGAATGTCATTGGTACTGTACAAAATAAGAGTAAGTCTTACTGTAAGTATCTTTTTTGCTAGGACTTGCACAAGGAGGTCACAGTGAAGTGCTTACTTGCTTGCAAAACCTTTCTGCTCCAGCACAGCTGAAGCAAAGATGATTGTGAAGTTAATTTGTCTCAGGTGTAGCACTGTTATCCCCAAAAAGTGTTTTCTACCAATTTAATACTGCTTAAAATAGTGCACTTATGTCTAGAGGCTCTGGATGTTTTTAACCTTAAGTCAAAGAGCTTGTTTCTCTTTACTTTTTCTCCTTCAGTACAGTGAGAGATGAAGTTAGAGTTGGGCAGGCAGCAAAAGAGCAATCAATCACAAAATTCAGGGTTTGCCCTTTTGTGGTTGTATCTTTGTTATTTAAAAGCATTGTTACAATAAGATTTACTGAGATGCAAAGAGGAGGCTGACATTTTGGGAGGCTCTGGCAGTGGGCAGCAGAGGAATTGAAGGAAAGCAAGGCCTGGGGAAAGGGTGAGTCTCACTTAAGATGAAGACATATTTTGGGATAGCTGCCAAGGACTTGGAGGAAAAAATCTGTGGATCTGCCGCATATGCAGATGAGTATAAGCCAGGTGGACAGTTCCAGGTGAGCAAAGGGGAGCTGATCGCAGAACCAGGTGGGGGGAATCTATTCTGAGAATAAGATTTCTTGATAATTATCAACCAGAAAAACGGGTGGCTCCAAATATAATTTTTTACTCAGCATAATCAGAGAGGGATTATTTGCAGGTGGAGTCTGTGGTTAGTGGTGCCTGGGTGTTCCTGGCCCACAGCTGTACCTACAAACCCTTCAGACTGGCAGGTGGATTGGACTAGGAATGATGGTCAAAGTAGAGTGAATAATCCAATGGAAAGATGATGTTTTTTGGCAGAGCTGATTTATTTTTCAAGAATAAAAGAAACTAGAGGAGGAAAAAAAAAAAAAAAAGAGGCTGTTTAGTTTGAGAGATTTGGTTAGTTATTTCACTTGGTGGTTTTTCTCCTGAAGTCAGGCCAGAGAAGGCTACAGGGACTGAATTCTAGGAACTAACTTAAAATTAGTTCCTGTAGCCTGGGGTGGTGCTGGTTCTGCCATCAGAGTGGGTACTGCAGGCATGCACGTGCCTGCCATGCTGCACTCTGCAGCCCTCTCTGGTCACAGTCTCTTCCCATTATCTCCCTTATTTCCGACCATGTTCCAGTGTAATGGACCTGGGCTGATGGGAGTACAGAAAATATGGCTTTCCCCAAGAGATCATACCAAAGCCTACAGCTGCAGCACATCCCCTGCTTTCTCTTTGGTGTCCTACATGAAGCTGCCAGTTGTCCTTCTCAGGGCTTCTCCTATGGCATCTCATGCTCTAGTCTTTTCCATGTCACGCTTGATAGGTTGCTGCTGCTTTTCTAAAAATAGAGCTGCTATTCTAGGCTGGGATTTATACCAGGAATAACAGCTATGACAGCTATTCGGGGTTTTCTTTCTTTAAAATAAAAAGATAGTTGTGGGTTTGGCCAAGTCTTCAGGAAATCTGGTGCTTTTTGGTTGATTCTCTTAACAGTCTGTATTTTACCATTGGCTGTAACAGCTTATTGACCCAAACTCTGTAGGGTATGCCTTGCTCTGGAAGATTTCTTAATTTGAATTGAACAGTGTTTATAAATTTATTGGTGATAATTTTTACTGTAAATGTAGCAAGGTATAGATACATAACTTCTGGATTCACATCAAATGAACTTTTTATTCCTACCTAGTTAATTAAGCCAATGTAGTTTAAATTCTCTAGCATAGAGCTTTTTCTCTCCATTAATTAAATGGATTAACCTTTCTTAGAAAGATATGGCTAATTATATTACTGTACCAGGCTATTAATTCCTTTCCTCAGTAAGTTACTGTTCTTATATGGCCACAGTGACCTGAAATAATTACAACCCCAATTTTACTTGAAACCTTTTCGTTTAGCACTCTTCTGATGAAATATACTGCTTCTGCTAATGTCTTACAAATACTGGGAAGGAATAACAGTGCACAGAGAGAATTTCAAGCAGCACTATCAGAGTAAAAGCTGTGGATACTCTAACAAAACAGTATTCCTTTTCCCCCCTAGATTATCACTGAGGTAGTCACATGCATGTTTGAGAAGAGGAAGCAAGTGTTCTCTATTAGCATTTGTTAGATTTCTTTTGTGTACTAGAAATACTTTATTTTATCTAGTTGAAGATGGTGGAAAAATAAGGTTATGATTTACTGTCTGTTTGAAGTCTGAGGCTGCCTGGGGTCCAAAATTCACAATGCCAGAGGCTGAATTTCTCTTCCTTGTGTTTGGAAGCATAAAACGTTGGGCTGCTGTTGTGTGCAAGAAGAGGTGTTAGCTGAATACTTGCTGATTGTCTAACACCTGATTTCTTACGTGGGCAAAGCCTCCTGCAATCCAGTTCTGTGAAATTAAATGGGGAGAACTCAAAGGGGTTTGTCACCAGAGAGGAAAACTTCTCACCTGAGTTTCATGAAAGATGCATCATGAAGCCAAACAGGAATGAAATTCATGATTTATGGATTAAATATCACTTTAATCAAGAAGACATTTTAAGTAGCCAGCTTAATCATTGTCATCAACTTCATCAGGGTGATTGAAGCCATCATTACTTTAGCAGCTGATTAGCAAGAGCTGGATGTGGTCTTTCTGCTAATGCTGGGGCTGCTCATTAAGAAAGGTGTCAGAGGTCCCTGACACCACCTCTGCATGATCTGCCCTGGTGCTTTTGCTGTATTTTCCTGGAAGGGTATGTGGATTTTTCCTTAGCTTATACTTACTGTGTAATTCAAAATAATTGCTGTTTTGTATTACAAATGCATAAGTATTTGCATGAAACTTGTTGATAAAAGCAGAAGTCTGATAGGTGGTGATTAGTTTATCCATGATTATAAAACCTAAGAAACAATTTAAACACATTTTTAAAAATAAAATCTAAAAGAAAGGATTCAAGGTTTCTGAAGGAAAATAAAAATGCATCTAGACAATGCATAATCCCAAAGCAATGAAATGCATGGTGGAGGGGACAGGTGGTTGATTTGTGCTCAGAAAAGAAAAAAAAAGCAATACTGGGCAAGATTACCAAAATGAGAGTCAGTTTGGAAGTTAATGTATAAACTTCTCTGTCTGGAATGAGAATATAAGAAGAAACATTATTCAGGTGTAGCGTGCCCCTGGGCTATATGTGGTGGGTAAAGGGGAAAAAATGAAATTTTTCTGTTAAGCACCCTAGAATAGGCCATTTAAGATACAAGCAGTGAAGTCTTAAGAAGGCTTCGGGAGCATAAAAATGAGTCTGAAAAGCAACTAAAATAACTATAATAAGAAACTATATAGGAAGTTACCTGTAGAGATGATGAATCCAGCCAGCCAGACTTTGGGTAGGGGTGCTTTCTGTCAAACTGAAGATAAATTATGCCTGTTTAGGAAAGCAGCCCTCTTGCTCTAGTTTTCAGATTATTTTCTTCCTTTTTTTAACTCCCCCCACCTAAAAAAAAGTCTTATTTTTAACTTCACTAAGCTAGCAAAGAATTGAGAGCTTGATCAAAGACACAGGTACTAGCAATTTTATCAGTCTTGAAGGATTTTAATTACTCAAATAATTCAGGTTTTCCCTCGGATTTTTGATGGGGGTTAACCTTTGGCCTGCCATTATTAGAGCAAAACTGAAATAAACATTTTCCTAAAATACTTACCTGCACATGGGGGAAAATTGAGCAGCTCTCGGCTGAATGTGAGTGAGACTCGAAGATTTGTAATCCAAGTGTGGTGATTTTTGAAAAAAAAACTGGTGTTACACCTCATCTGTATTCAGATGGAGACAGGGGAAAGGAAGCCAAGGATATTTTTTGTCATTTTGCAATAACCACTGTGGGAAAGGCAATCATTCCCAGCCCCAGCAGTCCCAAAGAAGCAGCAACCACAAATAACAAGGAGGGCCCTCAGCAGTACACAGAATACTGTGGAGGGACACAGAATTTCAATTTAGTTTCAGAGTATATGGAACAAATTTACTTTGAAACTAAAGTCTTTGTCTTACAAACTCAGTTTAATGACAGTCAGGACTGAAAGTGATGTGGGAAGGAGAGTTTAGTGAATGTGGGAAAAGCAAAGATAAAGGGATTAGAAGGGGAGACCACTTGAGACCAAGACATGCACTGATTTAGCAGCCATAATCTCTTTCCTTTGTGGGGCAGGAACACTTGTGTCAATCCTGATCATCTTTCTGTGAAAGGCATTTTCCCAGTTGTGATGGCATCTTTCCAGCACCAAATCTTCCAGGGCTTCTCTGGCTCTTTGGTGCCGTATGTATTGCTTGCTGAGGTCCTGAATACTTGCTTTCATTATTAGTGGGATCTTTCCCAGAGTATTGGGTTCTTCAGGTTCACACAAGGGGCTTGCCAGCTGTTAAAATATTTTCCATTGAGAAGAGCTCCTCCAAATCAAAGCAGTATTCTCTGCCATCACAGGGAACATGGAGATGGTATTTTGGAGCTGAAGCTAGCAGAGGGGATTTCATCAGGCTTCCTGCACCAGCCCAGGTCCCTGTTTGGTGCACAGAGAGCTGTGCTGTCTGGCAGCAATGCTGGGGCTGAGCGTGTGCCTGGCTCCTCTCCTGGCCCTGCTGTTACAGCAGAGCTGCAGCAGAGCTCCCTTTGCATCAGCTTGTTCTTGCTTGCATGTGTAGGACAGACTGAATCAAGTCTCCATTTTATTCTTTGGGCTGGTATGCTTTAGCATCAAAGGAGTGCTCCTGCTGTGGCTGGTGTTTCAAGAGACATCCTGGAATTTCATGTCTATTACTCCTTGTTGCTGATAGCCTGTCTCTCTTGCTTACCTTTGTTTCAGACCCTGCTGGTGGGCTTTAAGAGATACCCCTCCTTCCACTGGGGTTTTGCTATCCATGGGGCTTAGCATTTGGTACCATTAACAGGCTTTTTGTGGTGGCAGCACTGTTTTGGGAGAGCGATTTGGAGTGTCTGTGTGCTTGGCAGTTGCTGGAGCAGCAGCACCTGTGACTTTCTGGAGAGAGGAGCTGCGTGGGGATGGCAGCCTGGCCTGGCAGACCCCAGGGGCTGTGCTGGGACCCAGGCTGCCTCTGTGGCCTGAAATGAGCAGCCCAGGCTTCTGTCCCCATGCAGGAGGACAATCACACCTCCTCAATGTAGCAAATAACTGTGGCAGCAGACTGCAGGAGCAGCAAAAGCAGCAGCGAAGCGCATCTGATGGGTCCTGCTGCTTTGTCAGCAGTAAATAATCTTGTGTGAGCCCTGAGAGCAGCTCCCAGCTCTGCCTCCAGCCACACTGGCCTCTGTTCAACCAGAAGCTGGACTCAGGGGTTGCCCTGGACCTTGTGCATGGGAACCAGTGTCTGCTAAAAGAGTGATGTGGAGGGAGTTTCCATAGAGCAAGGTAGCTCCTAATCCTGCTTCAATTATTTCTGCGGCAGTGCAGTCACCAAATTAGTGGCTGTGGGCAAGACTGAGAAGGACAAGTGCAGGGCACCTCAGCCAGATTTGAGATAGAGCAAACAGATTTTTGAGCAAAGGGAGAGAGTGGTTATGCTGTTGTGTCTGTACCTAAAGAAAGAACTCACTTGTTGATATAATGAGAATTGCTGAAGTTCTCTGCTTCTGCTTTACTCATATTGTCCTAACATGCTTCCTTCTAGATTTCTTTATTTCTGCTGTTTCAGGTGATCTAATTTTGTGGTCAAAACAAGCATATGGAGAGGGACATGCTATTCCCTAGCATGTTCTACACGACAGCAGCCCAGTGAGTTTAAGCACCAGCACAAACAGCTGAAGTGAGAATCATAAGCAATTGTTGTATCAGACACAAATGGTGTGTCTCAGCCTGTTAATAGAGCAGCCATTTATTAACGTCCCATAAACATGGCAGAATTTCAGAAAGGTCATTCACGTGCTCTCTTGTCAACCTGCTTAAAGAATAAGAGTATTTACTTCTACAGGTTGCTGTGGAAAGAGATACTGCGTTTTTAACAGGGCTGTTTTTGTAGATGTTAAAATCACAGAAACCTTTGAAAGCAACTCTGCTGTTGACTGTAAGAAAAATAAATTGTATGTGCATGTGGAAGAGGAGTCCCAAAGACATATAAACATCATTCTGCCAAATTAAATTTGTTTAGTTAAGGATTGACAAGATGCTGAGCTGCTCTGGTTTTGCTCACTTTTAGCATCACCCATATTAAGAACTTACATCCTAGAAGTATAAATAGCTGTTAAATAGTCATCCTTTCTAGGTCAAGGAAAGAAGTCTGTGCTGCAGCTTCAGGAAACAGGGCTGAAAAGGAACAACAGGAAGCCAAAGGAAAATCAGGACGGGTAAAAGCCAAAGTAAAATTGGGATGGGTGCTTGTCAAACTTTTCAAAGCTTGCACAATTTCCCTGGACACCCCCTTCTACTCACTTAATATTTTGACCCTTTAATGCTTTTGCTGCAAGACTTAATTTGGTTTCTTCTCCTTTGACATGCAGAAAAGTTTTCCATTTTCCACTTTGTATGTCTGTGAGTATTTGAGGGCTGTTACAAATCTCTCTCCTCATTTGTTCTTTCCTGGAGCTACCTTGCCCTCCTTACCACTCCCTTCCATCACGAAATTCTTCAGCCAGTGTCTCCCCCAGTTACAAAAATGAAAACTTGATACCTGCCAAGTACTGTTTTACCATTCAGCCTTCATTTGGCAGTGGTTTCATTTAGTCCATGTTTTATCAGACAGAGTGTCAAAAATCTTTATTATAATTAAAGTACATACTCTGCTGGGGCTTTCCTACCTGCAAGGCCTCTCCTCCTGTTCAGGGTGGAAATTGGACTGCTACAAGTTAGTATTTGACAAACCCATGTTTATTGTTAGTACTTGCACACACCTGTAAAACTTGAACCAAATGAATTGAATAAATGAATTTGAGAGCAGAAATACCTTGATTTCCTTCTGTGTTCCCACAAATAGTCTCTGCCTTCTGCTATCCTTTATGAAAAGAGGCTTATGGGTTAGCCCAAACCTCTTCCTTCTGCCCACCCTCACTTATTTCTCAGGGGCACTCTGCTGGAGTTTTTCAGTGACTCCAGTTCACATGTGAGCCCTTAAAGGTGACGTGTAACTGTTTGAAGAGAAGCTGGCTGGGGCAATGTCTTCTAAGGCAAATTCCACAAAGCCCAAGGGAAGCATTTGCAAAGGCAGGGATACAGAAGCCAGTGTGCCCAAACATAAGTTTTGAGGCTCCTGACAGGCAGAGAAATCTGTCAGATGAAATGGAGGCTGCTTGCCTTGAGAAAGATCCCCCCAGAGTGTGTTAATCAATCACGTAGCTCTGCTTCATTTACAGAGCAAAGGGAATGCAGCAGCTCTCTAGCCTGGTGGGAGGGAGCTGTTTTGGGCCAGCTCTGATGGGGCTGCCCCTGCCCAGGCAGATGCTGGTGGTGCCTGACATGCCCCAGGCTTTGCAGTTTGTGTCGTCTGGTGAAGCTGCACGCAAACTCCAGGCACTGGTGTGAGCAGCACAGCTCCTGGGTTGTCAACAGGATGATTTAAAGCATTTGGACTGCAAAGAACAGATGCACTAAACCACAATGACATTACATGTGTGTTTTAAAAGCACATTTCCATGGATACACAACAAAAGTTATCCCAAATTAATGTTCTTGGAATTCATATTTTGAATGTCCTCTGTGGGAGTTTCACTTAGGAAAAGACCTCTTTTTAATTAATTTTTAACCTGGCTACTGCTCTTCAGCAGTTCAAGGTGATTGATTTATTAGACATTTTAATTGTTTAAATACAGTATTGACTGAACAGAAGCCTGAGCAGCGTCTTCCATAGATTTTCATAATTAACAGTGTGGCAAAATAAAGGTCCAAGAAAGAAATGTTTGTTTCTTGGGATCTCTAATATGTAGCACACTTTAAAAAAAGACGTGGTATTCAGGTTCTTTTCACTACAGTAGATTTTGGGGAAACTGAAAATAACAATAAAAATACTCAATTTGTGGGTTTTCTTAGCTTTTTAATGGCTCACCAATGATGTTGCACACTGTAGATATTACCGTATGGATGATCTATATACTTCCCTATGGAGATGGCAAGCTGGGGAGGACCTACTCTTGCTATCAGGACCATAACTAGAATGGATATGAATGATTGCTTCTTCTGCTTCATTCAGTAGGAAATCACTGAGTCACACTGATGAAGAATAATCTTACCTCTCCAGTGAGTCATCAAATCAAAGAAAAGCCTGAATGGACTTTAGGTTACTTGTCTGAATTATTTTCTGTTCAAAGTTTATCTTTCAGTAGTTAATAAAAAATTTGCTGTGGTGCTAACGAATTTTTTAATCAGACTTCTACCACTCACCACACAGAAAATAGAGTCCCTGCACCCAGGAAATAGAGCCTCAAAGACTTGACTGAATTTTTCAAAGCATGTGCACATTGAAGCCCCAGGGATGGGGTTTCAGTCACTTGTGCTTGTAGCATCCTGTTAGTCCACAGTGGGGTTGTATATACACTCAGTGATTTCCTCTAAACATTTGGAGTGGCCAAAGCCCAGTGAAAATGTTACTTTTCCCAAGAAGTGATAGCTTTCCAGAAAACTTAGATTGGTGTTTTTTTCCATGGGAATGTAAGTGAAATACTGCAGCTCAGGAATGTGTACAGGTTATATGCCAGGCTGCAGAGAGAGACTGCTGGGATTGATGAAACTCCTGGAGATCTACAGCTTCAGTTTGCACAGCACAAGTTCCTCCTCCCCCCACCACTCCTCCTGGGAAGCTCTCCAGCCCCAGGACTGCACTTAGTTCCTGCTGGGAAAAATTGCACGAGAGAGTCTTAGAGAGCAGGGAAAGCAAAATCAGGAAATAGAGGCGAGGAACAGGAGAAAAAAAGTAAAGAACATGCACAGAAAAGTTAAAACACAGTAAAATTTGCCTCTATTTGTCTCCTCGGTAGTTGGATTATTTCAGCAGTTTGGCAGTGGAGTTGTTTTTCTACAGAGAGGGGTAGCAAAGAGTTGTATTAAAAGTGGTGGCAACGCTTTAATTTGCTCTTAATTAAATCTTACTGCATTCTATTTCACTTTCAAATTTTCCTGTTTATGGGTGATTTGCAATTCATACTTACAATTCATGCTAAAATTGCTGTTCATGCATGTACTTTCAATGGTTGCTAACAAAATTTAACTCTGATTTGGTAGCACTAGATTTAAGAAAGACCCAGGAAAAGTGTGTAGTATGTTTCTATTTTGTGGTTTATATGCAAATAAGAGAAAGCCTTAATTTTACAAGGGGAAAAACCCATTTGATGTCACATTTTGAAGATCAGTGTTGTCATTTAAACACTATAGTGACAAAAAATGCAGGGTGGGTTTGCTTGGTTGGGGTTTTTTTTTTGTGGTTGTTGCTTTGGTTTGGATTTTTGCTTTGGTTTTTTATGTGGGGTTTGTTTGGGTTTTTTTTTTTTTTTTTGGTGTGTGTGTTTCTGTGCATTTGCAGTGTTGTTTGGTATATATCAACTAAATGGGGAGGAAAAGTCACCTGGGGAAACTTTGGCAGACTCTGGCTGGAGGCAGATTTCAAACATTTTATGACTGCAAATATGTTGCAGAGAATCAAAGAAATGGTAGGCAGAGCGTCCAGAAGCAGAATAAACTAACCTCTCTCAAATTCCATCAGGAGAGCTTGTGCATCTAGGGAAAAGAAAAGCCAGGGAAGTTTTGCTTCCCTTTGAAGCTTTTCTAGAAAGAATCTTTAATGATGGGTGTCTGCAGCCTCTTCCTGACCATACCGAATGTACAACGCCCAGGCTTCAAGGCAGAGAAGATGGAGCCTAAACAAGAATGAGCTCAGGGTGCCACTCGCACTGAGAGTTACCTGTAAGGGTTCCCCTGGGCTGTGAGCTGCAGTTTGTGTGGATGATGCCAAAGGCAGCGTTTCAGACTCGAGGTGGGTGCGTTGGTGTTTGTTCTCTGAGCACTGAGAGCTGGAGAGACTCCAGCAGCGCAAATGCAGAATCCTCCCTTCTGCAGCAGGCAGGGACCAAGTGGCACAGCAAAGAACAGGCTATGAATACTTGTGCAAATGTAGAGAGGGAAGCACTTCAGTGAAAATATGCAGAGAAAAAGAGAGTAGTTTAGTAAAAGCTGCTTTTTTGTCCCCCTTGTAGGAAAATGTGCTTAGTAATAGGTTCATTTTGACTTCTAAAGGAATTTCTGTCAAATACAATTATCAGGGAAGACTACAACTGCAAAGGTATCAAAGCTATGTTTGCAGAAATCAGGTTTCAGAGCACTTTGAGATGGAAGATATTTGTCAAATTTCTTTACATGTCATCTCATGTTTCTTTTATTTATGAATTTTCCTACTGTGGTATATGCTGTCTGTTTAAAGATGAGAATGCTCTGGCAGTTTGCTTTTTTAAAGAAGTCTTTGGCAGCTGCATTATATTTATTTATTTTGTTTTTTTTCTCTTCATCACTTGAAAAGAAAAGCGGAAAAGTGAAACAAAGCACAGAAATAAAGCAGTCTGTCACACTGAAAACCTCTGAAACATAAATAATAAACTTTATTTACTAGGTAATTCTCCTTGATACTCTTGTTTATCATATTTTCAACAGCTCTCACTTAAGACAGTGTTGCCTAAGTACAAGGAGAGTGTCTTGATATTGTTAAACTGAAAGAAACATCACATTTGTATTAAAAGACATTCAGGTTTAAAAGCATGTCAAAAATATTTTGAATGCATTTGGAAAAGCAAATGCATTTCTTTCAAGCATCTGAAGACTAATTTCATTTTATATTCTGGGTAAGACCAGGCTGCTAGCAAGAAATGCCTATTATTTGCTACTTTTACTTTTTTCATGGCATGTATATTCCATGTTGAAGGCATCCTTTCTGTTCATTTGGTGTCACAGATCAAGTTTTGGTAGCCACTCTATACATGGATCTATTATTCTCGGTTTAATTCACCACAACAACTCCCAGCTGATGAACTGAGTGTTATTCTAAATACATTTAAAGGAGGAAGAAAAGATTAAATTTATTTCTTTCCTGGTTTTTGACTATGCTGTGCCCACAATTCAAACACGCACTGCATAATCTCCTAAAAATTAAATGTCATCATTTGACAGTAAGAGGAATGACCCACTGAATTCAAATTACAAAGAACCCTGAATTGCTTTCAGCTGTTCTCCCAGTGGGTCACCGTTTCTAATGACGAGCCAATTCTTCAGGTGGGTTGTGTTTGCAGGAAAGCAGACATTATCAGGGATGCATGGTGTCACAGAGTGCAGTCAGAATGTCTTCATCGCTGCTGTGCCAGGGAAATGCTGCTCAAATGATTCCAGGGGAACCATGTCATGTTTGCTGCCAGGTGGAAGCAGGAGCTCTGAGCTGTTCCCATTATGTAATGTTTTCCTGGTGGAAATAGCAAGCCATGATGCTGCTGTTCCCTTTCCCAGCTCTCCTGTGCTCCCCAGTGCTATCAGCTCCCTGGGTGCCTGTGCAGAGCCCAGGGGGATCTGGTCAGGGCTGTGAATCTGCAGAAGAGGATGGGGAATGAACCCCCCAGTGCAGGATGCTCCCTCCAGAACCAGAGCAGTGAGCAGAGGATTTCTCCAGCCATGACTTAATACTGAATTCATTTTGAACAGAGCAGCTGATGCTGTATTCAGTGGTTTATGAGGTATATTCTTTGTCTTTGGAGGCAGGGAGAAGTCTCTAAATGTCCACAGGCATCATCTTGCACAGGCATCAAATTCCCTTCTCCTGTAAAATTCAAGTGTGATTTGCTGAGGCTCAAAGCAAATCAGTGGGATGGCTTCTCCCTCCACCAGGAAAAACCTCCACCATGTGTTTTGTAGTGATATAAGTGAGGAGGATACATGGCAGAGTATGAGGCAGAATCTATTGCTCATACTGCAGGGTGTAAATCAGTCAAAGATAGCTTCAGGTGAGAAAGAAATCTCTTCTCTATATTTAATGCCTGGCTATAAATTTGAGGCCTCTGACTGCCTCTCATGCAGAAATATTGGCTAATGTGTTTTTCGTATATACAAGTGTGCATTTGTCAGTTTGTGCTGCCCACAGTACAGACATTCACAATTTTGATCGCAGATGAAGACTCCCTTTCCTGAGATTTTTTTCCAAGTGTAGATTCACTTTAGAAGCCTATACAGGAGGATGTGCCTGTATTAAATAGCAGCCAGGTGCCTGTGGAGCAGCATTCTTCACAATCCAAAATTTCAAAAGATTATTATAAGAAAAATTCATAGTATGCAGTTTTCTGTCTCCTCACAGGCCAGTAACACCATAAATATGATGAGGACTTTTAATAGCTTGAGTTCAGGTCCCTTAATATATTTCCTAGGTAGTGCAGCCACGTGCTTAAAAGCACCTTTCCTGATTATTTTTCAGGCTTTGAAAGAACAGTACTCTGGAACCCATGTGAGCTATGTGCAGAAGACTGCATGTCTCCTGAAAGGAGCTGCTCTTTCAAGAGGGTGAGAAGCACCAGAAGCCTCTAATTACAGCAGTGCAAACTGTCAGCTCTTGTACACTGGGCTATTCTAAAATATAGTTTGTGTTGATTCACTTTCAAGCCAAGATAACAACCTCACAGGAAACCAGGCTTTTACATCAACTAATTAAAAATTGATGTGGCTCCAATGCAGCCTAGATAAGGAGGAACTCACCCCTCTAGTGCCAGGCACTCAAAACCTGCCCTGGAAAGCCAAGCAAAGGCCCAGTATCAGTCATTGCTGATTACCTGCTGATTCTCCTGCAGGTAACTTGTAAAGAAGGTCCAAAGGCTATCTCATTTACTGTCCCATAACAGCTTGATAATCAGGTATGTGCTTCTGTAATAATTTACTGGTTTAATGATATTACATTGTTCAGCAAAAAAAGATAATCTCTTCTAGGTATATTTCCCTTTAGTACTCAGCCTTTTTAGGGCTGAGGGAACAGGACAGGAGTGACAAAAAAAAAACAAAAAAAAAAAAACCTAAATTTCACTGGCTTGAACCAGAGCTGTGGGGTGGGTGAACCCAGGCAATCATTAAACACTTTGGCACCACACATGGCACCAAAAATAATTTCCCTCGCATGTGAGTTCCTACATGATAAAGCAGAACAGTGGATTGAATAGTGGGCAGCATGCTCTGGGAAGCATCCTTGTGATTTCATCGCTGTAGCTTGGCAGGCTGCACCCCACTCCTTCAGTCAGGGATGGGAGCAGGACAGCTCCACCCCAGGCACTGAGGACTGGGTTGGCTTTTACAGGGAGATCTTCTGCCCTCTCACCCCGCTGGTGCAGCAGTGAGCAGAGCTGAGGTGGGTATACCCTGGGGTGATGTGGCTGCTGCTGAAAGCCTGGAGATCTTCTGGGATGTGAGAGCATTTCAGGAGATGCCATAGCTGTCCTGCTGTGTATGGACACCCCATAAACTGCAGCTGCCTTCATGGGGCTGTGTAGCTGCAAGGAGAAGGTTAACAATGGGAGAAATTTCTACTTAGTTCATTAATACTGTAGATGCTATTAAAAAAAAAAATTAAATCCCAGTTGGCACAGGCTGCAGGATTTACTAATCAACATGTCAGTTCATTTCCAAATGCCTCATACACCTCGAGTTATTTTTGTCCAGCTGCTTCCTGCAGACACAGTTTGAACAGTCAGAAATAAAAGCAAATTTCAGTGCACCAGCAGCATGCTGCTGGCACTCTGCTCTGACTTAGGCAGGTATCTTCTAAAGGCTTTTAAATAGGGGTGGGGGAGATGGAACAGCCAATGTAAATATAGAGAGATTATTCAGTAACTTATTGCTAAACTGAGGAAATCCTTGCCTGTGGGCCACACACAGTTTCCTTTGTAAACTGATTTAGGAAAAAAATTCTAAGATTTGTGCTGAAGATCCTTTATTTGTAACTCTGCAGTGAGGGCTCCATAATCTGTATTCAGCTATGATATTCAAAAACTACTTAACTCTACAGTTGATAGGACTTCTGCATGTGAAAAGTTGAGCATCTTCCCACATGCTGGAACAGCTTCCCTGCATTGGAGCCTGCCCTCTAAGTGCATTTGAGCACAGGAATTGTTCCCTGTGTGCATGCAGTTATCTCAGAGAGGGCATCCCCATGAGATGGGCCTGGGTTCTGTTTCATGGCTGGGTCAGGAAAAGGTGTGGGTTAACAAATCACAGCAGTGATCAGGATCACAATAAGAAGCTTGAATCATGAGGAATTAAAAAGAATGAGACTTATAAGTCTCATTAAGACTCACTAAATAAACTACCTGTGATGCTCTAGAGTGAAGGTAAAAGAGCAAATTTTCCAGGAAATTTGGGTTCAGCAGCTCCTTGTGCTCTCCTCTTGGCTGATGCTGCCTGTGCCAGCTGAGCTGGCCAAGGGCTGGGCTCCCCATCCTCCTCACCTCTCTTGTGCTTGCCAGCATGTACTCAGCCCTCCTAGCAACTCTACTCTCTAGGCATCACACCCTGATGAATTCCAAGCAGGAATTCAGGAAAATCACTCAAGAGATACCTGCTGACAGCAGGAAGGTCTTGATTGCAGTGCTCCTGAGCATGCTGCTCAGGTTTCTGTCTGCTTTCCTGTGCTTCTTTCTATGGTAATGCCCTTTCTCCGTGGGTGTTACTAGGAGCAGGAGCACAAATACAGGAGTCTGTAATAAACCTGAGCTTCCAGGATATGTTTTTGCTAGAGAGGGAACAACAAATGCTTATTTTCTTTTGAAGTAGCTCATCTGAGCTTTTAGCAATCAGAGGGAGATTTCTCTTGGCAGGCACAACAAGGACTCTTGCTCTGAATCCCAGGAGAAAGGTGGCTGTGCAGAGGAGGCTGTTGATCGGCTCAGCCCTGTGGCTGCTTGCCCAGGGGGAATTCTGGAATGCCACTGTGCTGCTGGCTCCCCTGGCAGGGCTCCTTGGCACTCAGGGCATTCCCAGAGTACTTTCCTATCCCTCCTCTCACACACAGGTACCTCAGCCACCTTCTCTTCTGCTCTTTGCAAGTTTCTGGAGCTTTTTTTTCACCAGTGTGACCCGAGTGCTGGAGATATTTAGGAGTTTTCTGCCTTGAGAGCAGATTCCCATCGCCACAGGCTTATCTGGGACAAAGCTCATAACAGCAGAAAGCCAAGGGTCAGTATATTAAAGCAGAATGCAATAACCCGTTCAGTTGGAGGCTATCTTGATTTCCATATAAATGCAGAAAGTTATATTTGAATGTGCACCTCTCAGGCATATGTAATGCTAATAGGGAAGTAATTTTTATGTCACTTTGTTTTGATTTAGTTGTTTGATAAATGGGATTCTTTCCGGCACTCTTGCCATCCTGTCTTGCTGCACCAGTGTTTGAGTAGGGTTAATTTTAATTGGAATTAATGACTACCAATGGCCCTTATGCAGGTCATTGGCTAAATCTTAGAAACTTGAATTCCTAGAATTGTCAGAGATGTTTAAAATGCCCTGTACTGCAAAGTAATAATGACCTACATTTTGTCTGTGGTTCTGAACTAAAAAGGATGTGTAATTCCTCTTCCACATATCTTTAGCCTGACCCACAGTTGTACCTCTAAACCTACTTTTAACAAGAGACATTGTTGTTAATAACATGCTTTCAGAGCTAGATTTTTTTTGTTTCAGTTATTTTCCAACCCCTCAAATGGCAGAATTTGCCCAAAATTCCTTTGCTACTTAGAGATTCCTGACCATTACAGGCACCAACCATCCTGACCTTTTTTTCTAGCAAGTTTTATGATAAAGGTTATGCTAAATTTCTGATTTTCCTTTAAATAATTCTAACACATCATGTATTATTAATAAGTATGGAGTGACATCCCAGAAGATGGTATATTTACCATCTTACCATATTTTTATTCCTTATAAATGAAAAAGGGGCACCGATGACAGCTTACCATGCAGGGATAAATGAAGTGCAGCTCAGAAGGAAAAGTGATGAATTGTAGTGTTATCTGGAATGTAAAGCAGAGCCACCTCGGCAGGACAGGGCTGCCAAGGCAGCTCTCAGCCTCAACAAATGACTTCCCACTCACGGTTCTTATCTTGTAGTAGTGGCTTTTTGTTATCCTGGAGGACTTTCTCCACACTAACAGGAGCAAGCTGATTTTCCACAGATGATGGCAGTGTGGGTAGAGCCTCTGTGGGTGGGAGGGGCCCATCTCTGGAGAATGGAAGGTGCTGCTTTCCTGGGATGCTGCCCCTCTGTGTTTGTCACTGTGCAGAGCTGCAGGCAAAAAGCAAGAATTCCAGCTCGTGGGGTGTGCTCAGAAAATGTGCAGACTTCACCCTGCCCCAGTTTATGGGGTATCAATTCTCCCAGGAGATCTTTTCTTCAAGAGCACCAACAAAAACTTTCAACAATGTAATACACTCCTAAGGCTTCTGAGCCACTTCTCTGCTCCTCCTTTTCAAACTTGTTTTTAATTTCATTGTTCCTAGTTCAGTTTCTAGTGTTTTGTGCAAAAGTCACATCAACAGTAAAAATAATAAATCTTTTCTTATCTCTAAAATTCTCTTCTTATTGCCTTGTTCCCACAAGATACTGTTGCTGTTGTGACAACAGCCTTAGAGTTCAAATATGACTCATGGTATGTTAACTTACTGGTACAGTAAACCTGAAAGGGAAGGAAGGAAAAAAGATAGTTTGCTTTTTCAATATATTTTTTTGTTTTAAAGCTAAATAATGCAAACAGTGCATTATAAAATATGTTTGTTTTTTTTTTTTTTTAATCAAAAACCTACTTGCATAAAGAGAATCTAAAGTTTTCTTTTTAACTATTTTTTTTTTTGTTATTGACAGGATCTTCCTGGTCTGTTTTCCTCTCCCCTAGTACTAATTACAGACTTTTGTATAATTGGGAAATCCATAAGTATGTAATAGTTTTGACAGTTTCTAATTTACACAGAAATTCAGCCTGTGTTATGGGCCAAGATGTTCCTTTTGTCAGATTAAAACTATTATTGTTTTTTGTAAAAGGGAATATGGAGACTATGAGGGCATTTAATTTTCTTGTAATGAATACAAAGGGAGATACAGAATGTCAGAAGGGACATGTTGAATTTCCAGAGCCCATTGCTGGCACTTGCATTTATTGCTGCATCATCCCCTGCAGACAATGAAACCCAGACTCGTTTATAAATTACTACCACACATATTAAAAAATCATACCGTTTGTCTTGTCCTCTGCTTGTTACTTGCACTTCACATTTGTCTCTGCTGGGTTTTCTGTTTCCTAGGGATGTTTCCCAGGATGTATCCCAGGACAGAGTCTACATTCAGTGCCTTATCTTTCAACATTTCTAATTCCAGAAGAGCCACTAGAAACATATGTGAGAATCATCAGAAAGATCTCCGAGGTCTATTCAGACAGAAGAATGAATCACAGAAATTCTCTTCCAAGTTTTCAACTCTTCTGTCAAGCATCAGCATCCCTCCTTTGCTTCTCTTGTTAAGAGAGACAGGCAGACCCAGAGTGCTTGACTCTGTTCTGCTCCTCTGGCTCATCTTTCCTGATATTTTCTTGAACCATGAACTGAACTGCAAATAATAGGCTTGCTTATATAAAAGGCTGCCTCTTTACATGAGTAGAAGCCGTGCATCTGGGCTCTTTGAAACTGGCTCTGTGGCATTTCATATACTTTGTTCTCTGGTCAGAAGTTCAGGATGTTCCATTTCTAAATCTGATTTCCGGCTAAAATATAAATGCGTCGCATTGACTGATCATCCTTGGAAGTTTATCTGCTTTTAGAGTTAAAGATGTGAATGATTGATGCTTCTGCTGTGCTTGGCTATGAATCATTATATGATGCCCTGATTTTTCTTTCTAAATCTCTGTAGCTCTAGCAAATAAGGTGTTTAAGGGAGAGAGGGGAGAAAAAAGGGTAGAATATGACCTTCCTGTTAGTCACACTTCAGGTAAAATAATATTCTTGCAAGGACGTGGTTCTCTTTGAGTTTCTACCTACCTTGTGAACTGTGACGAAGTGCAGACTATCACCTGCAGGCTTTTGGAAGTAAATTCAAACATAAAAGTCTTGACAGTTGAAGCAACAGATGAAACTGTCAGGATTTAATTAGGATTCTATTAAAAATTAACTCCAGCATTACTTCCTGTCAAGGTCAATTAGACATTTTCAGGGTATTTGAATGAAGTATTCCTCTGGGATATTTTTCCCCATCTAGTGACCAGTATTCTTTAAAGAACCTCTGAAGCTTTTTGTGTCCCTTGCCTGCGGTGGAGGGAGCTGATGTTGTCTATCCTGCATGCAAGAACTCTTTCAAATTACTGATTTGAAAACAGCAGGGCATGACTCATCTAAGTACAGGAATCTACACTTTACACAAAATGCATTTTCCCAAACAGCCACCCACATTCCACTTGGTTCATCTGTGACCCTTCCTCATCCCAATATGGAAAGCACCACCTTTCTGTGCTCTCTGAGCCCCCAACTCAGGTTTCTGTGGTGGGGATAGGGTCTGGGAGGGACAAGACCCCAGGGGAAAATGCTTCACTTCTGCCATCCATTGAAATTAGAACAATGAGGAGACTAGAAATTGATTTGAGAAGGGATTAGGGATTCAAAAGCTGTGCGGGGCCTGCTCTCAGGGGCAGGTGCCATGCATTTGACTGGCAGGCATTACACTGAACGCTGTGTCATCCTAGAAGGCTCTCATGGCACTATTAAATTCCCCTTGCCATATTTCTTCAGTGGGGCAAGAAAGATTTACCATTCGTTGACTTCACCTCTTAGGGAAAAAAATGCTTCAGCTTATGCTTGATTTGTCATAAATACTGACGTAGACCAGGAGAGCACATTTTAATATAAAATCTCAAACAAAATTTTAGGCAATCTTTTCCTTTCTTTGCTGAGATGTTTAGAATGGAGCTTTCACATGGAAAAATATGGAAAATAGTCTGTGAACTGATGGCTGCCACTGAAGAGGAGATGGCAGCAGTATTTAGGGGCATGAAACCATTCTGTCCTGATTTGATAATGTCTAACTGCATAGCAGCTTCTGTGCTCTTATCAATGGCTGCCATACAAAACGCACTTGCTTCACCTCATGGCAGATGCCTGCTTCTCCTCAGAGAGACAGAGGACTCAAAAGAAGATAGGAAAATAAATTCCTTGCTCTTTTACCTGCAGTCCTTTTCCTTCCCTTTGCAAAGTGATTGCTTTTTGTAGCCAACCTCTTTTAGAGGGAACTATTTTCTCTCAGGCACTCAAAATGCTTCCATAGCTCAGGTCACCAGGGAATGCAGTCTCACACTACTTGGGGACTAATTGCACAGAATAATTACTGAGTCCTCAGCCCTCACAAGGATTGTTTTATAAATAATTCCCCCTTTAAATGTTGATTACACATATGCTTCCCGAAAGGATTATGCAGAGGAAATAATTCTCTGAAACTGTCGCTGTTCCTGTCATGTGGCACAGGGAGAAAAGGCTGCAGGGTGGGAGTGACAGGAGAGGTGAGCAGGGTCCCTGTCCCTTCCCCTGGGTGGCCATGACCCCACCAAGGGACTGGGTCTGAACATGGGCTGGTTTGGCAGAGTCAATGAGCCCAACACTCAGTCTTGAAGCAGGAATGGCAGAGCTCTGTTGCTCAGCAAAACCTGTGTCTATGGGCTGCTGGAGATGGAGGGGTGAAGCTGGGTTTCCAATAAAAGGGAAAGAAGTTTGTAGGGGTGGATGTGCGGCTCCACTAAAATCCTTGCCTCAGGCTTTTTCTGCCTGCTTCAGAAATTCAAATGGATGTGGCAATCTGTGTGCTGTGAGGGGGACTATGGAGGTAACCGTATAAATGTGATGGAATGAGAATTTAAAATAGTGAATGTGTAGTGGTTGTGCAAATGACAGACTACAGATGGGGTTTTGCTAAATGTATTAGCATGATTGGTGAAGCAGGCTGACAGTATTGTTAAAACCAACACTAGAGCATTTGTACAGAGCAATCAATATCCCTTCTGGCTGCAGTTCCCTATGTCAGGTGAAGAAAATGTTTTAACAGAAATTCAGTTTATATGTCTGAAGCGGAGAAGGGGTTTTTTGTATTTCTTATGGTAAAAAATGTGCTTTTCTCTTTCAAAGTATGTGTCAGGTGAATTTTTTCCTTTTTTGTGGAAGCCTGAAAGCCTATTGTAATAACCAAAAAAAACCACAAGTGGCAGTAGGGCACTGGCAGGTGAATCAAGCATCAGCCCCAGCTGATAAGCTAAGGCAGGGGCTGTCTCTGGATGACTGCTTGCAGCCTAAAAATGAACATGTGTGTAAATGTGCAACCTGAAATAGAAGTGAGTTATATTGAATAGTAAAACGTAATATTAATAACCCTATCCTAGCAGTTTATAACATACCCACATCCTACTACACAGGGCAGACTTACAATCAAGAATATTTCCAGAAGCTCAGAAATACTGTTTGCAAATGCATGTTCTAGTAAGTGCTGCTTAACTGCTTACAGGATCTATGTCATCTGCAGAAAACCATTTTTCAATAGAGAGTTGGATTTTTTAGAGAGTTTTTTACTGCTTTAGCTACTGGTACGTGTGTGAATTCCATGGCAGATCTACAGGTGTAAAGAGGGAGCAGCTCTGGTTCTGGTTTGGGTTTGCATTTTAACAGTGGGGGCTGGAGAATGATTCTTTCCGCTCATGCTCAGGAGGGTAACTCCTGTTACTGGGACACAGGGATGTGCTGACAGCATGCAATGACATGAACAGCCTCTGTCTGGGTGCTGTCATCAGAGAGGTGTTTGATAGCCTGACTTCAGATACCTGAGTTCATCACTCAGCCACTTTTGAAGGCTGTCCTGGTCATTTCATGGTATTTGCACGAGCTGGTTTTTGAGTAATAGAGCTCCCTGAATCTACTGTGGCACTGCTGATGGATGAAGGCATTCCCAATACTATTTCTTCATGTTAGACATGACAGGGGACAAGTGTTAATGGATTTCCTTTAAATTTTGATAGTTATCAGCAGTTACCATTATTTTGCATTAATCAGAAGTAGCTTAGAATTCAAGTTTAACAGTGATGATGGTCTGACCACAAAGAACAAAGAATCTTTCCCCAAATTCAAAGCCTAACAGTTTTTTTTTCTTTTTAAGGCTTCTTCTGTGTTTGCTTTGCCTTCATCTAAAAAACACTTTCAAAAGTAATGTAAAAGGCCAGATTAACTACAGAATTTTTAAATGTGCTTCTGTTGTCTGTGGCTGTGAAGGAATAGCATGGTCCTGCTTGCAGCCTGAGCTGTGTCCCACAGCTAGAGAGAGAGCACTGTCCCTCACCAGGCCCTGCATTGGTCACAGCCCAGGCTCCAGAGACCTCTCCAGGAAAAGGGCCAGAGTCAAGGCTCTTGCTTGAAGCTGCATTGATCCAACCCCTGCAAGAACATGAGAGAAATGATGGCAAATTCCTTCCCCAGACAGAACAATGCCATTTTCTACAAGATGCGATCTTTAGAAATCAATCAATTTTGTACTTTTCAGTAAATTCAGGCAGCTCCAAATTAAATTGGAAAAACTGTTTGCATGGAAGTAATTCTTTTAAGTGAATTTCTGCTTATACCCCAACACTAACATCAATGTGGATTTCATTAATATGTTTCATTAAAAGGATTTCAATTAGGAATTAGTTCCAAAATTGCCTAATATGTCAGGCTCTGAGGACACCCATAATTACATCTATAGCCTTTCTAGATCTATACCATTTTCCCTCCTGTCTCTCTCTGCCTGTGCTAATAAGCATTTCTAAAGTGCTTGTTAGTCTGGTAAGTTTTACAAATTACAAAAAGTTTTGCTTTCTTTTACTTTTGTTCAGACCCCTAATCTTCTCATTCATTACTTTTAAATGTATTATCCTACTGCTTTTTTAATACAGAAGCAGTGAAGATGAAAGTGAGTACATTTAGTACAAATCTAGATGATCTAGATTTGATACCTCTAGTATCAAATTCCTATTCTAGATCTAGATTTGATACATCTAGTATCAAATTCCTATTCTAGATCTAGATTTGATACATCTAGTATCAAATTCCTATTCTAGATCTAGATTTGATACATCTAGTATCGAATCTAGGTGTTGGACTCTGGCCATGCCGTCCCTTATGGTTTTTAAGCACATCTTCAGACAAAATCTTGTGCTCCAAGGAGTGAACGTGTCCAGACCCTCACACTGAAAGGACTCCCCACTTTCTGAAAAGGCAATTTTCAGCAAGGGATCAGGGACCCTTAAACAGGTTGGTGGACCACCTTCTCTGTTTAAGAGAAGGATCCCATTATCCTACTGCTTTTTTAATACAGAAGCAGTGAAGATGAAAGTGAGTACATTTAGTACAAATCTAGATGATCTAGATTTGATACCTCTAGTATCAAATTCCAATTCTAGATCTAGATTTGATACATCTAGTATCAAATTCCTATTCTAGATCTAGATTTGATACATCTAGTATCGAATCTAGGTGTTGGACTCTGGCCATGCCGTCCCTTATGGTTTTTAAGCACATCTTCAGACAAAATCTTGTGCTCCAAGGAGTGAACGTGTCCAGACCCTCACACTGAAAGGACTCCCCACTTTCTGAAAAGGCAATTTTCAGCAAGGGATCAGGGACCCTTAAACAGGTTGGTGGACCACCTTCTCTGTTTAAAAGAAGGACTGGTGGTGGGTGGCTGCCAGACACAATCCAGTGCACAAGAATCATGGCCTTACACTGCCTTGAGTCTCTGCTGGAGCCCTGCTGAACATTGCGTGCTTGAGTTTATCAGCCTAAGAGTTACTTTTACAATATTATCGCTTTTCAAGGTTAAAGCTGATAGAAAAGTAATATAAAAACAAGAACTAAAGAAAACTCTACAAGGAACAACGGAGAAATATTACTTTTGCTTAGCTTTGGTTATTTAAAAAGGAGCTCTTCTCATTTCTCACATGTTAGGCTTTTCTTCAGATAAGATTTAGAAACAATAATGAATTTCAGTGCTATAATAGGTTAAAATTAAATGTTTACCTATACTTTGATTAAACAAAACCATTGTAATTAATTGCACACACACAGTAAAATAAATTCCTCCATATAGTAACATTTACTAAATAGGCAATATTGTTCTCTTTTCTCAAGACCAGATAACAATGGACCAATTATTCTTTACTGCTTTCTAAGAGAGCTTCCCATTGTACAGAGAGGTTTAACATCTGGATCAATGCTTGCATGATTCTTAATGAAGTCCTTTAGCTCTTAGAAATTATTGAAAAAACATCTCCCGTGGAAAACAAAGATTAGTTTAGCTGGATGTCATGCTGAGCAATGGATGTTTTTCTTGGCTGGCACACCACAAAACTGCTTCTATTATCTGCACCAAGGAAGGATCTCCAGGCTTTAGTCCAGTAAACAAACATTTTCTCGTCATTCAATGTATTCTGAAGCTTCTTGTTTTTCTTTAAGGGTGAATTAACTGCACCATGTGGTTGTTGCCACTGCATCTTTGCTTTGCAGTGTGCCCATAAAGAAGACTCAAAGGGATCCCTGGAAAAATATATATATCTGACATGGCCCTAACTGAGAAATCCTACATGTCTGTCCTGTAAATCCACATGTTAACATTTGCCAGAGTAAGGATTAAGCTGTGTGAGAGGCTGCTGGCAAAGAGCAGGAAGTACTTGCCAAAGTGCAGGGCGCAGCATGAGAGACTGCGCTGAGGTACCAGCCTCTGCAGCATTTTTACAGATCCCTGCCAGGTATTCACATACAGGAAAACCAGTTTAAAAGGTTTTTGTGTGTTTTTTGCCTGGTCCCCCTCTGCTGCCCTCTAGATGAAGGGCAGTCTCCTTGAGGAGCACCAGTGATGGCCCCGGAGTGCTGGGGCGGGAGCTCGGCCAGCCGCGCTAGCTGTGACAATGACACGCTCCTGGTTGGTGGCTCTCACACAAAGGCAGGACTGCAAACAACTCTGTCAGGTTAAGCCACGCATACGCCTGGAAGAGCAGACTTTTTTTCCTCATGGGAGTAGCCTGATAAGAGTGTGAGCTGATCCCCTCCTTGAATCCCAGGTTTTATTCAGAAATCACTTCAGCAGTTTTCTCTCACTCTTTGGCACCCATTCCAGTTCTCTGGCTTTCCACCTAACACAGTGGCCTCTAACTACTGAAGGGCTCTCTGTAATTCTGCCAGTGCTGGCTCCAGCAGAGGTGAGGCTCAATAAATCTCAGCTGGTGAATAACTCCGATTTTTAGTTAAAGAGATAAATGATGTGAGGGAAGCAATCGTGGCAAAGAATTGTCCTGGTAAAGTGAATCAATGCATGCTTAAAAATGTCCCGTTCTGGGACCTGTGTTTCATGGGATGACCAGAGGATGCTGCAAGAGCTAAGCAATGAAATCTTTGCTTTCCCTCTGAACATGAAGAAGAGTTCTGCATCTAAATGATTAGTTTAATACTCTCTTTTTAAATTAAAACATGCAAGGGGAGAGACACTGAAAAAGAGACTGTGGCTAGAGGCTTCGCAGCAGTTATACCCACGCTGATGAACAGCATGGCTCTGTGCTCTCCAGCTGAGTGACTGGAGAAGTGAAATTACATCTGACAGGTTTATTTCTACATTACCTCCATTTTGGCTAAAGGCAAAATTGATTAAAAAGAGAAAATACTTAGGATGTTAGGATTTGTGGCTGCTTTTCTGTGCTGAAGTCCCAGTATTAATCTAGACTTGGCTGCACTGGTTACAGGAAGAGAAAAGGTAATTCTGTAAAAGGTAAATTCACAATTGAGTGTATGTTTATAAATAAAGTACTGATGTAATAATAGAGCTTTTTTAATGCATGAAGTTTAAGAGTTCATATGTCAAGAGAAGCACAGCTGAGAAGTGATTAAAAAAACTGCATTTAGTAAGAAGGACCTGAGAATGGTGTGCGTAGAAGGGTAAATAACTGGAATAAACAGAGTTACTCTGGAGAAAAATTATTGTACAATAAAATATTAAAGTGTGACTATTATCTATAGAAATAGAAACACTTCTTCTAGATAAGTATGTATAGAGACATATGTGTAAACAATGACAAAAGCAGTCGCCTTGTACAAAGGAACAACTTCAGAAGTCCTGGAGAAAAAAACACAGAAGTGATAAGTGACAGACTCTGCCTTGCCTTTTGTGTCATTCCTGTTCATCTGGATTTTTTTCAGTACTTTACAAAAATAGTGGTGAGGCTATGCCATGGCTTTGGTTTTTGTCAATTAGCCAGATTCACAAGGGATATTGACCAGTTAAGACACCAGTGAGGATTGTTGTGTGAATTCAGTTTGCATTATTTACAGTGTGGTACTAGAAGGGAGGAGGGGATTCTGTCTGTTCATGTTTAGGGTGGAAATGAACTCAATACAAACCTCTCCTCATAAGGAATTCTAAGAACTAGTTAAAAGATTCTGCAAAGAAATACATTTTTAGCATTTTGAAAAAGGATGAAGCAGAAACAACAAGATGAAAAATCTGCCAGAACTAATAATCCAAATGTTTGTGTCTCTCACCCTGTGAGGCCAGTCAATCTTTGAAATTACCTTTTTTATTATTTTTTGAAGTTTAAGTCCTATAGCAAGTACGTAAATGAAACTTTTTAATATTTCATGGATTGCACATCTTCTAATCTGTTCTTTATTTAATTTTTATGAAAATTACCCCTCAAATTCGTTTTATTCATTCCTGAAAGCCCCATATCTTATGCATTATAATTTTTTAATTATCTTGATTTGTGTACCGCTATGACTAGAGAAAATTACAGCTTGAATTTCCAAAATAATTGGTGTGACATACATGGCATCTAAATGATGTTCCATATCCTTCACCAAAGAGCATTTTGGATGGTCTTCCGAAATGTTTCCCTGAGCAAATTAAAGATTGTAATTTCAGTTCTGTGTTTCATTCCCCAAATTTGTTTAACCCAGTAGTAATACTGGTTGTAAACAGTTCAGATATTAATTGCCATGACTTCCCCAGCCCTCAGCCTTTCCTAACATCTTCCTTAGGAGATGGCATTCTCAGGAAAACAAGTGAAAAGGTTTCCTTTCACAGGGAAACTGTGAGAAATGAAATACCCAGCACCGATGTGTGGTGGGAAGTGACAGAGACTGATGCCCTGACTAAGCATGTGTAATTAGTTGCTATTGCTGCAAGTTTTATCCTTGACACCCACTGACATGCCTGGGCCAGGAGAGCCAGCTCAAGGCAGCCCAGAGATGCCAGCACTTTCTTAGCCCTTGTCTTAACTCTGTTTTGTCAATGATAGGGGTCAGGAGGAAATAAAGCTTCTCCAATGGTTTACTGTCACAGCTGCTGTGATAAGGGAACTGGGGGACAGCCATGACAGCAGAGATGCTCTGCTGGAGTGAGAAACCAGGCAAACCTCCAAAGTCCAAGCAGTCACTTGTTTGTCAAGTAGTTCATGACAATCTAAATGATAACAACTGAAAAAGCAAGCATTTATCAAACAGCTTAGGCAAGTGACAATATCAACGTTCCAGCGCTGTTCTTTGGACTCCAGTGGCTTCGGTCTTTGATGTTTCTTAATCTCCAAGGCCAAAACTGCTGGGCTCAAGACTCCCTTGATGAGAAAGGCAAGGAGCAAGGTGGGGGTCTTTGCTCCTCCCCAAGCTGTGCTATCACTGGTGTGTATACATCATTTTGGTTAAAGAAAACCAGTCTGGTCCAAGGGCTCACAACCTCTCTCCACAGCCCCTGACTCTTCCAGGCTGTCCAGACAGGTGGTGCAGGTCCACCCTGGCATGACCTGGAGGACCATCAGATGCTGGTCATGCAATTCCTGCTAATAGCTACCAATCTGAGCAGCCAGCAGGATTAAATAACCTCATTACTTTTATACAACTATGCCAAATGAGTGCACATTTTGCAGTGTTTCACTTTCTGTCTTGAACTGAGGAGCTGTGTAGTGTGTCTGGTGTGCAAGGCAAGCAGGGTGCTTTCCACAGGGAGCTACAGTGGTAATCCAGCCACTCTCCTGGCTGGAACTCTCAAAGGAGCCTCCTGTTTCTTGTCCTGATTAAGTCTATCAAGCCAAAAATTACTGTGGGCAGAATTTTCAAACTCCATTATCCAGAGTGCAAGTGTGAACCCTGGTACAGATCTGATGACATCTAAGGGGACAGTCAGGGTCTGGCCCCCAAAGGAGCAGGAGCAAAGGCAAAAGGCAGCACAGAGAGGTGCAGTGGGCACCTGAGGAGCACAGGCTGACACACTCATTCACTAGCAGCACTGGCTGGAGCTGCTTTCAGCAGCTTTTGTCATGTTTCACACTGTATCTTTGATCCAAATGCATTTTACTTTGGCAGAAATCTGTTTGTACCCCCCTTAGCATATGTGCTGTATGTGTTGTGTTATTCCTTTCTCCAGATGATTTAGACAATGCTTTCCTCAGCTGCTCTCATTGCTGCTGGTTCACATAGGTGCTTCATCTCCTACACAGTGTCTCTAAATTATTTGTATTTTTTCAGTGTGCCCCGGAAAACTTGCTATATCTGTCTTTCAGATCAGGCATTCAGTTCCACCCAGAAGCTGAAAATATTTGACAACTTTCAGTGTTTTTTCCCTCCTCTGTGGAACATAAAAATACAGAACCCTGTGAAAATAAATGAGAAGCCCTGCTTATGCAATGCTGGTAGAGCTTTGCTGCACATTCAGACTGTATTTGAGGCAAAGCTTAACATGCAGATGAGGTTTTACAATTCTTCATCCCTCCTGCTATTCCTTGTTTCCCTGTAATGGATTTTGATTTATTTGATTATGGGATCAGACTTCTCTCCTCTGTATCATCAGGAACCTTTGCAAGTTTTCTGCTAAGGGAAAGGATAGTAAGATTTGCATTATGGGTGTTTTTTTTGTTATCTTCCCTCCACTGCAACTGAGATTTGAGAAACCCTGGTAAGGCAAAATGATTTTTTTTCCTAGATACAGACCTATAAAGCAATAAAAATATAAATATGCATATGTGTACTGATAAGAATTATATAATACTTTATTAGTAGCTGGAGGTAAAGAAAATTATTTTCTACCTGAGACTATAAATGTGTTAGGCAAATTTTCCCAGCTTAGAAAGTTTCTTCTGTGTATTTTTTATCACTGGGCATTCTTGTCAGAGAAAAACTGGCAAAAATTTTAATGTACCCTGGATTCATTAGTAGTTGGTAACAAATCTGTGATTCTACAAAATGCCTGTGAAACAAACACAATCTCTTAATAGGTTTTTCTGTGTTAATAGTCTTCCTACAGCTACCCTAGGTCACATACGTATTCATCAAACATCTGTCTTTACTTGCTGGCAAACTGAGCTAATAATATATGCAATAGTCTGAGCTGTACCAAAGTTGAGATGTGTGCAAGCTTGTATATGTGTTTCCCAGTAAAAAGGGAAAAACAGTTAAGCTTACAATAGATGCCTTCTATTTAGCTTACTTATTTTTATTCTGCATGTATTTCATTATTATTAGCAACAACTTTTTATCAATGTTACCATAGAAATGGAGAATGCTAATTCCTAGAATCATGCCAAAACTCATTTTCCATCCTGTTTACTTAGTTGCTCTACTGCAAACAATGCTTGCTAGATAGCTGTGAATAATTTAGAGCAGCTACATTATTTGGCCAGTTTATTTTTGTGTGCAATATCCTTCCGTTTCAGCAATGCATTTTACATGTTGTTCTGGAAAAGAGTCTTGTGAAACTACGCTGAATTTTAAAGGCAAAATCATCAATTAATTTCTTGGGGGAGGAGGGGGAAACCCTAACAAGAATCCATAAGATTAAAGACAAGGAAGGGCAGGGCTGTAACTTGTGTACTGAGTAGCTCTTTTCTCTTTGAAAGCCATTTCATACTAATTCATAAGATGTGTTTCTTCCAACCAGTACATACATGTTTTAATGGAACTCAGTGATCATTAGGCATAAATCATGTACCAAGCTGCTTTTTAATGTTTCTCCTGAGATCTCAGACTGTCAGAAGGACTTAAGGCACTGCAGCTGTATCACCTACAGCCATCTAGAACCTGAGTAATTTAACCATAACATTACAATTTACTTAATTTTGAAATACTAATTAGTTGCTGGGGAAGAAGGCAAGAGATTCTAGAACTATCTAATAGCCACATTTGTAATACAGTGATTGGTTAGAAAATGAACTCTCTTAAAATAACTTATTGGAATTCCATAATTAATATAGTTAGGGCACTCCACTATGAACCCTGAGAGTTTGGAAACAATAATTTCAAAATATTCCTACTCTAATAACTGAATCCCCTTTAAAAATCAACATATTCTTTCTGCTTCATGCATCACCATCAGCTACTGCAAAATTACAAATGTCCTAGAATCAAAACTTAGCAAGCAATTTTGTTAATGTAGCAGAATGTGGAAAAGAATACAATTCAGTCTCTCGCAGCAATATTGACTCTATTGTGCTGACAACCCTGCTCATGCTTCATGGTATTGCATAACTGGAAAGAGAGACAAATCAGAGATTTACAGCACCTTATACACAGTACAGTACTTTTACATAGCCATCCTCTTGATTTTTCTCCCCCCAACATGTGGCCATGAATAAAAAGAGAGAACATGAGGAAAGGGAGATGTTGTTACCTAAGTGTAGACTCCTGACTCTGTCTTCTGGCATTGTGAATGAGAGCATTGATTTTATAATGCACATAGCACTTGGTCTGTGTTTACAGATTTGCTTGCCTATTCTCTATCACTCACCTGTTTCCTTCCAGCCTGTGGAACTCAGAAGTGAATTTCCCTTTGGTATTGGATTCTCCTGTTGTTTCCTTGTATGCTGCAAACAGCAACAGCACCTCCGAGCTGAGTGTCAGCACAACACAGGTAATAAATAACTGATTCAGCTCTTAAAAAGAACTTCACAACTGACAAGTTTCTGCACCAAACCCTGCATTTCCACACAGTGTATGGCTCCATTGGTAGCAGCCCCATCTGGAGCCGCAGCAGTGTCACAGGCTCTGAAGTGCACCCACAGGGTGTGATTTCGCACACAGAGGATGTGCCCTGGGACCCAGCTATGGCTGGAGTGGTTAGCCAGGCTCATGCACAGATATTTGCACCCAGACTGTGAGTGCAAAGCTACCCCCAATGTCATTAACCACCTCTGCCTCAGATCTGCAGGTGCATCTCTCAGTGTATTAGCCTTTTCCCAAAGCTATCCCCCTGGGAAGGTCACTGCAGTAATCACCAGCCCATCTTTAGACATTACCGCTTGGGGTTTCCACATCCTTTCAGCCTTGCAACCCGTTTTTGCATTGCAGCATGTGAGTGTCTGTCTGAGTAAGCAAAGTGGTGATGATCACTTTGATCAGCCCTGGTACCAGCCCTGCCAGCCCTTTCCCCACTGCACACAGGAGCACGTTCCAGAAACACGGAGTGACTGCAGTCAGCCATCTGCAAGGGAGCCAACATTCAGCTGCAATAAGGAGGTAATGCTTTTGTAGTCAGGATTTTTCAACTGTGGTTTGTCTTTTCACTTGAAAAGGTTTTGATCAAGAATGGCAGTTTAAAAAAAAATCCTGCTGTTCAGTACATGTATTAAAGCTTCATCTTTCTTCTCTGCTGTCTCTTCATATGTATTCCTTTAAATTAAAAAATGGGCAACTCAACCCAAAGTTTCAAATCCAAGTGAAATTATTGCTGCTTGTAAAATTGCAGTAAGGTTATTTTAATGTATATCACTAATATTTTTGATGTCCTAGCTCTGATTACACCATTCACAAAATGTTTAGAAAAATGCATATTAATGCATATCAATAAGGATGGATTGAATTTGAGTGCCTTTATAGTGCTACTGATAAAATTCTCACTTGCCAGAACAGAGTGTGCTGTAGTAACAGCACTGTTCAGCAAGAGCATATTTGCACATGGTGCAGCTTGGAGCAGAAATCTGCTTTCCCCTGGCAAGCTCTGTAACACCTGTGAGAGATAAAGGCAGAAAGGTGGAAGATTTAGCACCCTTTGTCATGTTTGTCCATGCTGTGATAGCTGATGTCTGATGCTTGTCTTTGAACTCTGTTTCTAAGAAGAATGGGGTGGGCTAAAGATCTCTGTATCTCTGACTCCTTTTGATTAATCTCCTTTCACTGTGCCCATCTCTGTGTCAATGTCAGATGGCCACTGCCTGCTGCAGGCAGCCCCATCTCCAGGTTTCTCACTCCTGTGCAATTTGCAGCCAGTGACCCTGCTTCTCCTGCCTCACTCTGGCTACATTGGGTGTTCTTTTCCTCTCCTGCAGATCCACAGAGCAGCAGCACTAGCTGAGCTCCTGCCAGGCTCGGAGGAGTGCCTGGTGCCCTCAGCTCTGCTCTCACAGAATAAACCATGGGACCGGGGAGAACCCAGCCACGCTCCTCCAGGAACCCACAGGAACTGGGAGAACTGTGAGCTGGGGCTGGTTAACTCGAGTGCACCTCAGAAGGGGGAAAGAGCTGATGGCTTCATCTTCAGAAATGGACACAGGGACTAGGATATATGGGGATTTTTTAAGGAATTTTGAATGAGTTAAAGACAAGACCTCTGAGTTTTTTTAGATGATGGGGTTAATTTTTCTTATCTTCTACATAGGAAGGAAGGGTGAGTTCAGCTCACTTCTTTACCACATGGCTCACAAGGTCACAAGACCCCTAGTTATAAGACCTTTTAAGGATTTATTAACCAATAAAACACTACCAACAAGGATATTAATATTTTTAACCTAATCCTTAAACATTTCGTCTTATGCACTCATACTACAGTGTAAGCTTTCTTAGTCAATCATGTTATGACACACAAACCTACAGTACTGTATTCTAAAACTCTAAACTTCTTCCTACTTAACGTGTCTCTACTTTAACCTATAAATCCACATTCTGTTCTAGCACCTAGCTTTGGAAGCCTTTTCCAAGGTCTCAGATCAAATCCTGTGTTTAATTCTAAGCTTTGGCTTACAGGCCCAAAGATCTGAGAATTCTCTGCATTTTGGATTCCAACAAGGACACCCCAAAATTTTGGTTTTTTCTGCACTGATGACAATTTTAAAACTGCCTGTGTAGTGCTGTCCTCGTGAAAGAGTGTGCAGTTACTGGAATAAATCATACTTTTTCTTCCCCTCTGTCAGCTATTAATAGTGGTAAATTTTAATTGCATATGTAAATAAAAACACTGCGTACTCATTAGGTTAAATATGTTTTTCATTAGGCAAATGAAACGCTTGTTGTATATGATGCAAAGCTAAAAGGAGAATATTAACAGCATTGAGCAGTTTGGGAAGTATAGTGACTTGAATTTTTAAAGTTCTTTCTTAGGATAAAAATAAACCATATTTTAAGGGATTATTATGGGCAAATTTTGCAGTAGAGACATCTTGTTTCTGGAAATGGGAAAAACAAAGATAAGTGACAGAAGTATGGGTATGGTGTCAAGGCCAATGCATTAAAACTTCTACTAAAAGGGAGAGACAGCACATAAACTTGCATTGCTATTTATACCATTGGCTATTTTAGAGATGGTAACTGCAAGGAGGGCAGAATTTTTCAGTTTCTATACAGAAAAATCCTGACATGTCTCACATTTTCATATCTTGAAACCTACTGGTCACAAATTACATCGCTTCTTCATCATTAATTTTCAAACTCTTGGAACGGCACACTCCAAATACACTTTTTGCTATTTTTAGGGGTATGCAATTATAGTCAAGAAGACACAATTTTTCAGTTCAGTAATCCACACTTTCAAGCTTGGAGTATATTTATCTACCTACGAGCTCATAATTTGTTTCCTTTCTATCAAAAAAAATATCCAGAATTTCATAACTAATTTGCTTCTAAACATTTTTTCTATCTCCTTCCACTGTTCTGCTCACTATGAAATGAGAGAAATCTTATCACAGAGACATTTAGTAAATTAGTATCATTTTATACAAAAGCCGTCCCTCTAAACATTTTAGTCTTAGCAAAAAGATGCTTTGAAGGTATGACTTTCTAAAGTTATGGCTCAGAACAGTTTAACAATCTCCCTTAATATCAAAGCATGTGTTTCATGATTAATATGAGAACATAAAATCTCTCTCCCTGCAAAACTCAGAGCACCAAATACACTTTCTTCCCATATGCTTGAATAAGAGAGCCAAGATAAAAACCATTTTTATTTTATAAAGATAAGCTTGAATATCCTTGTCTCATCCATGCTTCTTTATTCAAATTCCATCAAACTTTTATACTGGAGCACAGTAAAATATTTATATGCAAGATGTAGCAAACGAAATGCGAGGGCTGGCAAGAAGGAAGTCTCTTGGAATTAACACAGAGCAGTCTAAAAGGACTGATATGTCACTCTTCTAGATTCTTCATTTGCCAAACTAAATTCTAGCTAACAGTACCCATTGCCAAGAGAATAAAGGCAACAGAGATTCCATTTTGTATGAAGTGCCTTTGACATGGTTGAAAACATATTAATAGTTTTTAAGACAAAAACAAAACTGTATGGTATCAAACTGTATTTACTACATAAGAGAGGCCAGAGGGTTTCACCTGTCAGTGCCCTGCACAAGTTTATGAATGGAGGCTGACTTGGAGCAAAGTTTTGAGGATGATATTCAGCTTGGTCATGGCTAAAAACCCAAGAACCAAGTAATCTCTTTTGTATCTTCTTGCAGAAAATGTTTAAAATCTCTCATAATTTAAAAAGCAGTGTTTTGTGTTTGATATTTTCACTTGTCTGGAACAATCTTCTAGTCATTGTATCATATTTTATTTCACCCTACCTCTGGGCCAAATGAGGAGAACGGGGACAATAAAGTTAAGGGGTAAAAGATAGAGGTTTTGTCAAACAAAACAGTTTGAGTTTTGTTTCAAGAGATTTAAGGAGGCTGTGATTTAATACATGATGATATCCCATAATACAAAATAGGTGCCCTTGATGCCTTCAAAATATTTTTTTTCTAGTCTGCTGTATTAAAACCAGTAGGCAGTGTAATGTGTAAGTAACATTCCCTGAATATTCATGCTTTCATACACTAAGAACAAAAATCCTACTTCAATTAGGATCCATGCCCCAACAAATCCACATACTCATTTCCAAAGAGTTTGAGCATAAGAGCCCACCAGGCCAGTTGTTTACAGGTGAATTACAAAGCAATCCCACCCTGACCTTCATCATCATTACTGTTCAGAAAAGAAATTCTCATTGATTTATAATGCATGTAGTGTTTCTCCAAAGTTAGAAGTATTCACAGAAAGTGAAATCTTTTACAAATGACTACACTGATCTGCGGATGATTCCTTTGATTCTTATCCAGCATCAGATCCTCTGAATGATTTCTCATGAGGTTCCCCTCCCTCTCACCACTGAATTTCTCTAGGTAGGAGATGAACTTCAGAGATGTATTTAATATTGTACATAGATGTCTTCACACACTGACACAGCTCACTGTAGCTTTTAACAGCTCCTTCTTCAGGTTCCTCAAGAAGCTTGTGGTAGAGGTGAGAAATCTGAGGCTATGTAACACTTCAATCTGTAGTAAGCTCTCAAATATTTAAATTGTAGATACATCTAGACCAAGTGTTTTTAATGGTAAAGTGTATGTAGATAGAGATACATGAGGAAACACAATTTCTGTATAACACATCCAAAACTAGCTTATCACATTCTATCCACATTCAAATGTCTTATCTGAAACTTGGCTCAGCAGGAAATGGGAACATGTCAAGGATCCAATTAACATTATCTCACTCCTCTGGTTTTTCCTTCTATTTCTCTGCCTTATGGGAGTTGCTTCCAGTTCTGTTGTTACTCACAGTGAAATTGATTGATTTTTGGCATAGTTCTGATTTGCTGATACCTCAAATACTACTGGAACCTCTGAATTTGTATGAAATATGAATCTCCCCACAGGGGAAAATCCACTCAGGAGTGTGTCATCAGAATTCTGGATAGTTACTTTGTTCTGTCTGGATTACTTTGTGCAAACTGTGAGACTTTCTAAACCCAAACGTTATTGAATGGTCCATTTTGTAGAGTGCACAACATCAAAAGGAACATGAGTTTTAAGCACAGTCAGCTTGCCAAAATCAAATTTAAAATGAGGAAACTGGAGTGCTCTGTAACAGGGAGAGTTAGAAAGCTGTATTTGACACTAAGGAGTATGAATTGGAGGGCTGAGAGGGCTCCATGATTAATATATTTGCACACTAAGATAATTATTCTTCATCATAAAGGAGCAATTACCAACAGCAATACACTGAACAGCAGAATTTTACCTGACTTCTTCCAATAGCAACCATAATATCCTTGCAAGGCAGATCCTGAAAAGGGTGTCTGTAAAGGGGTTCTTAGCTAAGCAACGTTAAATGTAAACACTACATGATTTTTAAAAATTAATTGCCTTCCAGCAGAAACCGCAGCAAGAGCAAAAGCTCTGCTTTGGATTTTGTTTTATGTTTTCCAAAATTCCCAGTTACAATATAAGGATCTTATGAGTGTGCTGACCTGGAAATCTTTTTACCTTTGTTGTTCTAGAAAATTTGCCAGCCTCCATTTCCTCTTCAAGTGATTATCTGCCACACAGCTGTTACTATAAGTTCCAAGTTATGAAGGGTCATTCACCAATACAGAGAATTGTGGGAGGTAGAACATGAAAAGAGAGAAACTTTCTGTCTCCAAACTCTTCCCTTAATGCAGTCCAAGATAACTAAAGATACAATGTGATTTAGGATCTGGTTTGTTATGTAGTTATCTTGCCACTATATCTTTTCTACTAACTAATATCAGTTTTGACTTACTATTTATTTATATTTAACAACAAGTATTGTTCAAGTCCCAACGCACTCAATTGATTCACTGGGAAGCATTTATTTACCATCTATGTGTAACTAAGAGAAAATTAGAATACTGAATTAAATTGAAGTTGGTAATATCCACTGTGGAGGCAAGCCATAAAAAAAAAAAAAAAAAAAAAAAAAATTTAGAAAACAAAATAAAA